>NC_064924.1:49427457-49734389 GCF_023897955.1 Schistocerca gregaria
CATTGTACAACATATTATTATAAAAAAAAGTCTCAAATCTACGTAAATGACACGTTCTACACCCAAGCAATTTATCGTTAATGGGTCTACAGAAGACGAATGAAATAAATAAATAAATATATATATAAAAGAAATGAATGCAACAACATATGCAGACATGTTGGATCTGTATGCTATGACACAGCTTCCTTGTGAAATGATCTTTCAACAAGACTGCACATCATGTCATACAAACACTGTGATGCAGACATGTTGGATCTGTATGCTGTGACACAGCTTCCTTGTGAAATGATCTTTCAACAAGATTGCACATCATGTCATACAAACACTGTGATGGATTTCTTGGGTGAAGAGTTCCCAGGTTGGGAAAGGTATCCATCAACTGCTTGGCTCCCTAGAAGCACAGACATTAGACACCTTGATATTTTTCTGTGGGGATTTATCAAGAACATAGTGTACCAGATACCAATTTGTGATCTACAAGATCTGCATCATTGCATTCATACAACTATTGCAAATGATTCACCTGCAATGCTGCAAAACACTTGGAGAGAATTTAAAGCTTACCATTAAGAAATATCTCAGTTATTTCTCACATTATTACATTTTATGTTATTACACATTTTATCTGGATACCCTGTATATTTCTAGATTTTTCAGTTAATAATGTCTCAAGAAACTTTGTAGATGTAGACTTTCCAGGGATTATTGATGTCTATCTATAAGTGTATACCAGTTCAAGTTTTTCATAATTTCTGTGACAGTCTCACATGGTTAAAACAAACCTTGAAACATTTATGCTGCCCTTCTTTGTATATGTGGCACATGTCCTGTTAGTCCCATTTAATATGGTTTACAGAAGTGCAAAGTGTTCTAGGATGGGTTCCACAACAGTTTTGTAACCAATCTTCTTTGTAGACTGATTGGAATTTCCCTGTATCCAACCCTTGAACTGACCTCTGCCACCAATTTTACCTATGGCTGAGCAAATGTGATCATTCCATATCCTCATTGACAGTTACATCCAGGTTTAAATGAAGTTGATTGATTCCAACTGTGATACATTGATATTGGAGCACTGGGTTTATGTTTCTGCATTTTGTAAGCATGCCGTTTTATATTTCTGAACATTTAAGATGAGTTATCATCATTTGCGCCATTTGACACCTTATCAATATTATTCTAAATAACTATATCTTCTCAAACAAGTCTAAGGTAACTGTTAATATTGACTGACAGGTTATTAATATACAACATAAACAAATTATTTTGCAGTTCTAATCATGCAACTACACTTAAAACTACTAGTTTTTAAAGAAAAATTTGTTTATGAGATATGAGTTGTCAAAAAGAAAATATTTTAGGTTGGACTGAAAACTTATTTGCCACCTGATACATATTTTATGTTGTCAGTAAAATGGAAAAAAAAACTTCGATATTTTTGTACAAAAAGCCAAGTAGTGTAGTGGCCGTAGTTTAGTGGTCTTGATACTGGAGTGTTGGGTGGAGGGTCCCAAGTTCAAAACTCACTTGAACTGAAACATTTTAATTTCTATATTCAGTCTGAGTACATTCTAGAAATATCCCCAAATGGCAAGAATCGTTGTACTGGAATGTTCTGTAGCTGTATATATACTGTATGTGTTCTGGCTGGAGGCAGTTTGCTCCACGTTCTTGTAGGTGCAAGTGCTTAATAAACCTCTGTTAAGTGAAGTAGTGTTTGTCATTCATCTGCTTACACCTTCCTCTATGTGACATTATTCTGGTGGAGGTACTGGATATTGGAACTTGTGATACCGCACATTATTGACAACACAGTGGCTCTCATCAGGCCATGACAGAGCCACCGTTTATGTGGCAAGAAACCCAAGTTGGAGCCATATTCAACATATCGCAATCTATGGGAGACAGAAGAAGAAGAGGACATCATGATGACAGCTACCGTGTGCCGCCACACGAGACATTCTTCTTGGTTCTCTGGTGATGATGGCCAAGATCCAAACAAGTGGCTGAAGATATATGAGCGTATAGCCAAATTTAACAAATGGGATGACACAGTGTGTTTGTCGAATGTACTCTTCTACTTGGAGGGCACTGCCAAGCAATGGTATGAGAACAATGAGTAGAAGTTCACCAGCTGGGAAATATTCCAGGTGGAATTGCGCAAGTATTTCAGCGACACACAATGACAGAAGTGCAAGGCTGAAGATAAATTAAAGTGCAGGGCACAGCGTCCAGGAGAAACAACAGCATCCTACATTCAAGACCTCTTGGAGCTGTGTAAAATAGTGGATCCTTGAATGAAGGAGGAAGATAAGGTTGCACATCTCATGAAGGGTGTTGCTGAGGACATGTATCAAGCCCTACTTTTGAAGGAAGTTTCAACAGCAGACAGCTTCATAAAATGGTGCCAGTATATCGAGACAATGCATCAAAAAAGAATTACAAGCAAGAAGTTTGAATGGCTTCCAAACATCGTATCGATGTCTGTGATGGAGAAAGAAATTGATTTCACAAGTGTTATTTGTCAGATAGTGAGTGAGTAAGTCCAGAAGGCACTTGGATTGTACAGCGAGCAAAAAACTGAGACTCTTCAAGAGGTCATAAGGGAGAAAGTGGAACAAACATTGAACCCAATCTCTCATCCTTCATTTCCCTTTAAAACACTAAAAAAGTCGAGATACAGGTGAAGTTTCATTCCTACAATGCTGCATGAGGAACCAGTTTGAGCACCAAGGAAGACTGGTGTCTGGAGGACACAGGATAACCAACCAGTACCTTTCCACTGTGGGCAACCAGACATGTGGTGTGCTACTGTCGAGAAAGGTGGCAGATATTTGATGATGCCTGTGCCAGAAGACAGCAGACTGATTATAGTTGACGCCAACTCTGGGATGACAAAGATGAACAAGAAGATGTGAGTTCAGGATGACATAGGTCACCATCACCTCAAGCTAGCCACTGGAGAGGTCACTCCCCAACATCCCGATCAAGGTCTCCATCGCCGTTTAGAAGCTCCAGCTGATCACCTAGCTGCCACAACCTGGAAAACTAAAGGGTGCGACCTTCCTTGGAGGTGAGGCCACTGAAGAGAAAAATCCTCCACCATTGATCACTACAAAAATGATAGGAAACTACATCAATATCCTCATGGATGGCTGACCAGCCCAAGCTCTGATGGACTCTGGAGCATCATATTCATTCATCTCGGAGAAGTACCGTCGCCAGTTGCTGAAAACCGTATTTGTTGACAACAAAACATCTCTGCTGATGGTGGCTAATGGGAAATATGTAAAACCTACAGGAAGATGTGTCATTTGTGTGGGTATAACTGGCCATACACAGCAATTAGACTTCATCATCTTACAAGAGTGTAAACATGATGTCATTCTTGGATGGGACTTTTTGAAAGCTTCTCAAGCAGTTATAGATTGTGATCGCTCGAAGAATATGCTAGATGAGATGAGATACTGTGGACAGGAAGATGCACATCCGAGTGTGTGGAGACTATGTGTGCTGGATGAAGTGATCATTCCTGCAGTCAGTGCTAGAAAGGTAGCTATCATGTGTCATGCCATGCATCAACCCATGGCTCTTGTAGTGGAATGTAAGAGAAGCATACCACTGAAGAATAACATGGTCATTCCAGCCTCTGTCATCTCATTTCAGAATGGATTCAGTGACTTGTGGATAGTTAACTGTCACCGAGAATAATTCGTGATGAGGTAGAGAAAATGATGAAGAATGACAGCATTCAGCCTAAGCAGATCCCATGGTTGTCACCAGTGGTACTCATCAGGAAGAAGGATGGCAGTTGGCACTTTTGTGTTAATTACAGGAATGTTAACAAGATAACTAAACCTATTCCCCAAATTGATGATACACTAGATTGTCTGAAGGGAGCTAAGTTTTTCTCAACTATGGACATGTACTCAGGATACTGGCAAATCGAAGTGAGGCTGGTCATGAGAAAACTACATTCATCACTCCTGAGGGCCTGCATGAGTTAAGGTAATGTTGTTTGGTTTGTGTATTGCACCAGCAACTTTTGAATGAATGATGGCTAATCTTCTAAGGCACCTGAAGTGGATAATATGTCTATGTTATTTAGATGACATTATTGTGTTGTCAGAGACATTTGATGAACACATAAAAAGACTGAGAGCAGTTCTTAAGTGTCTCCAGCAAACCAGACTGAAACTTAATCCAATAAAGTGTCTCTTTTGAGCAAAAGAAGTCAAAATACTTGAGCACTTTGTGTCAAATGAAGGTGTGCAACCAGACCCAGAAAATATGAGATCTATAATAGAATTTCCTATTCCTAAAAGTATTAGAGATGTGAGAAGCTTCCTTGGATTGTGTTCTTATTACTGCCATTTTATCAAAGACTCCAAGAGTTGTTAAAAGCCAATGCTAGATTTATCTGGGGTGGTGTTTAACAAGATTCTTTTGATGTGCTGTGAAAAGCTCTGATGACTGGCCCTGTACTTGGTCTATATGATGAGAGAGCACTTACAGAACTATACACAGATGCCAGTGGGTATGGGATCAGTACTGTTCTGCTGTAGATTTCAAATGGAAAAGGGAAGGCTATAGCCTATGCTTCTAGGACACTTACAAAAGCTGAGAGAAACTAGTCAACTACAGAAAGAGGATGTCTTGCTGTGATCTGGGCCATATGCAAATTTTGACAGTATCTCTATAGAAGGCCATTCACAGTTGTTACAGACCATCATTCACTTTGTTGGTTAACAGGTCTTAAGGATCCAACAGGATGACTCGCCATGTGGGCACTACATCTTCAAGAGTATGACATTACCATAGTATAAAAAAGTGGAAGAAAACACCAAGATGCTGACTGTCTCTCAAGAAACCCTGTGCAAGACCATCAAGACTTTGATGAAGATAGTGACTGTCTCACTGCACTCCAGGATGTCTCTGCTGTGCAGAAGAAGAACACCAAGATATATTAAAGTATGCTTGCCTTAAATGACAATTTAAGGTAGTTAATTGATTACTTTGCAAGAAAAACTTTGATCCATTTGGAAAGAGTGATTCCTAAATACATGTGCTTAGATGTCCTACAGAAATTCCATGACACACCTGAGGCCGGGCATTTAGGATTTATTAAGATATACGATAGGATCTGCAAGAGATTTTTCTGGCCAGGTTTATTTAGGAGTGTTTGTCACTATGTGTCACATTGGACTTGAATTTGGGAGGATGATGGTTGAATCCCACATCCAGCCATCCTGATTTAGGTTTTCCGTGATTTCCCTAAATTGCTCCAGGCAACTGCCAGGATGCTTCCTTTGAAAGGGCATGGCCAACTTCCTCCTCTAATCCGATGAGAACAAACAGTGAGGTCACTGGTCTCTTCCCCCCTATCGAGAGTGCCTGAGGAGAAAGGCAGTTCCTCAGAAACCACCTGACTGATGCATACCAATTCCACCAGCCGAAACGCCTTTCTAGCATGTTTGGATTGACCTCCTTGGACGATTTCCACCATCTGCTAGTGGCAATAGATGGATTATTGTTTACACTGATAATCTGACGCACTATGCCATTACAAAAGCTGTGAAAACAGCCGAAGCATCCGAGGTAGCCAAATTCATAGTAGAAGACATTGTATTAAAACACAGTGGCCTAAGGTTGTTAATTACGGATTGAGGGAAAGTTTTTCAGTTGAATCTCATGACAGAGGTAAACTCTCGGTGCAACATTACTCATCACATGACGACTGCCTACCATCGGCAAACTGATGGGCTTACAGAATGCCTTCTATATTCGGTTTGAGTGCATTCTAGAAGTATCCACAAATGGCAAGAATCATTGTACTGGAATGTTCTGTTGCTGTATATATACCATATTTGTTCTAGCCAGAGGCAGTTTGCTCCACGCTCATGTGCTAGTGCTGAATAAACCTTCATTAAGTGAAGTTAGTGTTCGTCATTCATCTACTTACACCTACTCCTTTCCAAGACACTGACAGCTTTAATGAGTAAAGAAAGTAATTTTTTCCCTCTAGTATTGTGGATATGGACATCACTAATCTCGTTAAGCTGTGATGGATTATTTATTACACACACACATGATGAATCACCTAAAACTTACACCACAGATATTGAGGAAATGGGAAGTGCCATTCAACAGAATAGATTGGTAGTCAGAGGATCATACTGTTAACCAATAAACAGATTGTAATAATACTTAGGAAGTGTATTTTTTGTGCAAACATAGATTTATTTAAATGGAACAATGTGTATTGACATTAATAAACTAAAATTAAGGTAATGTAAAAAGCCAGTGGAGTTTATTATAGTGTTCTAGTGCAAGCCATTTATGGGATATCGTGTTTTGAAAAGTTCCCACACTGACACTTGCACAATACCTGTGTTAACACACACTAAAGAGAAACACAAGCACATACACTTGTTGAATGGATTATGACCACTAATGAGAAAATTGACCATCACAGATTGTGTTCAAAATGGTTACTGGCAGCAGCAATACACACTTCCAGTTTGGTATGAAATGATTTCTGCACGTGTGCTAGCATTTCAGTGGAGATGTCCAAGCAGACCTCTGTAATATGTCATTGCATATCATTCATCAGGTGTAGTTAGTATGTCACTGTAGACAGTGTCTTTCAGCTTTCCTCACAGGAAAAAGTCTACAGATATCAAATGCAGGCAATGATCCAACAAAGGTATAGGTCCTCTGCATCCAGTCCAATGATTTGGAAATGAATTGTGAAGATATGTTGTAGTAATTTGTGCACTTGGACTAGACAGCCATCATGTTGGTACCACAGGTTCCTCCTAGTCTGCAGAGGAATATCTTCTGGTACCCATGGAAGATGCTCTGTTAGGAGGCTGCTATACTTGTGCATGTACAGTGTTCCATCTATGAAATATAGGATTATGAGTGGATAGTTCACTATCCCACACCACATGTTTACACTCCACAGATGCTGATGTTCCACCTCATGATGCCAACAGATATTGTCAACAGACCAGTAGTGCATGTTTTGGTGTTTATCTGGTCATGATTGGTATATGTGGCTTCATCACTAAACAAAATGCCTGTTACCTCTGGAGTATCCTGTCTCAATGCCCATGTACAGAAGTTCCCACAATCCTCATAATCAATTTCATGCAGCTCTTGATGGAGAGAGATGTGATTGCGGTGGATCCTATGTCAAAGGAGAATGTGTAGGACAGTTGGCTGACTCATCCTAGTTCCTCACGTGATTGCACTTTAGCTAATGTCCAGATCAATTGCAACTGTGGCAAGAACATTATATTAACTCCCCCCCTCTTCTCTTGTCACTTGTTTCCTTTTATTACATTATCTGGGTGTTACATTACCACCTTCACATAACTGGTTGAAGACATTTATAATAATTGCTGAGACAGTTGATGTCTGTTGGGCCTTGTGCCTCATACACCATACATGAATGAACTGTATTCTTCCTACACTGTTTATACAGCATGAACATGTCAATTTTTTTTTGCATTGGTAACTCCCATCATCCACTCACCACCTTCTGCTTGGATTGTCACACACTAACTGACTAGCAAATCTTGGTGCACTCAAGAAACACATATACACAACGTAAGCAAACATAATAACATCATACCTAATAGCTACACAGGTTGACTGGCACAAACAAGTGTCAGTGTGGGAACTTTTCAAAGCATGTTATCTCATGAACAACTTACATTAGAATCCTGCAACAAACACCACTGGCATTCTAATTTACCCAACTTTTAGTTTTTTATGTCAATAAGAACTGTTGCATTTTAAAAGTGGTATTTTTGCACAAAAATACACTTTTTATCTATTATCACCATCTTTTTATTGTCTAATAATACAAGCCACTGGATACCAATCCATTCTGTGAACACAGTACATCAATAGCATTTTCCATTTCCACTTCATTTCCAGTGCATGTTTCAGATGATTCACAATATGTGTGCATGTGTGTGTCTTAGAGAGAGAGAGAGAGAGAGAGAGAGAGAGAGAGAGAGAGAGAGAGAGAGAGAGAGAGAGAGACTGGAAAAAATATTGAAGCACCAAGAAGGAATTTTGGGATGTTAACAAAAGTTGGTAGGCATGTTTGTACATCTGAAAGACGATGTCTGTCCAAATCTCATGGTAGTCACATATGAGCTGTGCTAGTAGCTCCACTATGAGGATGCAGCTCAGCTTTGCTATAAATACACACTGTAATGGTCTGAGTGTTAATTACCTTTGAGATTGGATGTGATGAGTTGATGTTAGTCAAGAATGTCTCTGAGTGACAAAGACACCATTGTCAACATCTCACTGAGTAGGAATGGGATCATGTAATAAGGCTACAGATGGCCACATGGTTCTATTGAGAGGGAAGACCATGGTGTTCAGCAGCAGTTGGCACCACAGAGACAAAAAGTTCTGTTACTAATTGGTTACTTCACGGGTAGCTTGGAGCCAGAAGCCCTGTAGTGTACGTTTCACTGACCTCAAATCACCATCATCTCTGGCTTCAGTGGTGTCAAGTGGGAGCTCATTGGAGGGCAGGGTGGATATCTGTTGTTTTTTCTGATGCAAGTTGGTTTTGCATTGATGCCAGTCATGGCCACATGTTGGTAAGGAGGAGTCCAGTTTAGGGCCTGCAACCAACCTGTCTGTGTGCTGGACACAATGGACCTATACCTGAAGTTATTGTCTGGGATGTGATTTCCTATGACAGTAGTAGCACTCTCGTGGTTATCACATGCACCCTGACAAAATTTGTATGTCAGTGTGGTGATTCAACTTGTTGTGCTGTTTTTCATGAACAGTATTCCACATGATGTTTTCTGCCATTTTGACACCCACATGCCTTTCATTTATCATTTCTGTATCTCCACACCTACAAGGTCTATTCAAAAAATTCTGAAACATTCGTAATTTTGCACCAATGGTGCATCAGAGTGAAGTGCGGTTAGCATCCCTGCAAGTGCCTGTGTTTAATGTGTAACTTCTGGAAGTTTCACTGGGGTATGTCCGTTATTTATTGTTCAGTGTTGTATTGAGTAGAATGTTGTGTCACACAGTTTATGTATTTCAAGATGGCAGAGTTAGAGGAGCAAGGCATTTTGCATTGAATTGTGCATGAAACTCAAGAAAACTTGTAGAGACACACCGAAGATGCAGGAAACCTATGGTGATAAGTGCGTAATCCATACTCAATGTTACAAATGGTTCACATGGTTTAAAAATGGACAGATGGAAGTTAAAGATGACCCTAATTGGGGTGCCCTTCAACTTCTACCGACTATGCTCATGTCGGGAATGTCAATGAAAATGTGTAACCCATCGAAGACTAATAATGAAAAAGACTGCAGAAGAATGTAACATTTCATTTGGAACATGTCATGAAATCCTGGCACAGCATCTCAGAATGCATCATGCTGGCAGCAAGTTCATACCACAGCTCACGAGTCAAAACCAGAAAGACTTTCGACTTGCAATCTGTGAAGATCTTTCGAATCGCAAAAATGAGAATGAGTTGTTCCTTAAGAGAATCATAATTGGTGTTGAGACATGAGTCTACAGTTATGATGTTGAGACCAAGGTTAAATCTTCATAGAGAATTGGGAAAGGTTATCCAAGACCAAAAAAAGCTTATCAGGAGAGGTCAATTGTCAGAACCATGCTCATAATTTTCTTTGACTTTGAAGGATAAAATCATGAATTCATGGCACATGGACAAATTGTTAATCGGTGGTACTATCTGATCATGTTGTGACACCTGTCAGAAAATGTGAGAAGCAAATGGCATGAAATATGGTGAGACAATTCATGGCTCTTGCATCATGACTATGCACCTGTGGATTCATCGTTGTTGACGCATGACTATTGCACAAAAAACGAAGTCACTGTGGTGCCTCATCCTATGTACTTTCCAGACCTGACCCCACCAAACTTTTTTATTTAGAAGATTGAAAACCATGTTGAAAGGATGAAGATTTGCAATGGCAGATGAGATAAAAGAAAATTTGCAGATGGCACTTTGTGTGGTTGAGCAAGAGGTGCACTAAGACTGCTTCCAGAAGTGAAAACAGTGTTGGGAGCAGTGTATCAGTTGTGGAGGAGAATTTTGAAGGAGACCATGCACAATAAGTAAAAAATGTAATGAAATGATTTGTGGCATTGATGGCCAAGAGGCCCCATCTGGGGAAATTTGGCCACAGAGTTGCAAGTCTTATTTCAGGTGACACCACATTGGGTAACTTGAATGTTGGTGTTGAAGAGCACAACACAACACCCAGTCTATGAGTGGAGAAAATCTTCAAGCTGGACCTGCTGCATGGTAGACAAACACATTATCACTCAACAAAGCAGGCAGGCTGCACAATAAGTAATAAAAGTTAAGTGTAGAGCAATCATGCAGAATAATTATCTGGGAACCTATTCCTATCAGAACTTTAAAACCAACAGTACCATAGTTCATTTTCCAGTAGGTCTTCCCAGAATCGTTCTCATTCACCCATGTTCATCAAGGTAATACTCTGTTGAATTACCTTCTGCTCTTCTATCATCCATCTCTAGAAGGGATGTGATTCACGCTGTGTCTATGTCCTTCTTTGAACTAAAAGTTCTCTTCATAACATATTTGAAACCAATGCCTTTTATAATTCTTCACATTGATGAAGTCTGATCTTTAAAGCCATGTGTAATTCTAACAACACTATGTTGTGATGGGCATTCACAATTCCATGGAGCACTTTGGAACATCACTGTCAAAACCTTCCATTTGTGTTACAGGTTTCTTATGATTTCGATGCTTTCCACATGACATGAAACCAATGTTCCTAATGTTCCTGTTGTGATAGTGCCACGACATTTAACAGTGCCGCCACAACAGTACGGGCAAATGGCAATAGAGGAGCTCTGCAAATTGGCTGAGCGCGGTAGCGCCACCTAGCTACGAACGGCGCCAGCTGCATGTCACGGCACGGCAGTCGAATACGAGAGACTGAGTTGTAATCATGTGATCAACTATTGTTTCTAAGAGAGAGTGTTGAATATCCATGCAATTATTGTGATTAAAGGTTATAACACTTTTTGGCGACGAGGTCGGTATATTTTCACTGCGTTGTGGATTCGCTTGTTCATGACGGGGCAGACATGGAACAGCTTATGCAAGCTCTCATTGAACAACAAACACAGCTGACGGCTACTATTCAGGCTCAACAAACACAACTGACGGCAGCGATTCAGGCGTTGTCGACGTCGCTTACTCATCGTCTGTCTTCCTCTTCTCCGCCTCCATTCCCTCTTTACGACGAGGCCGCTGAAGACTGGGAGGATTATGAGAAGCGTTTGCGGCAACACTTCTTGGCTTTCGGCGTTGTCGACGCTCCTATGTGTAAGTCGTTATTTCTGTCTTGGATTTCCCCTCGAGTCTATTAGCTGCTATCTCAGTTAGCCCCTCTGCGGGAACTTGCCTCCCTGTCCTTCCAAGAAATGTGTGACTTATTGTCTGACTATTATCGAAAAAACACCCACATCGTTGATCCACATGACGTTCTACTGGTGACGTAAACAGCTCCATCAATCTTACCGGGCTTGGGCGGCGGAACTACACGGTCTGAGTAGGAAATGTCAGTTTGTCACGGACACACATCACGAGTCTTATGCTGATTCAATGGTTAGGGATGCTATTCTATGGCTTGCTCCTGATAAAAAAGTTCGGCAACGTGCCCTACAACTGCCAAACCCATCGTTGTCGGACGTTCTAAGCATCGCTCAATCCTTTGAAGTGTCTCACGCTGCTGGCGCGCAAATAGACGTGTGGTGTGATGTAGGCGCTGTACAGTCAACTCTCGACACGGGCAATTTGCCTGTTTCACAGGAGAACGACGATGTGGCGGCGGTTCACTCATGTCAACAACGTCGCGTTGGGCCGCAACGCTGGCAGCGAAACCAGCAACCACAGAAGCCGGTTCATTCCACACTTCCTTCTTGCCCCCGTTGTTTCGTACAGCACGACAGGTCAGCGTGTCCAAAAAGTTGAGCCACATGTAATTCATGTAGGAAAAAAGGCCACATTGCTTCTGTGTGTCAGTCCCCTAAAGTTCCTGTCGACGAGGACGAGGCGTCGAACATGGATGTACACTGTGTGCTTTCTCAAACAAATAAGTTGTTTGTTACTGTTCCTGTTCTGGATAAAGACATCGGCATGCATGTGGACACTGGCTCTGCAGTAACTCTCATTAATTCTCGCCCGTATTTGGCGTTGGGCTCCTCTCCCTTGTCTCCAGTTACGCGAAATCTGAGAACTTATAATAAACAGAAAATTCCTATCATGGGCCAGTTTGATGCTTCCACTGCCTACAAGTCTGTTGTTCGGCCCCTCACATTTTATGTGGTGGATCATGTGGGCACTGAAAACCTGTTCAGTTATGATGCTTTCCAGTTGTTCGGGTTCTCCATTCATGATGATGTGCACCTCATATTTGAGGATATTCCGTATCAACAGCTGGATGGATTATGTTCTGAATTTTCGTCCGTGTTCTCTGCTGGTCTGGGTTGTGCCAAGGATTTTGAAGCCCACATTACGCTTAACCTACGGCTCGCCCTAAGTTTTTCCGGGCACACCCTATTCCTGTGGCGTTGCGTGCACCTGTCAAGGCTGAGCTAGACAGGTTAACAGCTTCAAGGATTCTCCTTCCGGTTACCTCCAGCGAATGGGCATCGCCGATCGTGGTGGTTTCTAAACCAAATGGGAGTCTGCGATTGTGTGGTGACTTCAAAGCCACTGTCAACGCTGAGCCTCATTGACACTTATCCTCTTCCCCGTCCTGAGGAGTTGTTTACCAAGCTCGCTGGGGGCCAGTTCTTATTCAAACTTGACTTGTCGGAGGCATACCATCAGTTGCCGTTGGACGCTACTTCCAAGGAATTTCTCGTTATCAACACTCCTTGTGGGTTGTATCAGTACCAGCGGTTACCATTTGGCGTCGCTAGCGCACCGGCCATTTTTCAATGGTTTTTGGAACAGCTCACGGCTTCCGTTCCCGGTTGCATAAACTATCTGGATGACATTGTTGTCACGGGGGCCTCCACTGAGGAGCACCTTCGTAATTTGCGTTCACTGTTTCGGGTTTTGCATTCGGCTGGGTTGAGGTGCAATCTGGACAAGTCACAGTTCTTCCAACCCTCCATTGAGTATCTTGGTTTCCACTTGTCCTGTAAGGGTATACGTCCTCTACGTCAGCACGTTGCGGCCATTAACGCTCTACCCTGGCCATCTACGGTCAAAGAACTTCAGGCATTTCTAGGCAAGATTGCTTATTATCACAAATTCATTCCATCTGCAGCGGCGGTAGCTTATCCTCTGGATCAGCTGTTATGCAAAAACGTCCCCTTCTGTTGGTCCGATGCATGTGAGCAGGCTTTTGTCCGCCTGAAGGCTCATTTGCAGTCGGCACCTTGTCTTGCCACATTCCGTCCGGGTCAGCACTTGGTTCTGGTGACTGACGCATCACAGTATGGCCTAGGGGCTGTTCTCGCCCATCGGTATGAGGATGGGTCGTAACGACGCCATCGCCTATGCTTCCAAGACCCTCAACGAGGCGCAACGGCGTTACTCTCAAATCGAAAAGTAGGCGCTCGCTATCATTTATGCTCTAGAAAAATTCAGCGTTTTTTTGTATGGTTCTAAGTATCACCTCATCACCCACCACAAACCACTGGTCTCCCTGTTCAGCCCATCGGCGTTGCTTCCGGATAAGGCGGCTCACCGCCTGCAACGTTGGGCCTTATACTTGTCTCATTTTCATTATGAGATTCACTATCGCCCCATGGCCCAGCACGCCAACGCTGACGCATTGTCACAATTGCCGAAGGGCCCCGACCCTGTTTTCGATCGTGAGGAACTCCTCTGTTTCCACATTGATGAGGAAGAACGTCGTGCGGTCGAGGGCTTTCCACTTACTGGTTTGCAGGTCACGTCGGTTACTGTGCGGGACCCGGTCCTGTGTCGGGTGATCGGTTTTGTTCAACGAGGTTGGCCGGACAGGACCAAATGCTGGGCATCAGATCCCCTTCACAACTACCATGCCTTGCGCCTTCATCTGTCTGTTCGTGATGGTGTTGTTCTTCTGGCCACGGATGGCACATCTCCACGGGTCGTGGTGCCAGCCTCTCATCGCAAAGATTTTCTCAAACTGTTGCACGAAGGCCATTGGGGTATTTCTCGGACTAAGTCCCTGGCCCGCAGGCACGTTTATTGGCCCAGTATTGAGTCGGACATCGCCCATATGATTGCTGCATGTGGACAGTGTGCTCAACAACTGGCGGAACCTTGTACAATGCCCTCTCCGTGGCCTGATCCAGCTCAGCCATGGGAACGGGTGCACGCCAACTTTGCCAGCCCCTTCCTCGGTACTTATTGGCTACTGTTGATTGACGCCTTCTCGAAGTTTCCGTTTGTTGTTAGATGTCCGTCGCCCACCACTGCGGCGACGACGCTGGCTTTGTCCAAAATCTTTGCACTAGAAGGTCTTCCATCCACGATCATCATGGACAATGGCCCTAAGTTATCTTCGCAGGCCTTCCGTGATTTTTGTACTGGACAAGGGATTCATCATGTTACAGCACCTCCCTTCCATCCGCAATCAAATGGGGAGGTCGAGCGCCTTGTCCATACTTTCAAATGCCAGAGGAAAAAATTCCTTAGTGATTTTTCCACAGATGATGCTCTGCTGCAATTTCTGAGTTCTTATCGCTTCACGCCTCTGGGTGATCGCAGCCCTGCTGAACTCTTGCATGGCCGCCAACTGCGCACTCTACTGCACCTGCTTCACCCTGTCAGGCCTTGTGCTGTGTCCCCTAGTGCGGGAAAATACTCGGTGGGTGCCGACGTGTGGGCACAAGGGTATGGATCTCGCCCTAAATGGACTCCAGGGGTGGTCAAGGCTTTTCACGGCCGCCGGCTTTGTGAAATCCGTACGGGCGATGGCACGGTTGTTTGCCATTACGACCAGATGCGCCCACGAGTGGTGGCCACATTGGTGCCACCGCCCCATCCTTCGCCTCCACCAGCCCGAGAAGCCAGCCCTGTCGCTGCTGCCGATCTACCATCCGTGTTGATGCAGCCGACGTCGCTGCCGCTTCCAAGTATGCCGGAACCGGCCCCAGTCACGACACCGCCTTCTCCAGGACCCATCTCGCTGGAGCACACTCCCAGGTCCATGACACCTATGGATGCTGCTCCGGAGTTTTCACCCATTATCTCATCCAGGAGGCACGTTCCATGCACGAGCTTCTGTCCTGGACATTTTCGACCATACTCTCGTGTGTCTCTGCAGGATCTCCTTGGGGCCTCACAAGAGGCCATGGATGTCTCCGAGCTGTCCATGTCTCCAAGGAAGTGAGTGTTTTTTTTCAAGGGGGGAAAAGTGTTGTGATAGTGCCACGACATTTAACAGTGCCACCACAACAGTACACGCAAACGGCGATAGAGGCGCTCCGCAAATCGGCTGAGCGCGGGAGCGCCACCTAGCTAAGAACGGCGCCGGCCGCATGTCATGGCACGGCAGTCGAATACGAGAGACTGTGTTGTAATCATGTGATCAACTATTGTTTCTAAGAGAGAGTGTTGAATATCCATGCAATTATTGTGATTAAAGGTTATAACAGTTCCTACAACTCTGACATTTCCTTTTACAATTCCCTTTTGTAGTTCTCCTGCTGACACCACATGATTCTGCAGTCTGCTCTTGTGACCTCAAGTGTCAACAGAAGAAATCCTACCTAAAAATTCACATTTGAAAAAGTTATAAAGGCATTAAGCAATCCCCTCAAGTACTTGTGAAACACTTCATGTTTATTGCTGTAACTTGACAATTTTTTAATCACTCTGCAACATTTACAGATACACATTCACAGCCATATTACTATGAGAAAAAAGAACACCAACAGTTGAATGAATAATTTGGTTATTGTGAAGTACTGCAACAGTACAACATGCATGAGAGAGATTTTCGGCATCTAGTGGATCATGGCTAGCCACTCAGAAAGAGAAGGAATCTTATTGACCGCCAATGGGTGATGGAGGGGTATGTGCAGAATAGCTGAAAATAGGGCCACCTTCCTATATGATGCAAACTTCAAATCAGACTACTAAACTCCTATCTCTCTATTTACAACAACCCATGCTTGTGTTTGCCTATTATCTACACTGACCTAAATTTCTTTGGTATTCATGTTCTACCTTGCCTTAGCCACATGCTTTCTGTACGCTACCTGGTGTAATGCCCTTTTTATCAACATACCCAGCAAACTATACCATATGATACAGTGCATGGGACTGTGTGCCCACATAAGTTACACTGGCTGCAATGTCATCAGTTCATTCCTCAGGCTGCTCTGCATTACCATGACTGAGTTTAACCCTAAAATAATGGGAAAAGGATGGCATGAAGAGGACAAATCTGAGGATTCAAAGACCCTGCAAGTGGCATGAGACAAACAGTGACTGCTAATTGTACTTGCTGCAGTCAGATACATTGACTCATCATTGCATTTCCCATCAGCACTCTGTCTCAATGTGTGCCATCCCACTACTGATGAATCACTGCTGTTGCTGCCCTCTGTTGCTCAACAATTTTAGTCTCCAACGCAGCTTCTTATGACACCATCTGTAATCGTATCAGCCCACTCTAATCCGCTTCTGACACAACACGTAATGGTGTCAGGCAGTTTGGAGTGAGTGAGTGATACTTTGCTAGGGTTGGTGCGTGGATGATGAATGCAACTTGATGTTGCTAAAGATCTTTATTGTCAACCATAAACAGACAATTTGCTGTGAGCCTTCAATAAGCAGATGGCAGGCAATGGGTTTCGAATCCTGAGCCCAGATGCACCAGTGTTGATACACCTCTGTAAGCAACTCCAGAAGAGGGAGCCCAGTGGTGGGTGGCATAGGATCTTAGCCCATTTCAGCAGCTGGCTGTTGCTGTGTCAGGATGGCCAGAGTGAGGCAGTCAATTGATGGACCCTGAACTGAGGGCTGTGGGGCATGGCAATGGCAGTGTTGGACCCCAGCATCATGGAGCTGGGAGGACCTCAGACCCCCCCCCCCCTCCACCCCCCAGCAGGCAGTCTTGTGGAGACTTGTACAGAGGAAACCAACATGATGGCTGGGCTATCAGGCAGCAGTCATTGGTTCTCAACCTGGCTGAGTCAGTGATAGCTGTGATAGAGGAGTGTCAACAACCACACATACTGGTGCACTGTGGGTGCCAATACATAGCCATACGCTGATGATCTACTCATTTGACTCGGAAGTATACATACAATCAAAGGGACTTGTTAGTGTGGAAGACAAGTACTACTGCATGCTTCAGTGCCATCAAAACTTCCTGAAAGCTGGTTATTGGCTGGAGAACTGGGTCACTATTGAAGACACTACCAGTATGCAAAATGCTGCATCAGTTGGCTGTGGCTCATGTCCTTAATATGCTCCTGATTTCTTATCTGCCGCCATTCCACTACAGTTGCATTCAAATTCCAACTCTTCCACTAATATTTCGGCTGCTTACCTTCTGACCATACTCATAGAGGCATAGAAGACAATCACTAGGCTCACTTTGAATATGGATGGAAGATATTCAGATAAAATATCAGTGAGAGAGTTGCAATTTGCACAGGTGCTTTTCCTAGACTTACATGATGATAGTATCTGTATTTGGTAAAAACTAGATACAGGCAACTAATATCTTTCATTCACAGCTACTTTTAAATAATATATCATTAAAACTTGCTTTTGTAAACATATAAAAAGCACCAGAAAAACCAGACTAATTATTATGCAATTCCCACAGGTTATATGAGAATATAAATGCATGTATACTTACACATATTGAGGTAAGAGAGGATTTTTCAGATACATAGAGTATGAATGCTTCTTGTCCAACAGAACCAAATTGATAGCATTTTCAAAATAATTTGTAGAGTTGATGTTAATCTGAAATAGACAGATAAAAGAAATGTAGCCCAAGCATCCTCTAAGACAAATACAAAATCTTACAATATCCTAATAAAGGAATATTCATTCTGCATTGTAGAATGTACTTATAAGGTGTACTGAAGTGAAAACTATTGTATACAAGTACACCCATACAATAGTTTGTAGAGTGAATGGTGGGGGCAGGGGATGGAGATATAGCCATGGTGGTATGGTGTATTTTTGATGTTTTGGAAAATGAATAGCAGCTAGTAAGTAGCCATAAAAGTGTTCCATTTCTGAAAAAAGTTTTTTTAAAAAACTACATGATACTGACTTTTAAACCACTTTCTTGAAAGAAAAACACCTGTCTACACTATATTTTTTTCCTTTCACTGGGAGCGAGGCAAGGGTGAGTTATCACCATCCCCCTTGCTCTAGGGCAAGCTGAAGATATAGTGAGTCACATAGCCAAATTCAAATGCTTACTTTTGTGCTTACAACAGTTAAACATTAAACCAGCTGATTCATCTTTTATGGTAAAATTCCTGGAAACATTACTGATATTTACTGGTGAATGTGGCCAGATGATCAATAAACCTAATGCTATTGTAACTTCTTAGAAAAAGTAACAACAACAGAGAAGCTTATATCAGAATTTATTGTGTACACTGGTGGCAACAAAAGCTAAATGTTGATTTCCCATGTCAAATGAGATGCTAATGGGAAATTTTATCAACATAAAGCCTGTCTACTAGTTTGGCATAACAGTCAATGTCAAGGTACTGGCAAATATGAAACAATCAGTCCAGTGCTCATTATGACACAGTTGCAGTAGTGTTAAGTATTACTGCTAATGAAGGTTTGGAGCTAGCACAATTGAATGTGAAGTCAGCATTTCTAAACTGCCTACTGAAGGAAGAAATATGCATGTACATAAAACAGCCATAGGGACTTTGTCATGGCACCAACAGGCCATGCAAACTGTTTAAAAGTCTTTATGGTTCAAAATAATCTTCCATGATGCTGATAAGCTTTAGTTGTTTAATATGTTTATGATGGACTTGTTGCTGGATACAAGCAAAATATCATCAATGGCTTTCTGAGAACATGTAGAATGCATTCAAGATTACAGTGGAAGCTGTTGGATGTGTTGTGAGTATATTGACCAAAGATCACAACAATAGTTCAGTTTTTATCAGTCAAGCAGCTTATGCTGATTTAATAATGCAGAAGCAAATGCTGTGGGAACTCCAACTAAGAAATATCTGTATGTCAAAGTGTTCATATGTATGAACAGTCAAACACCTTATGGAGAAGCAGTGGGATGCTTGATGTATTTGACAGTGGCAAGACATCTAAACAGTTTTGTTTTGTATGCTATGTGACAGTTTCTGGAGAAGGCAGAAAATTGTCACTGGTCAATGGTTAAACTTATTTAAAAAAAGTCAAAGGGAAATTGTCTATAGGACTTAGCTACAGAACTGATGAACTGTTAGGAGAACTTGAAGCATTTTCTCTAAGTGGACTTCTCTTCAAGCACAACAGTGGGGTATTATGCTAGGTCAGTAAGTGACCAGCCTGTGTGTCCCTTTCAACAGCTGAAGCTGAGTTTGTAGCTGTCAGTGAAATTGCAGAATAAGTCATATTGTTGGCTTATCTCTCTTCTGAAATTACACTACCAAAAGCCCCCTGGACTATCAGTGGACAATCCAAATGAAATCTAGTTGGCAAGGCATTGTGAATTTCATACATGCCCAAGGTATATTGGTGTGCATTTCCACTTAGTGCAAGGTCTTTCAATCACTCATCATGTTTGCAGATCTCACCCTGAAAGATAAACCTTCAGGGATGTGGAATGCGTCAAGGTATACATAAATGTAAGAAAGACATTATAGAAATTATATCTGTATACTGTATTAGAAATACACTAATTCAAGAAGATAGACTGTAAATTGCAAATGTACCACAGGGCAGGCATTTTTACAAAACCACTTAAGGTGCAACTTGAGAATATTTGCATTATTTGTATTAGAGTTGACATTGTTGAATAAGTAATTGTGAGTGAAAGACATTTAGTGCCAGTATCAATATTTGCACTTCCAGGTAAAATACATCAAACACAACAACCGAGGAACATTATATTACACACATAAAACTCAGAGTGTACAATAGTACCAGAAAGGTCTATTATATTTCGCATGATGCACTTTGCCACCATCTCGCATGAAATACATTGTTTACATAATTCCAACAACCCCCTTTGAACATATAATTTGTGGTTTGCCTTCACGATATAAACCAAATAGCCCCACAATCTTTTCAAACTTCTCTTTGTCCAAGGGTTTTTTCAGAGGGTCAGCCAACATGTCTCCTGTGAGCAGGTACTCCACAGTGATGTCCTGTCACTCTAAAATGTCCTGAACAAAATGGTACCTTATATTAATGTTTTGTCCTAGCACTAGTTACATCATTTTTAGCTAGGCTCCTTTATTGTCACAGAAGGTTGTTATAGGTTCCACGATTGAATTGGGTTCTATTTTACATATTAATGTGCCACCATGCTTCCTGTGTGGTGTAAGATAGCAACATATACTTGGCCTCTATGGTGTGCAATGTAACAGTTTTTTTTCTTTTGACAGGATCATGAAATTAGGCCCCCCGTTAATTTAAAGCAGCAGTGAGTAGTGGAGTGTCTATCTCCTAATTCACTCCCCTAGTCTGCATCACTGTAGCCTTCTGGTTTTGCACTACCTTATCTGTGGTACCTTAATTTGTGCTTAGAAGTTGCTCTTAGATATCGGAATATTCTTTTTACACCTTTCCAGTGCTTTTCCATTTGGGTCTCTGCAATATCTGCTCACTGCATTGGTTCCAATTGGAGTAGTTATGGGTTTACAATCACTCATGCCAAATTTCGTTTTAAAAAAAATCTGTATATAATGATTGATTTATGCTCAGTTCTTGTCTCTCTTCATCCTTAGTGATATGCATACCTAAATAATGTTTAACTTCTCCCAAATCATGCACCTTAAACTTGGTTTGCAGCTGTTTCTTAAAAATTCTCATTTGGCTTTCATTTTCAGTCAGGATAAATAAGTCGTTCACCCATATTGCCATTATCTTCCCCTTGTATAGTATATACTGGTGTCTGCCTTAGATTACTTCATATTCATATTTATTAGAGTTTTATGTAGACATCAATTCTAGCAATGTCCACTCTGTTTTAGTCCATAAATACTTTTTTTTTTTTTTTTTGCAAATGCCAAATCTTTTCCCTTTCCAATCTGGTTTTCACGACTTCTCTTGATGGAATGACATATATCTCCTCCTCCAACTTCCCATTTAAATATGCTGTTTTTACATTCGTATGATGAGTGGTTAAATTTCATTTTGGTGCCAAGGATAAAAGATACCTCAATGAGGCATACTTGACCACAGGCGAAAAAATTTCTTTGTAATATCCTTTTATTACATGCCATGCTTTATATCTTGGTGATGAATTATCGAGGCTCTTCAAAGTGAATACCCATCTTGTCTGTAATGGTTTCTTATCTGCTGGCATATTTACCCATTCAAAGGTTTCATTCTGAGATAAAGATTCCAATTCCCTCTCCATTGCTTCTTTCCATTCTTGAGAGTTAAGGCCATTCTTCTGCCATTGCTGGCTCATCATTAAAAGACTGGGTTGCGTACATCTCAAAATCCAGATATTTTTTTGGTTTTGGTATGTGAGAAGAACACCTTACATTGTTTTCTTCATTTTGTTTGTCCTCAAACTCATTGTCATCATCAATAGTCCCCATCTGCCTTTGACTGTCCTCTTCCTGTTCTTTACTTTCCCTTTCTTCACATAAGGTTTCACTCTTGGAGCTAGGTGCAGTTAACTTAGTAGCCTTGCCCTCTTCAAAGTCCTTTCAATTTTCAAAGAATACTGCATCTCTGCTTGTAACATCTCTGCCATTAATTGGTAGCTCTTTAAATTCTCACAATAGCCTAGAAAAATATACTTTTAGCTTTTGGCTCCCATTTTCCTCTCAGCTGTTTTGGAATGTTCATCATTGCATCACACCCAAAAACCCTTATACTGCTTAGCACAGATTTCCTTTCCACCCATATCGCATGGGGGTTGTATTTCTTAATGCTTTTGTAGGTGATATATTGTTCAAATATAAGGCCATTGATACCACATCTTCCCAAAAATCTTTTTATAATCCAGCATCAGTTATCATGCTCCTTGCGTTTTCGACAATGGACCTATTAGCCCTCTCAGCAACCCCATTTTGAGATGGGCTGTACCTTATGGTAGTTTGATGCCTGGTTCCCATATTTGCCAGAAGTGTCTTCAATTTATGGTCAATATATTCTCTTCTGTTATCAGACTTAATGATCTTAATCTTCTTTCCCATCCACCTTTTGACCATCTTCAATATTCCTCAAAAGTGTCACTCGCTTGGTATTTGGAACTAAGAAAATAAACATGAGTATATTGTGAATAATCATCAATAAGTGTAAGAAAATAATAACTCCCATCTATGGATTCACACTCCATCAGGTCCCACACATCTGTAAGACCTCTGCACATTTACTTTTACTAGTCTTAAAAGGTATCCTCACCTGTTTTCCTTTTATGCATATCTCACAAGGGTCCTTAGATAATTCTGTATTCCCATTACCATATCCCTTATTAAAGACATACTCTTTCTATTTAGGTGTCCAAGTCTGTAGTGCTATAAAAAACCTTCCACTGAGTATACTGAATGACTAACATTCCTATGTTTACTGTCAATGGTACTCAACTTAAAAATACCACTTTCATTACTTGCTGTAGTTATAACTTCACAATTTTCATTGTTTACTCTTGCTCCGTGCATGTCAAAAGTAACTGAGTCTAAAATCCATTCCAGATGACAACTAACCACATTTCCAAAAGAATTAAAACATAAGAGTGCCTTATCTTTATTATTGGTCCCTCTCTCTGGACTATCAGACATACCTCTTTTGCTGCATCTCTGACTTTGAGTTTACTTTTTCTGTGCACTGAGATGCAATATGTACTTTCTTCTGACATCTATAACACCTCACTGATCTCTTCCTTTTGTTTTTTTGAACAAAGAGCAGATGTAGTTTCCTTCTCCAATTCATGACAGCTTGAAGTACTCTTTACATCTTGTAGGACTTTCACTTTAACTCTGTTGCGCATTATCGGTATACCTGAGCTTTCCAGTGCCCCGATTATCATAAGCACATGCCTTTCAGGCAGTCCTGCCAACAGTAGTATCCCAACCCATTCGTTAGCAATCTCAAACCCAATGTTTCTCAGTCAGTTTGACATGGCTATTCTTTTGATTATATATTTATCTACACCCTTGCATTTGTCCAGCTGAGTGGTAATTAACTTACATAACAATCCTACTTTCCTTGTAAGACCTCCATCCTCAAATGCACTTTTGTAATTTGTCCCAGACTTCTTTTGCTGTCACAGCTTTTTCAACGTGAAGATAATTCACTGAGTCAACCAGTAACATCAACTTCTTTTACTGTCACAGCTTTTTCAACGTGAAGATAATTCACTGAGTCAACCAGTAACATCAACTTTGATTTTGCTTTCCTATCCTTACTTGAATAATACTGATCTGTGGACTTCATTGTCCCATAGGTCATCCAAACACAAATACGCTTCTACTGCAAATTTCCATGTTGCATAGTTTTTGCAACCCATAAGTCTTTCAATCTGCAGAATTTGTGCCATGCTCATTTCAATGATAACTTTGATCTTTCTTAACATAAAGAATAACACCAAAGAATAATACAAAAGAGTTTCATACATATTGTAAGGATAACTTGTACTTCACACAAGTGCACTACTTGGAACTTTTCCAATGCTTTCTCGCTACTATAGTATGGATATACTTATACCAAATGCATCACTGGGCCCATAACCTCTTAGAGTCAACACAGCTGAATAAGTAATAGTGAGTAAAAGACTTTTAGTGCCAGTATCAGTAGAGAGGATATATAATGTAGACTGGCACTGGCAAGGAAAGCGTTTCTGAAGAGAAATTTGTTAACATCGAGTATAGATTTAAGTGTCAGGAAGTCATTTCTGAAAGTATTTGTATGGAGTGTAGCCATGTATGGAAGTGAAACATGGACAATGAATAGTTTGGACAAGAAGAGAATAGAAGCTTTTGAAATGTGGTGCTACAGAAGAATGTTGAAGATTAGGTGGGTGGATCACGTAACTAATGAGGAGGTATTGAATAGGATTGGGGAGAAGAGACGTTTGTGGCACAACTTGACTAGAAGAAGGGATCGGTTGGTAGGACATGTCCTGAGGCATCAAGGGATCACAAATTTAGCATTGGGGGGCAGTGTGGAGGGTAAAAATCGTAGAGGGAGACCAAGAGATGAATATACTAAGCAGATTCAGAAGGATGTAGGTTGCAGTAGGTACTGGGAGATGAAGAAGTTTGTACAGGATAGAGTAGCATGGAGAGCTGCCCTCGGGAAAAATTACGGCTGTAGTTTCCCCTTGCTTTCAGCCGTTCGCAGTACCAGCACGGCAAGGCTGTTTTGGTTATTGTTACAAGGCCAGATCAGTCAATCATCCAGACTGTTGCCCCTGCAACTACCGAAAAGGCTGCTGCCCCTCTTCAGGAACCTCACGTTTGTGATCACAAGGTCATTGTAGCTAGGCTCAATACCATTTCTTCCAAATCCATCAGAAACAAACGCAAAATAATTTTATTTAAAAAAGCGGATAAAGTGCCACTAGAAGCCTTCCTAAAAGACAATTTCCATTCCTTCCGAACTGACTATGCGAATGTAGACGAGATGTGGCTCAAATTCAAAGATATAGTAGCAGCAGCAATTGAGAGATTCATACCTCATAAATTGGTAAGAGATGGAACGGATCCCCCGTGGTACACAAAAAAGGTCCGTACGCTGTTGCAGAGGCAACGGAAAAAGCATACGAAGTTCAGAAGAACGCGAAATCCCGAAGATGGGCTAAAATTTACAGACGCGCGAAATTTGGCACGTACTTCGATGCGAGATGCCTTTAATAGGTTCCACAACGATACATTGTCTCGAAATTTGGTAGAAAATCCGAAGAAATTCTGGTCGTATGTAAAATACACAAGCGGCAAGACGCAGTCAATACCTTCGCTGCGCAGTGCCGATGGTACTGTTATCGACGACTGTGCCGCTAAAGCGGAGTTATTGAACACAGTTTTCCGAAATTCCTTCACCAGGGAAGACGAATGGAATATTCCAGAATTTGAAACACGAACATCTGCTAGCATGAGTTTCTTAGAAGTAGATACCTTAGGGGTTGCGAAGCAACTCAAATCGCTTAATACGGGCAAGTCTTCAGGTCCAGATTGTATACCGATTAGGTTCCTTTCAGATTACGCTGATACTATAGCTCCCTACTTAGCACTCATATACAACCGCTCGCTCACCGATAGATCTGTACCTACAGATTGGAAAATTGCGCAGGTCGCACCAGTGTTTAAGAAGGGTAGTAGGAGTAATCCATTTAACTACAGACCTATATCATTGACGTCGGTTTGCAGTAGGGTTTTGGAGCATATACTGTATTCAAACATTATGAACCACCTCGAAGGGAACGATCTATTGACAAGTAATCAGCATGGCTTCAGAAAACATCGCTCTTGTGCAACGCAGCTAGCTCTTTATTCGCACGAAGTATTTGCCGCTATCGACAGGGGATCTCAAGTTGATTCCGTATTTCTAGATTTCCGGAAAGCTTTTGACACCGTCCCTCACAAGCGACTTCTAATCAAGCTGCGGAGCTATGGGGTATCGTCTCAGTTGTGCGACTGGATTCGTGATTTCCTGTCAGGAAGGTCACAGTTCGTAGTAATAGACGGCAAATCATCGAGTAAAACTGAAGTGATATCAGGTGTTCCCCAGGGAAGCGTCCTGGGACCTCTACTGTTCCTGATCTATATAAATGACCTGGGTGACAATCTGAGCAGTTCTCTTAGACTGTTCGCAGATGATGCTGTAATTTACCGTCTAGTAAGGTCATCCGAAGACCAGTATCAGCTGCAAAGCGATTTAGAAAAGATTGCTGTATGGTGTGTCAGGTGGCAGTTGACGCTAAATAACGAAAAGTGTGAGATGATCCACATGAGTTCCAAAAGAAATCCGTTGGAATTCGATTACTCGATAAATAGTACAATTCTCAAGGCTGTCAATTCAACTAAGTACCTGGGTGTTAAAATTACGAACAACTTCAGTTGGAAGGACCACATAGATAATATTGTCGGGAAGGCGAGCCAAAGGTTGCGTTTCATTGGCAGGACACTTAGCAGATGCAACAAGTCCCCTAAAGAGACAGCTTACACTACACTCGTTCGTCCTCTGTTAGAATATTGCTGCGCGGTGTGGGATCCTTACCAGGTGGGATTGACGGAGGACATCGAAAGGGTGCAAAAAAGGGCAGCTCGTTTTGTATTATCGCGTTATAGGGGAGATAGTGTGGCAGATATGGTAAGCGAGTTGGGATGGAAGTCATTACAGCATAGACGTTTTTCGTCGCGGCGAGACCTTCTTACGAAATTTCAGTCACCAACTTTCTCTTCCGAATGCGAAAATATTTTGTTGAGCCCAACCTACATACGTAGGAATGATCATCAAAATAAAATAAGAGAAATCAGAGCTCGAACAGAAAGGTTTAGGTGTTCGTTTTTCCCGCTCGCTGTTCGGGAGTGGAATAGTAGAGAGATAGTATGATTGTGGTTCGATGAACCCTCTGCCAAGCACTTAAATGTGAATTGCAGAGTAGTCATGTAGATGTAGATGTAGATGTAGATGTAGATGTCTGGCCTCTCAACAGATACCCCTCCGTGGTGGTTGCACCTACGGTACAGCTATCTGTATTGCTGAGGCACACAAGCCTCCCCACCAACGGCAAGGTCCATGGTTCATGAGGGGGGGGGGGGGGGGGGGGGGGGGAGAGGTCTATTATATTTTACATTATGCACACCAGCAAAATGGTCCAGTATTCTTGTTGTGAACTTTGCTGCAACCTCACACAAAATTTATTGTTTACACAATTCCAACAATTTACTAGTTATGATGAGATAAACATTTTTGGTGTTAAAATCAAACTTTTAGGTGAAGTGTTGGAGCAAACCTTTTATTATTGTTTGTTGGTAGCTGCTTTGTCACAGATGCTATGCTGAAGGACATTTTCATTCTACCTATTTATGTAAATCATTTTTGTATGCAAAGACAAGAGAGGTTTATTCCATTATCACTGTTCTGTGTGCTTGTGTGAGTTCTTAGCTTTCATCATTCTTTACTAGTTAACTTCAACGGCCATTGCTTACACATCTTCTTTTTGTGTATCTTGTAAACTTGTCTAATGCTATGCCCATGTATGTAAAATTAAGTGTCATGAACACAAAATGAAAATATGGTATTACAGGTAGTAAATAAAGAAAAAAAGTATAATATTTTTTTTGAGAGAACTGCTATTATAAAGAAGAGGGAGAAATTGCTCATTAAAGGTGGTAAATAACTGTTGTTTGTCTACTTTTGTACACTTAATATCTAGATGAGTATGACCATGAAAAGTGACTCTACTGAAAATTGAGTTGGGAGGAGAAGAATATTATTGTTGTCTTGAGGCTTTATGATGCTCAGCATCATTGTTACTAATGGATGTAAAAAATTATCAAGGATGACTGAACTTCAAAACTAATAAAATCTGTAATTTCAGTATATCAGAAAAAATAAATGGGCATACACAAACACCATCAGCTTGTTCCCGACATGATAATGGGTCCTTTCAGACAGACAAACATGCAAGGAGGCAGCAGACATTGTGTACACAACATTTGGAGGACTGGGCTCTGACTCTCTACCATTTTCATCTGCTAGGCCATACAAAAACACCATTGGCTTGTTCCCAACAAAAATAATGGACCATTCTGCTGCTCACAGTATGCTGCATCAATCACACAGCCTGCAAAACATAAGAAACACATGGCATATCGTCATAGGAACTGTTATTCATCAGCACCATCTACCATGACAATGATGCATTTCCAGACACAAGTTCGTAGGATCTTTTTTCCTCCATTTCCAGTCAGGAATCAGTCCCTGCAATCTGTCAGTTTTATTAATGTTCACATCATATAAAAATAAAGATCTTAGATAACTTAAAATATTATAAATGAAGTTAAAAGTTTGCATTAGAGAGAGAAAAATTAAGGAAACCCATTAAAGGCAGAATGCGGTATGCTGCATAGAACAATAATGAATGATAGGAATATATTCAGTGCATGCTGAAGGTCATTCTGTCTCAAATGTAAGATCAGTGGTCACAATGACGAGGCTCATTTTAACTCAGATGTGGAAGGCCAGAAGAAGAAGAGAAAGATGATGATAAAGAAGGAACTCATTGTTAACAGTTGCTTTTAATTGTTGAGCAATAAACTGATCCACTTGTGAGAGAGGCCTCATATACCACACTGTGTATAGGAAACCATTAACCCTCAGTGGGTACTCTTAACTATAAGCTTCCATATATCACTGAAACAAAAAGCTGTGGTCAGCTGTGGGAAGAGAGTGCAGATCACACCTGTCTATGAGAAAGGCAGCAGAAATGATCCACAAAACTTCAGTCCAATATTCCTGACATCCATTTGCTGTAGCATCCTAGAACATATCTGTGCTGAAATGTAATAAGGTGTCTCCAGCAGAATGACCTCCATGCTAAACAGCATGGCTTCTGTCTAATGATGATAATGATAATGTTGATGATAGTTTTGTCCACAGCTGATATTTATGTGTTGTTGCATTGAGAATATCTACTTGGTTAGGTAAATTATTTGTTTATATGAAATTTATAAGTGCCTCCTTGTTCGCACTTGCACAAAATGAATGTAGCTCAGTTCCTTACAAGGGCGCCAGAAGTTGATGAAACACTTTAAATTATGGAGTGTAACAGTTCTACCAAAGGCAGGAAGAAGCATATGCAAAAATCATTTTGAACCAGAGTGAGGAATTGACACCCCATAATTGCATGGTGAGATCAATTGGACCTTATGCATCTTGAAAATCAATCACAGAAACAAAGAAGCTCGTCTCCCCATGAGAACCAAAGACTTCATTATGGCACATTTCAATGGAATGATGGGTTATGTAGATGAGATGTTTTTTAGCAACAAATGTCATTATTTGCAGAATGAGATTTTCACTCTGCAGCGGAGTGTGCGCTGATATGAAACTACCTGGCAGATTAAAACTGTGTGCCCGATCGAGACTTTACCTCGGGACCTTTGCCTTTTGTGGGCACTTGCACTTGCCCATGAAAGGCTAAGGTCCCAAGTTCGTGTCTCGGTCGGGCACACAGTTTTAATCTGCCAGGAAGTTTTGTGTCATTATTTGCAGCTTGTGAAATTGGGCAATAAATATTACACTCGGCACTGCTTCAGTGACAACTGAAAGAATAGTCATAAAACTGGAAGCTGTACTTGTAAACACCATATTTGGTTCTGGCACATGTTTGGGGTGAAAAGGCTTATCAAAACCAACAGTCAAAGTACTTCACCAATGGAGAATCCCTTTGAGGCCCTATTAACACTGTTGATGAGAATATGCTACAAGTAAAAGTAACATCAAAATCTGAAGTGACTTTGAGTTCTGGTAATTATGTACTTCAGATGAGGATCACAAGAAGCCTGACCTCTATATCTTAATGTGATAGCTGTTAAGCAACATGATCCTGCAAACCTATACAGTTACACAGAGTTAATTCTAAGATTAAGGTGTTCTGGAAGATGTTACTATATTTCATGCAGAGCTGCACCTTCTTACAAGGTTACCGCAACCTCACGATAAGGAAATAACTTTTCTTTTACCTGATGATTGAGATCTCAATCTGCTTTGATGTGACAGTCTACCTAATGATGTGAAAGATCTGGGTCACTTGTTAAGACTTGTTCACTTGAAGACAAGACATGGACAATACACATTAGAGACCTTAATTGCAGGTTCACAATATGAGTAAGCTGGTGACTGTTCAGACTGTTCAGTTTGTTAGAGGAGCAGAGTTTGGATATATTATACATACAAGAGCCTTGCATGGGTAATGCTGTAATATCTTATTTCCCAGTCCCACTACAGTATTCCACAGACTGCAAGCCACAATTCCACTGTGAATGATCTCAATGTCATCTCATTTGATCTGGGAATTCCACATCCTGCCTGGAATGCCTAAATTTCCATGGAAACTGCTTTTGACCTCACACATGCCAATTGGATTCTCCTAGCTTGTGTAATAGTCATTTCCACTGCACTCTCACATAGAATAAACATCATAATTTCAATCAAGCATGTGATCTCTTCAAGAAACTCTGCAGCATCACCAGTGAATTTAACCTTTATACATGGATGGTAGACAATAAGAATGGCAACCCTATCAGAGACAAGGAAAAGTTGTTTTCTGGAACTAACAAAAGGACCAATGATCAAGCAGTTAAACAACTTACAATGGGGTCTAAAATCTTACACAGGAAAACAGAGAACACAATTCAACATCTTAAAAATTATAAATCCTCTCATCTGGACAATATATATGGGGAAATGATCAAAGAAATGGGGCAGGAAGTGTTATTGTGCTGAATTCACTGTGTAAATAGACATGGGAAAATGGGGAGTGGCTGGAAGAATGGTCAAAGTCTCTCTTCAGCCCTGTGCATAAGAAAGGGCCAATCAGGAACTGCTGTAAAAATAGAAGTATTGCTCTCATACCTCACACAAGCAAAATTTTGCTCTACATCTTGATCAAGTTTTTGAACCCGCACATTCAGCCTCACATATCCCAAAATGAGCAGGTTTTGTTGAACAAGAAGGAACTTGTGAACAGATCCTCAAAATACAAGTAATTGAGAAATTGCAAGAGTTATATTTTCTTGTGTTCAACTGCCTCCTTGACTATACAAAGGCATTTGACTGTGTTGTCTGGGAAAAGTTGCAACAGGTGCTTGCAGAGTTCAATGCCCCACCACATTTGATAGCACTGATAAGAACTCTTCACAGTTGTGAAGACAAATGCTGACTTGTCTGATTTCTTCAGCATATCAAAAATGTAAGACAGGGTTGTGCCCTACTTCTCCCTCCCCTACCACACCATAAAAATAAATAAAAAATAGAAATAAAATAAAAATGTACAATAACCATACGAAACTTGTCAGGAAAGCTCTTGATGGTTGGACTAATGTCATCTCAAGTGGTGTAAGAACTATTAGCAAACTTCTGATTTGCAGATAACACCATGCTCTTGGCCAGAAGTGAAGAAGAATTTTCTGTGCTAGTAAAGACATTAGCCTGTCATATTGATTAGACATCAATCTTGGCAAGTCCAAACTCATGATAAATGATTGAAGAGGTCATTTCCAACTCACAGGTTGATTAAATGAATTGGAAGCCATGCACATTCTTTTGTGTATCTTGTGTCAACCATTTGAGACCAAGATGTTGTGAAGATGAGATAAGAAGATGGATCATGCTAGGGTGGGTGTCTGAAAAATCACTATGATCTGGCAAAAAAGACCGATAACAAACTGTATGAAAATCTGGCTTCTTGAAAAACACTCATGTTTTCCATCTTCTTTTACTGTTGAGGAACATAGAACCTTAAAGACAGAGACAAGCAGTGTATTGACATATTTGAGCTTCGGTGCTGCACATAAAATGGAATGAAAGATGAACTAATTTATTCATTACTGAGCAACTCAGCATCTCCAGACGCCTTTCTTCTCATATCAACCAAAAAATTCCCCAGTTCTTTGCCATTCTATGAGAAAAGATGGAGAAAATAATAATGGAAGGAAAGATCGAGGCACAAGACTGAAGGGGTAGCAGGTGCATAAATCAAATTGAGAAGTCTTCAGTCTACCTCTTAACAAGGTTCTAGGTAAAGCTGGTAACCATCCAGGTTGGAGACCCTTGCTTCATGTGGTCATGATGCTCAGAATGAGTCAAGCAACTTGTGATGATGATAATGGATGCAGTGTTGACTATAGAGTTCATCGTCTAAGGGAAGTGTTGCCAACTGGTACAAAGTAGATAAGACAGTGTAGTAGTACAGGTGTATTTGTGTGTATAAATGTATGTGTAATAATTAGATCTGAAGAAGAACACTGACTAAAATATTAATGACATGTTCAGTCTTGTTTACATGCCTATGAAACATTCAAAGCCTCAGCTGTATGGTGAGCTGCCACCTTTATTCCTACCAGTAACTCAATAAGTAAAGTATTTTCACTTGCATTAAACATGTATAATTTGTCAATATTACACCCATTTCCTCATTGTCCATGTTCATCCTTGGTCTTAGTAAATATATACTCTCATACTTTCCACAAGTGATCTTGAATAATCCATAGATAACCTAAGAAGGACACAATAATGCCCCATGATAAGTAAAATGAAATTTACACGTAGGCAATATAAAAATATTGGCACAAATATATACATGTAATACATCCTACCTGTTTATAATAGTCATCCAGGTAAGTGTTATTTAGCAGGAAGCTTTCCCAATTATATGGTGCAAGGCTTATGTTTCTTAGTTGTTCAAAGACTTCTGTTTTGGATTCTTGATCAAGCCATGTTGCATTCTCAAATTCATCATTTAAAGTATCTTTGAGGAGTGTGAACGTTGCTCTGGCACGATTCTCCATTCTTCTAAGGTCTTCAGGACTAAAGCTTCGAAGGTATGCTGAAGAGGCAGCTTGTGACATCAGGTTGTATGCAACATCTTGACAGTATGCTTCACGATCGCATAAATTGTGCGGTTCCACAAGATCTTCAACAAGTCTCTGTGCTGCATAGGCCAAAAGAGCATTACTCAGGTCTTTAGCAAATGGATGCTCACTGTAACAAACATCAGTGTCAGTGAGTAAAACTTTTGTAAATATTGATAAGAGATAACATCTGCCTATGACAGTCAGTATTCATGAAACATGAAAGCACTTCTTTGGATAAATGATAATAGGTTAGGTTTTCAGGTCCTGTGACAAATTTTTACAGTAAATGATAGATGTAACTCTCCAGATATGACTAAATTGTATCTCTTATTCACAACATATTCTGAGATGTCATGCTACAAGGTTCATCATGAATACATGTTTTTTTCTGCTAATTTCTACTTTAATAGTGTATACACATTTTGTAAACTGTTGTCCAATCACTGGAGACTTGCACTTGGCAAATTGTTTTAACTTACAACCTTTCATGAGTGATGCAATAGCCAACAGAGCTATACTTAGGAAGTACATAAACAAAAAGACAAAATTATGTGTACAATTCTGAAATTTTATTAAGTAGTAAAAATGTAAACACCTGTAGATGAATGAAATAAGGGAGTGGAATCATTTCAAGTGGTGACCTTTACATGACAGTAATGGACAAACTTAGAGATTAAAAGAACCATTTTTACAGCACAGAAGTAACTTATTAACAATGAAATATCTGAAATATTCACTTTGTACATGTAAAGGTTATTTTACAATGTGTTCATAATCAATGTACCAAAATATGTATCAAGAGACAAATACTGAAAATACTGTGAACTAATGAAGCATGAAAGTAAGGAGAACAGTCTATGGAAAAAGTGAGTCTGATGACAGAATTAAACTGAAGCATATATTCATTGACAACTTACTTCAAAACATCTATCTGGCAGCACACCCATATGCTTTGATGAGAGAGGTGATGCATTGTGGCGACACACTGAAACAAACATGGAGTCTGCCTAACTCTGACTGAGCCATTCCTCAAACTCATGGAGACTGGTCAAACCTGGGTCCAAGGCAAGCACATCTTGCTCTATGGCAATTCAGATGAACTCTGTAAGATGGAGGTCACGTGACCTTGAAGATACATTTAGTGTACATGGTGCTGCAGATGAAGAAAGAGATGTCTATGACTGAACGGTGGGTTCTTGTTCATTTGCTAGCATGAAGGAAACAGTGCAATGTTACAGTGCTCACATCAAAAAGCCAAATGTTCAACAGTTCAATGTGTAAGAAATGAGAAAAACATATTATCAAAGGCATCTTATGTATTAGTTCCAGTTTCTCACTACATGAAAAGCGTGTGGGAGTGACACTGAAATTCATGGATGACAACTAACCTTGGACATGATGTGACTCTTTTAAGCATAGAAGCAACAGAATAACAAACTCCAGTAAACTTAAAAGACTTTATTATTAAGTAACTGCAGAGCAACATAGGAAAAATTAAAAATGTTGTTTAATTGTGGGCTGTGTTTCCCATGAAGATATGCCATGAACAAAGCATGGATAACTACAGAAATATATGTACCTCGTGAAACAAAAAGGAAACTATATCAGTCAATCAGAAACAGTGTTAGCACATTACAAGACATACTGCAAAATGTTAGAAACAGCAATACAAACACCCAAGCAAATGCATTATGAGAAAAAGATAATAACATCAGATAACAAAATAAAGACAATATGGGATATAGAGAAGGAGAGGACTGGTATAACTAACCATGAAGAGGGGCAAATAGCATTAAGAGTTAATGACACATTGGTAAGAGATGTGTGCAGTGCCACTAAACTTTTTAACTCTTACTGAAAAAAATGGGGTTGTCCGGATTAGTTAATTCTCCTATGCAGTACCTCAAATCAGACATTACACACAACTTCACTAATACGCATATGACCCTCACTACCCCAGCACATGTTAGGTCCACAATAAAATCTTCAAACTGAAAAAAAAAATCTAGTGGTCATAATAAAATACAAACATAGTCCATTTAAAAGTGTGCTTTTGAATTTAGTAATGACAGTCTGTGTTACCAGTCATTTATCAGTGGAATGTCTCCTGAATGATTGAAACAGTCTGATATTAAGCCTTTGTTAAAGAAAGCAGATAAATAAATACCACCAAATATCAATGTTGTCAGTGGAATACTATGCTTATTTTCATTTCATAATGTCAAAGGGGATTTTTTTGGAATAATTCATTGAGCCAAGCTAAAGTTTTCAAGGTCAAAAAAAATTGTAATAAGACTTATTTGTCATGTGAATTCAAGAACATCCTGCAGAGGGCTGTTTACGGAACTAGGGATATTAATACTGCATCCCAGTATATTTATTTCTAAATGGAATTTGTTATTAAAAATATATTTCTTCTTCAAATAAACAATTCAGTCCATGGAATCAAAATTAGAAATAAGAATAATCTTCATAAAGATTTAGACACTTACTTTGGTCCCAAAAGGTGTCCATTATTGAGGAACACACATTTTCAATAATTTTCAAGCAACCACAAAAAGCTTAACTACCAATAAAATTTAGTTTCAGAGGAGCCTAAAGGATTTATTGGCGGCCAATTCCTACATGACTGATGAATTTCTTAGTAGAAAAAACTGTTGTGTGAGTGTGTTTGTTACTAATTACATCAAATAATGCGAGTAATAATACAACTGAACTTTTGTACAAATCCAGTGCAGTAATGTGATCTTTGTAAATAAATGATTTAAAAATGATTTTTCTATTTAGTGTTTATTACCTCACAAATGAAAATACAAGGTGTGATCAGAAATAACAGGAATTTTTGTTTTCCTAAAGAATCTTTATTTTATCAACATCAATTTTTTCCCCTTCAAGCCAATCCCCCTCAGATATAAAACACTTGTTCCAGCACTTTTTCCAATCTTGGAAGCACTTCTGGAACTCACTTTTAGTTTCGATGTACAGCTCCCTCAGTGTTAAGTTTTTATCTCATCAACAGTGTCAAAATGACATCTTTTCATGGTTCTCTTGGGAACAGATAGAAGTCACAGGGGGGCTATGTTCAGCAAATACAGTGGCAAAGACAGCAAAATGATTTTGTTTTTTGCCAAAAAATCATGAACAAGGATTGATGTGTAAATGGAAGTATTATTATGATGAAATTTCCACAAGTTGTTTTTCCACAATTTTTGTCACTTTCTTCAGATTGCTTCACACAAAAGGCACACAACTTCCAAGTAGCAGTCCATATTGACCTTATGACAATTAGGCAGGAACTCATGATGCACTGGGAAAACAGTGAGAAGAACCTTCACATTTGATCAATGTTGCTGAATTTTTTCTGGTATTGTCTCTTTAGGCAGTTTCCATTGGGACGATTGGTCCTCGGTTTTGGTGTCATACCCACATACCCATATTTCAGCATCTGCTGTAACCTTCTTTAGAAGTACTGTATCATTGTCGACTTCGTTCAGCAATTCCTGGGCAACGTGTACACGATGTCAGTTTTGGTGAAAACTCAATAATTTCAGAACAATCTTTTCTGCTACAGATTTCATGCCCAAAACATCTGAAAAAATTGCTTCACACGAGCCAAATGATATGCTGACATCATGAGCAACCTCTTTGATGGTGATTCAGAACCCTTTTCTTTCCTTCTTCCACACTGTCATCAGTAAATGATATGTTAGGTCATCCAGGGCAGATGTCATTTATGACATCTTTTTTACCCTCTCTGAAATGTTTATATCACTCATAAACTTTTGTCTTACTCATATTAGACTCACTGAAGACCACAGTCAACTTTATAGATTCGATGCTGCACTTTACTCCATTTTTTCAAGGAAAAATTTAATGCAAATTCTTAGATCCATATTTTTGAAAGTAAAAATTCCCTTAGCACTCAAAAACACATATAACCTTTACAACTGTGAACAGTAAACTATATATTCAAAACAGCTGAAAATGCAAACATACACCAGGAACATGTGTACCAACAAGTTAAAAAAAATTGAAAAGCTAATGTGTTAAGCCCACAAAATTAAAAATTCCTATTATATTTTTTACTCCAATTCATGTGTGTAATTTTTTTTAACTCATTCCACATCCATAACAATAATTACAACAGGCATCTGTAAAAGATACATTAGCATATTTGACTCTTATTGTATGTATTTATTGTGTGTTTTTGTTTTTCTGACTTTTCTGCATCCTGGAGGATCTCATCACTATGAATCTATTGGAACTAAAAGTACCTCTAATCATGGATAATTTAATAAAGAGGCTCAATTCAGCATGTTATGTCCTTAGAAGTATCTCTTGCATTGTTTAGACAAACACAAGAGTGTTGGCTAATTCAGCATGTTTTTGCTCCTTGTTACCTAATGGAATTATCTTTATTCAGCAGTTCTGACCAATAAGAGTATTATGTAAAACATAACTGTACCTATGGAAAAATAATTTTTAAGGATTTGGGAATTCTTAGACACACTTTGCATTACAGTTAGTGGAAGTCTTCATTGCTGCAATAAAAATCAGTTCAGCTTTACTGTGATGCAAAGAGCACAAGACACGTATGTAATATCTATGTAGACTTTGTATCCTTTACTGAGTTTCAGATTGAAGTAATGTAGTATGGTGTAGAGGTATTCATCAAGTTTCCATTTAAAATAAAGCAAGAATTTGTGAATCCCAACAAGTTCAACTGAAAATTAAAGACATAATTCACTAGCTAATCTTTCTGCAAATTATGTGATTAGCTCAATTCAACAACTGAAAAGTTCTGTTAGCTACATGGCATGTAGTAGTGCTTGTTGTAATGCTACATGACCAGTAGTAAAGTATCACAATGAGGACTCAGGGGCTTACAGATGTAGATAATTATTTTCTTTAAAAAATACCTAAGCAATGAAGTAAACAATAAGCTAACAATAGCAGATAATCAGCATCAGTTTAATGTAACTGAGGAGGCAGCAATTTATTTTCTTTTCCAAACTTATAGCATTTCTTTTTTAAATTTACTTGACTAAATTTGCCTGGCATAAGCAGCAATAGCATTAAATGGTATAGCAATAGTTTCTTTTTAGTTAAGTATACAGATTAAGTTTTTATGATTTGCTTATCTCTTGTTAATGATAACCTACCTTTACTCACTCCACAACCCTGAAAGATATCATCCTTGATGAAATTTACAGATATGAAAAAATAATTAATGAATTCATGACTTTATATCAGATTTTCTTCAAATTTTTGTGTATTTCCTAGATTTATCAGTATGATAGATCAGCATTAGTGATAATTGCTTGTTAGCATATTTTACCAAAGTAGTCTGCTGTCCCTGATTCTGGTTATTAATGTATCATTTTCACATGCCTGTTGTTTGACCTCCATCACGTGCTTTATATGATGTGTTTTGCAAATGAATTAACAAAAAAGAAGATGGAACAAAAAAGAGACTAAAGAAACTATTTGAACTACCTGTGTCATATCTGTCCCCTTTGTCACTCTCTTTCTGTTTCTCCATTCTTTTTCTAGCACTATTGTCCAAAGATGCATGTGTTCCGGATTTGATTATTTCATGACTGTGTTCCATTACTAAAATAATATTGTATTTTATTCTAGTGTTTTTAAGAATAACACTAACATTGTTACCACTACTATGACTAAAAATAATAATATTAATAAATAATAATATGTGAGGAGTATATCATTATCAGCCATCAAAATATTAAAATTTGGAGTAAATTCCCAAAAGTGTGACATATGGATAGAATTTATAATCTGTGTGTGTGTGTGTGTGAGAGAGAGGGAGAGAGAGAGAGAGAGAGAGAGAGAGAGAGAGAGAGAGAGAGAGAGAGAGAGAGAGAGAGAGAGAGAGAAATAAATCACTACTATTTTTTTTATATGAAATGTAATTCCCAAGTTAAAGTATTATGCTTACCTCTCTGCTCTATCTGCCAAATCCTGAAAAATGTAATCAAAATACTCAGTGGAGTAAATTTGAACCAATTGCTCTCCAATTGATTCATGGTAGTCATCCACAAGATTCATGAACAGTTTTTTCCAGTCAATCTGTAATGCATATTACTGGTGAGAAATAAACACATCATGGAATAGGTAATGACATATATGAAACACTTAATTCAATACCGTACCTTTAAGCATTCATATGAAAATTCAAGCATACTGTATCACCATACTGTATACATGTATCAGAAAATTCCTCTGACTGACGAGACTTTCTAGAGGATCAATTTCACTACCAGTATCATATAATTTATACATTTCTTATCTGTGAAAATGTTCAATGAATATAAAATATTTGTAATACAGGTACAGAAAATATACTCAACAAAATGTGGCACATGGAAGCACTTAATATTAGGTACTTTCAAACCAAATGCTCCTTCTTTCAAAACTGGAAACTTTATGCCTTCTCGTGTGTTCATGTCAACTGTTGACTGGTGCACACATTTTTGTGACTTTTAACTATCCTGGTGTTGCCCCTTTTTGGTCAGTTATTTCATTGAAACAATTGCTTTTTTCTGCTTTTTGTCCCAGCTGGTTCACTTCTATCATCTATATTGCCTCTGCAGTATCAATCAAACAATCCAATTATTAAAGTTTCAGTATTACAAAGAAACAGAAATGCTTGCCAGTAATTACCTTCATGAGGTGTAATTTCTAACATTGCTGATGAAAAGCACTTACAGAACAAGATACCAATAATCAATTTTCAAATTATATGTTAATTTTTAGTGAGAACATCATAAATTTACTTCAATTTTGAAGATAGATATAAGTATGCTTTTGGTCAAACTCTGTCTTGTACTAATTTTACCACTACTGTCAGTTCATATAAAGTTTCTCATATATTCTAACTGTCCCTTCAGATTCACAAACTATTACACCTCAGGTAGTGTTGCACTGCTGCATTCTTCATGAAATTCATGCAACTTTACTAACTTCCCTTACCAGATTCAGAATTCATGCAATCATTTGCTGCTGATCTCCCCACCCTTCATTTTCACATTCAACAAAAAACTGATTATTCAATTTTTCCCATTTATTTACAGTCATTACCTTAGAGTTTTACCAGTTCTGATCATTAGCTCTCTTCTCTTATTCCAATGAATCCCATCAGTGATTCTATTGTTGATGGTGATGATATTTAGTTTGTGGGGCACTCAACTGCATGTTATCAGCACCCATAAAAATGTCCAATCTTTTCACAGACAACCGCACAACTTTTCCCAAATGATGATGGGGACAATACAAATACTCATTTCCTGGGTGGAGAAAATCCCCAACCCACCCAGGAATCAAACTCAGGACCCTATGATCCAGAGGCAACAACTCTAGCCACTTAAAAATAAGCCGTGGATGTGATTCTATTATTCTATGATTGAATATCGTGGCTTGTATAGGAACGAAAGAAAGAAAGAAAACAGGATGTGCATAAACTGTAGTGATGAAACTGAAAAGTTAAGTGATCATATAAATTGTCTTAACTAAACACTAATTTCCCTATGAGTGATATGAAAAATCTTACATCTGAGAAGTGTGAACCATCAGCTCCATGAAAATCATATACACTTATATTTATAGCAAGACCTGTCCAAATATGAAAATGAAGTAACTACAGATTGTAAAGCTTGAACTGTTTTCACCACAAGCATCACATACACTTCCATGTAATAATCAAACTCATCCAAATAACTGAACAACAATTACTACTGAAACAAGTGATTGTGATAAATGTGAAAGTGTGATGGTAACAAATATTGTAAAGAATGCAGTGGCAGAACAAATGAAACAACTGTGAAACCCAGTGACAATAGAACAAAGATTCCACTGGATAGAACATACAGTGTTCTTCTCTTAAACCTCTTAATACTAATGTATTTTCAATAGCATGTATTAGTGAGTGGAGGGGGAGATACTTTATGCCCACCACATTTTTTTAATTGTTATTGATTTACATTGACAACAGATGTTTTAAAGAGGTAATGATGTGGATGTAGGACCCAAAACTTGAAAATACCTTTTAGCACCCCCTTATAAATGTCGACACACCTTCAGTAATGCATACTACCAGAAGGAGGGGGGGGGGGGGGGGAGGGGTGTTCTGTGACCAGAACAAAAACTTAAAAACACACAAATTTCATTAATTATTTTTAACTTTTTAAAGAGGTGCTGATGCATAAATAAGGTCTTGAACCTCAAAATACTGAATATAACATTCATTGTGAGAGGGGAAGGAAGAGGAGTGAAAGTGGTGAGGCTTAAGGAAATGGACAGAGTTTGGAGAGGTCTCCCAGAACCATAGATAAGGGCAGAGTTACCATATGGAATGAGAAGGAAAGCCTGATTGTTGGAGATGCACTGGATAACATTTTAAAACCTGAGAGCTTAAACATGGAAGATATGATAATATGCAAGACAGAGATTACTGACAAAATATCATGCATGAGTTAATAAGAGCAGAAAGCTACATGCACTGTATGTGATAGATCCCTATTTTGAATCCCAAGCCATTCCCCTGAATGTTGATCTCATCCTCATCAAACGTCAGCTAACACTTAAACCTGCTAATATAGAACAGTAATTACATTTTGACAGCTGCTATCCTTTGTCAAACATTCCTTCCCATACAGCCTTGTCAGTCAACACAAACATATGTGCTCAGATGCAAACTCTTTAAAGTAACACAACACCATTCTCATCTCAGCCTTAGGGTGTATACTAGCAACACACAATATCCTGTTGCAGAACGTGCTCTACAATATGACAATTATGACTGCAGTGCTTGTTTCACCACACATGCCACCTGTATTCTTCCTCCAGACAACAGTTTCTCAGAACTCTGCAGGTGGAAACTGGAGCTACAGCATGTATGTGATTCTCATCTCTCATCTGGCCTTAATTGATATTAATTTCTTTGACCTCGGCATTTCTTCACAGCAATTATTCCTTTCTTCACTTCCTTTTAGTCTTCCATTCAGATCTCACATAGGGCTGCCCCCAACAATTAGTCTTTCCTTCTCGTCCTGTCCGGTAAGCCTCCCCTGACCCAAGATTCTGCATGAATTTTCTGAACTCTACCAATTTTCCTAAATCTCACTATTTCTTTTCCTTCACCCCTCTTTCTTTCACCCCTCTTTCTTTCACTTCAACCCCTCTGCCAGAAGAAAGAGCCACTGGCTCCAAAAGCTTGCAAACTTTAATACCTGCCACCATTTGATGAGTAGCTGTTTTATCTATCCAATTATATTATGTTTTCAGAAATTGATTATTTTCATTGATATATGAGTATTAGCCCACGTGGAAATCATTCCTTCTTATGGAACTCCCTTGTCAGTCATTGTTCTCGTCTATCTTGTTCAAACTGTTGTCTGTTTTCTACCTTATGTGCTAGTCCACTCATTTGTTTATCTGCACCATATCATTAACCAACATCTTACCCCTACATAATTTCTAGCACTGCTTTCCATAAATGTAGATGGGTCCATTGTTATTTAGAATTTTGCATATAACAATTTGTTTACATTTTCATTGCCATAGGGTCTGCAGCTGCTATGAGTTTTTTGAAAGATTATCATGATGCCTTCAGCTCCCATTCTCTTTATTTCATGTATGATTGCACAGTTTTGGCTTTAGACCATTTTCAAGTATTTTATGGATGATTTTTAGTAGTAAAGTATTCCACATATGTCATTGCTCCATTGACTCCATGTTATGCTCATAAAATACATCTGAGATATTTTACACTATTTAAGGAGCAGATTAATTCTGAGCAGTTCTTTCAAGACAAAAATAACACTTTCAGCCCTAAACCTGCATTTAATTATTCTACATTGATGAAGGACCTACTTTCCTTCACACGTAATATCAACTGGATACATTATATTGCAATCCAATCCTGAAACCATTTCAACAGCGACCCGAGATATTGAACTCTGCCTTAACCAGTTCTGACCAAAATCCCAACTTGATCCACCACCACTACGTCAAAATCATCCCTTACAAGTCTTCAAGGAATTCCTCACATCCAACACTGATTCACAACCAATAGTCTCCAACCTGTTTCCAAAGTCTTCCCAAGATTTCTTCTTGGAATGCTCCAATTATCTGTTTGGCTTTGTTTCTTTCTTCAACATAACTTTCTCTGTCTAACTGATTTCTAGTATGTACCCATTTTTGATACGCCTTCTTTTTCCTTTTACAGGCTTCCTTGACTGTGTCGTTCCACCAAGCTGTTTGCTTCATCCTACTTTTACACACTACTGTTCCAAGACATTCTTTAGCAACTTCTAGTACTGTGTCCCTGTACCTTGTCCATTCCTTGTCCAATGACTGTAACTGACTACATTCAACTAATTGGTACCTTTCTGAGATTGCTGTTATGTACTTGTGCCTGATTTCCTTATCCTGAAGTTTCTCCACTCTTATCCTCCTACATATGGACCTGACCTCCTGCACTTTCGGCCTCACAATCCCAATTTCACTGCAGATTAAATAGTGATCAGTGTCATTAAAGAATCCCCTGAATACACGTGTGTCCCTCACAGCCTTCCTGAATTCCTGATCTGTTATTATATAGTCAATGACAGATCTGGTTCCCCTGCCTTCCCAAGTATACCGGTAAATGTTCTTATGTTTAAAAGAGGAGTTTGTGATTACTAAGCCCATACTGGCACAGAAATCCAATAGTTGTTTCCCGGTCCTGTTGGCCTCCATATCCTCTCCAAATTTACCCATAACCCTTCCATACCCTTCTGTTCGATTTCCAATCCTGGCATTAAAATCACCCATGAGCAGAACACTGTCCTTGTCCTTTACTCTAACAACTACATCAGTGAGAGCCTCATAAAACTATCCATCTTATCTTTATCTGTCCCTTCACAATGTGAATATACTGACACAATCCTAATTTTCTTGCTAGACACTGTCAAATCTATCCACATCAGTCGTTCGTTTACATACCTTACTGCAACTAAGCTGGGTTCCATTTCTTTCCTGGTGTAAAGCCCTACACCCCATTGTGCTGTTCCTGCTTTGACTCCTGACAGGTAGACCTTATATTCTCCCACTTCCTCTTCTTTCTCACCCCTTACCCGAATGTTACTAACAGCTAAAACGTCCAGCCCCATCTTACTTGTAGCCTCTGCCAGCTCTACCTTCTTCCCAGAGTAGCCCCCACTGATATTAATAGCTCCCCATCTCATTACCATTTGTTTGCCAAGTAATATCTTAGGAGTCCCTGGTTTGTCAGTTAGAGGTGGGACTCCGTCACCTCCAAAGGTCTGAGGCATTTTGCTCTGATTGTTGCCAGCATCATATTTAAAGTACCAGAGTAGCAGGTTGCTAGCCTTACTTGCCTCGAGTCCCATTGAGTTTTACCCCTAAAGGCTGAGGAACTAACCGGTGGATTTGGTAGTCTTTGCCGTATGAGCACAAAGGTGACAATGACTCAGAATATGTCCGAGATGCCCAGCCTTATTCCAGAGTAACTGGTATCCCGACTGTCGAGACCACTTACTTGGCCACTCATACGTTGCCCGTGGTTCATGAACTAGGACATGACTACAGGAACCCACACCATGAACCAAGTGTAATGTTCCTGCAAATACATAGAAAGAAAGATCCCTTATCATTTAGCTACAATATAGCAGGTCAGCAACTGGAAGCAGTTAATTCCGTAAATTATCTGGGAGTACGCATTAGGAGTGATTTAAAATGTAATGATCATATAAAGTTGATCGTCGGTAAAGCTGATGCCAGACTGAGATTCATTGAAAGAATGCTAAGGAAATGCAATCAGAAAACAAAGGAAGTAGGTTACAATACGCTTGTTCACCCACTGCTTGAATACTGCTCAGCAGTGTGGGATCCGTACCAGATAGGGTTGATAGAAGAGCTAGAGAAGATCCAACGGAGAGCAGCGCGCTTCGTTACAGGAACATTTAGTAATTGCGAAAGTGTTACGGAGATGATAGATAAATTCCAGTGGAAGACTCTGCAGGAGAGACGCTCAGTAGCTCAGTACGAGCTTTTGTTGAAGTTTCGAAAACATGCCTTCACTGAGGAGTCAAGCAGTATATTGCTCCCTCCTACATACATCTAGTACAGAGACCATGAGGATAAAATCAGAGAGATTAGAGCCCACAGAGAGGCATAGCAACGATCCTTCTTTCCACGAACAATATGAGACTGGAATAGAAGGGAGGACCAATAGAGGTACTCAAGGCACCCTCCGCCACACACACTGTCAGGTGGCTTGCGGAGTATGTATGTAGATGCATATGTAAATGAATTGATCCAAAAGAATGAATCACTAAAGTGAATTAAAGAATTTAATAGCAACTCCCAAGGAATAGTTGTTCATCATTCACTTCAGTCACTGTCGGCGAGTTCCCAAGAATGGTCATTTGTCATTCACTATGGCCATGGTCAGTTTCATTCCCAATAACTGACATTCATAGTCGCATATTGGCTGGTCTCATTTCTTTTTGTGTAGACACTCATTCCAGTTGAACTTTTTCTAATAATTACATACTTTCATAAAAATTAAGTTGTATGGAATACATATTTTTCAGGCAACAAAATGAAAAATTCTCTATGTCTTTGCCATTTTGATCAACTATAGAACACATAGTTATCACAAAGTAAGTTACTTTTTGTTTGACCAAGTACAACAGGCAGCCTCCTTTTTTATCTTTAATAATTTTTTAAGTGTTGTGTTAGAAAGTTTACATAAACTTTGCTTGTCATTTTCACATTTCTCCCAAAAATAAAATGCAACGCTTATGGGGGCTTTTATTTTTGAAGTTTGGTTGCTTCTTTGTAGTGTCCCAGTACAGTAACTTTGCACAAAAAATGAGTGGTGTCTGATGACAGGTCAGATGGAAAAGGGTAATCAGTGTCTCTCCATTTACGAGGTGCGTTCGAGTTTAAGGCCTCCCATTTTTTTTCTAATTAACTACTCACCCAAAATCCATGAAACTGGCGTTACTTCTCGACATAATCACCCTGCAGACGTACACATTTTTCACAACGCTGACGCCATGAGTCCATGGCAGCGGCGAAGGCTTCTTTAGGAGTCTGTTTTGACCACTGGAAAATTGCTGAGGCAATAGCAGCATGGCTGCTGAATGTGCAGCCACGGAGAGTGTCTTTCATTGTTGGAAAAAGCCAAAAGTCACTAGGAGCCAGGTCAGGTGAGTAGGGAGCATGAGGAATCACTTCAAATTGTTACCAGGAAGAAACTGTTGCCTAACGTTAGCTCGATGTGTGAGTGCATTGTCTTGGTGAAACAGCACACGCGCAGCCCTTCCCGGATGTTTTTGTTGCAGTGCAGGAAGGTATTTGTTCTTTAAAACATTTTCGTAGGATGCACCTGTTACCATAGTGCCCTTTGAAACACAATGGGTAAGGATTATGCCCTCGCTGTCCCAGAACATGGACACCATCATTTTTTCAGCACTGGCGGTTACCCAAAAATTTTTTACTGGCATTAAATCTGTGTGCTTCCATTGAGCTGACTGGTGCTTTGCTTCTTGATTGAAAAATGGCATCCATTGTCACAACCGACGAAAAGAGAGTCCCATTCGTGCTGTCATTGCACGTCAACATTGCTTGGCAACATGCCACACGGGCAGCCATGTGGTCATCTGTCAGCATTCGTGGCACCCACCTGGATGACACTTTTCGCATTTTCAGATCGTCATGCAGGATTGTGTGCACAGAACCCACAGAAATGCCAACTCTCGAGGCGATCTGTTCAACAGTCATTCGGCGATTCCTCAAAACAATTCTCTCCACTTTCTCGATCATGTCGTCAGACCGGCTTGTGCGAGCCCGAGGTTGTTTCGGTTTGTTGTCACATGATGTTCTGCCTTCATTAAACTGTCGCAGCCACAAATGCAGTTTTAACACATCCACAACTCCATCACCACATGTCTCCTTAACTCTCGATGAATTTCAATTGGTTTCACACCACGCAAATTCAGAAAACGAATGATTGCACGCTGTTCAAGTAAGGAAAACGTTGCCATTTTAAGTATTTAAAACAGTTCTCATTCTCGCCGCTGGCGGTAAAATTCCATCTGCTGTATGGTGCTGCCATCTCTGGGACGTATTGACAATGAATGCGGCCTCATTTTAAAACAATGTGCATGCTTCTATCTCTTTCCAGTCAGGAGAAAAAAAATCGAAGGCCTTAGAACTTGAATGCACCTCGTAAAAAATCACAAAATGGCATAAAATTCTATTTACTTTTTATCTCAAAAATATTGTTCAGAAATGGCATTTTAATGAAATACATTTTTACTTTCAATTTTATTATTAATGGCATATTGCTGTATTAACTTTACAAATACAACCTATAGAGTTACATTTACTAAGCATGAGAGAGAATATGATGAGCAAATCACATTTTATTTTAAGCATAATTACTCTTTGATAAAGTCTCTTTTTCTTGGTCTGGGACCTTGTGGGAAAACTCATATATACTGAGATACTTGTCTGGTTGACTTCTGTTCCTTGTTTTTCTATAACTTATTGATTATAATGTTCCATGCCCACCTCCCCCCTCCCCAAGAACCTTCCTGGGCCTTGCCGTTGGTGGGGAGGCTTGTGAGCCTCAACGATACAGATAGCCATAATGCAGGTGCAACCACAATGGAATGGTATCAGTTGAGAGGCCAGACAAATGTGTGGTCCCTGAAGAGGGGCAGCAGCCTTTTCAGTAGTTGTAGGGCAGCACTCTGGATGACTGACTGATTGGGTCTTGTAACACTAACCAAAACGGCCTTGCAGTGCAGGTACAGCGAATGGCTGAAAGCAAGGGGAAACTACAGCCATACTTTTTCCCGAGGGCATGCAGCTTTTCTGTATGGTTAAATGATGATGGCATCCTCTTGGGTAAAATATTCCGGAGGTAAAATAGTCCCCCATTCGGATCTACGGGCGGGGACTACTCAAGAGGATGTCGTTGTCAGGACAAAGAAAACTGGCGTTCTACGGATCGGAGCATGCAATGTCAGATCCCTTAATCACGCAGGTAGGTTAAAAGAAATTCAAAATTTAATTAAATTAAAATATTTAATTAAATTTAAAACTGCTACCACAGCAGTATAAGTTTATATGCCGACTAGCTCAGCAAATTATGAAAAGATTGATAAAATGTATGATGAGATAAAAGAAATTATTCAGATAGCGAAGGGAGACTAAAATTTAATAGTAATGTGTGACTGGAATTCGATAGTAGGAAAAGGAAGAGAAGGAAACGTAGTAGGTGAATATGGAATGGGGGTGAGGAATGAAAGAGGAAGCCACCTGGTAGAATTTTGCACAGAGCATAACTTAATCATAGCAAACACTTGGGTTCAAGAATCATAAAAGCAGGTTGTATACATGGAAGAAGCCTGGAGATACTGGCAGGTTTCAAATAGATTATATAATGGTCAGACAGAGATTTAGGAACCAGGTTTTAAATTGTAAGACGTTTCCAGGGACAGATGTGGACTCTGACCACAATCTATTGGTTATGAACTGTAGATTAAAACTAAAGAAACCAGAAAAAGGTGGGAATTTGAGAAGATGGGACTTGGATAAAGTGACAGAACCAGAGGTTGTAGAGAGAGTTTCAGGGAGAGCATTAGGGAACGATTGACAAGAATGAGAGAAAGAAATACAGTAGAAGAACAATGGGTAGCTTTGAGAGATGAAATAGCGAAGGCAGCAGAGGATCAAGTAGGTAAAAAGATGAGGGATGGTAGAAATCCTTGGGTAACAGAAGAGATATTAAATTTAATTGATGAAAGGAGAAAATACAAAAATGCAGTAAATGAAGTAGGCAAAAAGGAATACCAATGTCTCTAAAATGAGATCGACAGGAAATGCAAAATAGCTAAGCAAGGATGGCTAAAGGACAAATGTAAGGATGTAGAGGCATATATCACTAGGGGTAAGATAGATACTGCCTACAGGAAAATTAAAGAGACGTTTCGACAAAATAGAACCACTTGCATGAATATCAAGAGCTCAGATGGAAACCCAGTTTTAAGCAAAGAAGGGAAAGCAGAAAGGTGGAAGGAGTATATAGAGGGTCTATACAAGGGCAATGTTCTTGAGGACAATATTATGGAAATGGAAGAGGATGTAGATGAAGATGAAATCGGAGATATGATACTGCTTGAAGAGTTTGACAGAGCACTGGAAGACCTAAGTCGAAGCAAGGCCCCGGGAGTGGACAGCATTCCATTAGAACTACTGATAGCCTTGGGAGAGCCAGCCCTGACAAAACTCTACCATCTGGTGAGCAAGAAGTATGAGACAGGTGAAATGCCCTCAGACTTCAAGAAGAATATAATAATTCAAATCCCAAAGAAATTAGGTGTTGACAGATGTGAAAATTACAAAACTATTAGTTGAATAAGTCACAGCTGCAAAATACTAACGTGAATTCTTTACAGATGAATGGAAACACTGGTAGAAGCCAACCTCGGCGAAAATCAGTTTGGATTCCGCACAAATGTTGGAACACTTGAGGCAATACTGACCCTATGACTTATCTTAGAAAATAGAGTAAGGAAAGGAAAACCTATATTTCTAGCATTTGTAGACCTAGAGAAAGCTTTTGACAATGTTGACTGAAATACTTACTCTCTTTCAAATTTTGAAGGTGGCAGGGGTAAAATACAGGGAGTGAAAGGCTACTTACAATTTCTACAGAAACCAGATGGCAGTTATAAGAGTCAAGGGGCATGAAAGGGAAGCAGTGGTTGGGAAGGGAGTGAGACAGGGTTGTAGCCTCTCCCCAACGTTATTCAATTTGTATATTGAACAAGCAGTAAAGGAAACAAAAGAAAAATTCGGAGTAGGTATAAAAGTCCGTGGAGAGAAATAAAAACGTTGAGGTTCGCCGATGACATTTTAATTCTGTCAGAGACAGCAAAGGACCTGGAAGAGCAGCTGAACGGAATGGACAGTGTCTTGAAAGGAGGATATAAGATGAGTATCAGCAAAAGCAAAACGAGGATAATGGAATGTAGTCAAATTAAGCTGGGTGATGCTGAGGGAATTAGATTAACAAACAAGACACTTAAAGTAGTAAAGGAGTTTTACTATTTGGGGAGCAAAATAACTCACGATGGTCGAAGTAGAGAGAATATAAAATGTAGACTGGCAATGGCAAGGAAAGCGTTTCTGAAGAAGAGAAATTTGTTAACATCGAGTATAGATTTAAGTGTCAGGAAGTCATTTCTGAAAGTATTTTTATGGAGTGTAGCCATGTATGGAAGTGAAAGATGAACGATAAATAGTTTGGACAAGAAGAGAATAGAAGCTTTTGAAATGTGGTGCTACAGAAGAATGCTGAAGGTTAGATGGGTAGATCACATTACTAATGAGGAAGTATTGAATAGAATTGGGGAGAAGAGGAGCTTGTGGCACAACTTGACTAGAAGAAGGGATCGGTTGGTAGGACATATTCTGAGGCATAAAGGGATCACCAATTTAGTATTGGAGGGCAGCGCGGAGGGTAAAAATTGTAGAAGGAGACCAAGAGATGAATACACTAAGCAGATTCAGGAGGATGTAGGTTGCAGTAGGTACTGGGAGATGAAGAAGTTTGCACAGGATAGAGTAGCATGGAGAGCTGCATCAAACCAGTCTCTGGACTGAAGACCAAAACAACAATGTTCCATGAGCTTGACATCTCTCAGCTGGATAGCTTACAAGTTTCAGGTTAGTAAGTAGGTATAGAGTATTGATGACATCTTTATTTTCATATCACTGTCAAGAATCAGTCTCAAGGCACTTGTCACTCAAATCAAATATGCATATAGGTACTCTTATTTTGTTAGGAACAGACTGTTCAGTCCTACTTGCCACAAGTTTTGGTATTTGATCGATTTCTACTTGAATTCTTATATATTTTTCTTCGTTGGTCCTACTTAATTTTTGATTCAGAGGATTGGGGCAACTGAACAGTGGGCAGAATCCATAAATGACTTTTAGTTTTTGTAACAGCACACACAGAGTATCACTATTGGCAACATCATACATGTACATAAGACTTTCAATCAGTTCTGCAACCTAGATAGGGTTTGCTCCTGAAGATCTACCTTCAACTTATATATTGGCAGGGAAAATACAAACAGAGCAAACTACAGTCTCCTTTTTGTTGTCATAATTCATTCATCTTAGAACATAAACTTTTTTACTATATTAATGGGTTCCGCCATCCAACTTGTACAATAGATCCCTTTGGAACACGAGAAGGTACTCCTTGAGATGGTTCTTCAAGAAGACAGTTTGCAGTTAATTCAAAACCTATCAATATAATCCTCTCATATATTTTAAAATCTTGATCATGGCAGTAAAAGCAATGGTAAAGTGTTAGTCTTGGAAAGACTGTAAGTCTCAGCATCCAGTTACATGACACAGATTTATTAGAACACTTGATATAAGCTTCAATAGTTGTAAAATTATCTTCATCAGAAGGAGATTATAACACATAGAAATTACTCACTGATTCCGAAAGGTTCTAGTAAAGCAGAAACAGCAAATGCAGGATAAACTACTAGACTCCAAAGTGGGTAATATCTAGGTGTTATAATCTCCTCCTGAAGAAGATGATTTTATAATTATTGGAACCTAGATCAAGGGTTCTAATAAACTTGTGTTATGCAACTAGTTGGCTAATTCTTTCATCCTTACCAAAATCCTCTCATATATGTATGTTATACCTGAGAGGTAAATACAAAGGATCTGTTTCCAAAATGTTTTCAATCAAAGTAAATGCACATCTAAAACTGGCTGTACTTTATACTATTGTGAAAGCAACTAATGATTTGACTAAAAAGCCATCCTGAGTTTCATAAACTTTATCCTCCCCTTTAAGCTAGTATGTTAAATGATTGAAATATGTGTAGTGAACTTTTCTTTTATTTTGTTTTCAAAAAATTTGTGTGTAAAATTTATATTCTAAGTACATTAACACATATTTAATAAATTGTTGAATTTTATATTTGTTTCACTCTCATTTGTTAACAGCTGCCTGTGCTCACTTGGTTGTACTCTTGAAAAAAATGTCTTGTTTCTTTCCACTTACAGAGTTCCAATGATTTCCTGGTATATTTATGTAGTTGCTCCCTTGCTAAACAAAGCTTCTAACTTTAGTATGGACTTTCTAAACTCCTGCATTGGAAATCATGAATTTTCTAATTTATCTTCACTTCCCACACAGATAGTATGCCACTTTGATGTGTAGTTAATTTACACATCTACACATTATAAAAGAAAATTATTAATATTGGTCTGACATATGACAGTTTATTTCTCATTTTTCATAATAGTAATGCAGATGTATGTATATAGTCAGTTTGTTTATGTAAATGAACTGAAAACGAAGACACTGTACTTGCTATGACTATGAACTTCCGTTAAAGCAAACGATGTCTGGAATTGTCTGCACTGGATTGTAAATGTGATCACTGGCCCATCACATCAGCCAGCTAATGTGATTCTTTCTAAGAATGAAGTCAGCTATGGAAAACTGTCTACATAAAGAAATTGATGAATTTATCGTGCAGAAGTAGTATTCCTGTAAATTTGACATTTTTGTGGAAATTTGCCTTAAAATCCGTGTAACATGTACAATAAAATAAAAAAGTATGGGCTTCACCTGCCAGAGACTGTGGTCATGTGTGCATGCATTGCATTTGTGTGAGAGTGTATGAGTTTGTTGTCTATTTTCAACCAAGGTCCTGTTGGCCAAAAGCTCACTTTCTGACAGCCTGCAAATCAGTATCTTCACTATATTGTGAGCAGCAACTGTCCTTTTCATAATTTGTTCCATTACATCCTGGATTTTTCATTGTTTGAATGAATGGTGAACAAGTAAAAATGAATAGTTCCCAAAAAGAAACAATCACCAGTGAAGTGGTTCCCAAGGATGAATGAGTTGCCCATATCTACCACTCACAAAGGAAAATGTCAGAGGGAGCAACATGTGTACACCCATGATCTTTGTACATTGACAGACATAGAAACATGAAACTAATAAAGCAAACTTCATCTGCTTTCCCCTCCCCTGCACTCCAGGGGGATGCTGTATACACTGCCACACACAGTACACAGCCAAAACCACTAGCCACACATTCTCCAGAGTGGCATCACATAGTTCCAAAAAGTCACCACATAGATGGCATAAATAACAGGAACTTTATTATGCTTCTGCCAAAAGACATTAAAACAGTTCTATCTATCTGTAAACAGTCATATAGCCACCACACACAGAGCTGATACAAGGAATTATTTCCTACATCTGTCAAATAGAGCATAGATGATGATTTTTCAACTGTCTGTGGATAAAAGGTTCCACAAATCTTCACTCTGCCAGTTGCTGTCCAGTTCCAGTTACTTTACTGCTATAGCCCAATAGCTGTCAATGAGCTGTTATCAGATAGTTCACACTGAGTGACAAACTGTTTATCATAAACTGAGCCTGAAGTATAAACTGTCTTTCAGAAGTCCAGACTGAGGTATTAGATTAATTTGTTATCTCTGTGACTATTTTCAGAACTTTTATTACATTGCAATATGTGCTCGTCATAAATGAGTATTAGTTTTTATCTACAATGTTGCCAATGTTATTTGTATTTTAGTTACGAAAGCCCAGTGACACGATTAGTTGCAAAGATGTCACTTCAATAGAGCAACTTCTTTTCTGTGGTAGGTGATTCACTTCCTGTTACCTTTAACATTGTGTGCCAAACTGATTTACTGAGTACAACAGATTGTATGTATTTTCTACAAAAAAAAAAAAAAAAAAAAAAAAAAAAAAAATTGAAAGTAAAACAAAATCTATAACTTGCTGTTATGGCAACCACTGTTCATTACTTTAGTATTATTTATAAGAAATAATAGATTTTATTTTGTCTTTCAAATTATTAATCTTTAATAGTGCATAAATTAATAATCAGACATAAAAGGAAAGGGATAAACAAGTGTGCTGTGTGGAGACAATAACAGCTCCTGTAACATTATCAGTCATCCACAGAAGGCTTATTCTTTAATTCTTTTTAATTTATGCAAAAGGACTGTACCAACCAAGCTGCAGAACTACTGACAGCAGGGGCAATTAAATTACACACCCCCTCCACTGCTTTTGATTGTTTATACCATTGTCATGCCCCTCACCAGACTTCAGTCAGCATAAACTAGGAACCTTTGTAAAAACCTATATTTCCTTTAGCATCTACTCACCAACTGTAGCAGTATGAACTACATTGTTGAATATGAGCGAACTGTGAAGGCAGCAGAGGTATGAACTAAGTAAGTGCAGTGCTACCATGTTATTAACAGATGTCTGCTTGGTAGTAGTTACCTGTATCTATTTATGATGCTACTTGGATAAAATGACAATGTAGACATGCTACTGTGACAAAAGTGTGCATTGTCAGTTCTGGGCCGATGGAAAGGCTTCATCTCATCCCCCCCCCCCCCCCATCCCCATCTCCATCCTCACCCCCAACCCCCTCCTCTACCCCTATCATCCCCATCCTATGTCAGTGTCCTTGGTGGGGGCTTTTCTCTCCACTACCTCAGTAACACCCTGCAATCAACTGACATTATTTGGTGCTGTGATGTACATTACAACAACACCAGGACAAAATACAATTACTTTCAGCAAAGAGTAAAATTAAAAATGGCAGATTGAAGTTTCTACATCAATGGTTTTATTTGGTTTAAAAGCCATCTTTTTTATGGCTCCTTTCAAGGAAAAATGCAGATAAATAAACAATACTGATTACCTGCCACCAAAATTGTGATATATTTACTGCTCACCTTAATCCATTTCATACTGCAGTGTCATCATTCATCATAATCATAATCATAATCACAATCATTATCACTGTCAGCAGCCATTTGATATCCACCAGCAGTCAAAGGCTTCCTCTAGATTCAGCCACATATTACACAAAGCAGCTATAGGGTGTCCAGAAAAGGACTCCCTGATTTCAAAATTAAGTATCTCAAAAACAAAGATCGATAGAGGAATGCAGATAATGGTATGTTTATTGTGAAAGCTGTAAGAAGTTTATACAGCAGTTTGAAATAATAGTTACAAAAGCTGCTAACAGATGGCGCTGTAATCATCAAATGTAATGCCTAGTATAAATAGTGATCCAAAGCCCAGCGCAATCAGTTCCACTATTGAAACGTGAAAGGAGATTAGCGTACCGAAGGAAGAGATTAAAACCATGTACTCCATTGAACAATGTGTTTTTCTGGTGCTAGAGTACCGCAGGTTAGAAGAGAGTCCTACAGCAACAAGGCGAAGTTTTCAAGCATGATTTAATGTTCCAAAAGGACCCAATGCACAAACCATTTGTACACTCTTCACAAAATTTCAATGAACAGGCAGCGTAACTGATGATCTAGTGGGGCATGTTGGCCACAAGCAAACCGCAGTTATGCCTGAAAATATCGCCACAGTTTCTGGAATTATTCAGCAAAATCCAATGTCATCCATCTGTAGAATTGCATCTGAGACTGGTTTGAAGCGTTCCAGCATGCAGAAAATACTGAGAAAGAGCCTACACATGTTTCCATTCAAAATTCAAACGCACCAGGCCATACCTGTACGAGCTGTGAAACACAGGGTTGCCTTTGATAATCAGATACTCACAATGATGGATAGTGAAGGATTCGATGTTGGCTGAATCTGGTTTACAGGTGAAGCACACTCCCACCTGAATGGATACGTGAATAAGCAGAACTGGCGATTTTGGGGTACTGAAAAGCCATACTGGCGTGAAGCGAAACTCCTGTATTCTCCTAAAGTTACTGCATGGGCATTATTGGCCCTTTTTTCATTCGAGAAATGGTCACTGGTGCATGTTATGTTGCAATTTTGCAACAATTTGTCGCCACACAGCAAGCGTTAGAGGATCGATCAGGTACTGAATGGTTATGCAAGATGGAGCCCGACCACATGGGACAGAACATGTGTTTCGCTTTCTTGAGGAATACTTCAGGAATTGAGTCATTGCTTTGGAATATCCCAAATTTACTTGTGCAGGCATGGATTGGCCTCCTTATTCGCTGGATTTAACTCCCTGTGACTTTTTTTGTGGGGCACAGTGAAAGAAATGGTCTACCTGAAGCATCCCGCCATGCTGGACGGGCTTGAATTGGTGATCTCTGTGGCATGTGAATCCATTTTGGCTGAGACACTACGAAATGTGATGGCGAATTTCATTCTTCGTTTGCACCACCTCTGTAGTGCCAGTGGTGAACATTTTGAAAACATTGTGATGTGATTGTTTGCAAAGATTGCTTTCATACGATTATTTCACTTATGTACGCTGATATGAGCTGTACAGTGTACAGTGCCATCTGTTAGCAGCTTTTGTAACTATTATTTCAAACTGCTGTATAAACTTCTTACAGATTTCACAATAAACATGCCATTTACTGCATTCCTCTATCGATCTTTGTTTTCGAGATATTTAATTTTGAAATCAGGGAGCCCTTTTCTGGACACCCTGTACATGTATCCACATCATACCAATAAGTTTCTAACATCATCTATGCACCCCCACTATAGCATCTCAGCTCTTTCTTATCTCTTGAAATTCAGTAAAAGAACTTTTATTTGTCTGTCTGTCATCTATTCATTTGGCACAGTCCTACAAACCTCCATTTCATTTTCATTACTGCCATAATTACATCTTTTATGCCAGTCTATTTACTGATCCATTTGTTTGTATTTGTGAGTCTCCTGATAATTCCAAGCATGCATCACTCAGTAGGTCCCTGAGGTCAATCTTACTTTTTTGAATGCATGTAAAACCCATGTCTCACCGCTAAAGATTAAGAATGGTAATGAACACTGACAGTAAACTTTATGTTTTAGTCTGATCTGTAGGCCTACTGTTACACTCAGTCTGCTGACATCTTTCATTAGTTGTTGAAGTTTATACATACTTTAAGTCTATATACACTAGTAGCAATGACATTTAAAAAACAAAAGTGGGTCAGATATGTTCCACTAACATAATTCTCCTTCATTTATGCAGTATAAGGTTCTGAAAACTTTATCTATGGCCACTGTGATTTATTTTGGTAACACGGAATCTCCTTCTCTGACTCCTTCTTCAGCGTTAAATTTACCATTATTATGATGAAGTATACTGTAAACTGTGGTATGAAATGTATATTATTAAGCATCTAATCATAGGTTCAATCAAGGCCTTGTTTCTCAAGGGCTATTAGAACAGTTTATTTTATATTTAAGGTTGATTATTTCATATTTGGAAGACAGACTTAAAAAGTGGCATTGCAATGGGAACCATGATGGCCCCCTCCTACACCAATCTTTTCATATGTTATTCAGAAAGTGCTCTCCTGGAATCCTTATGTGTTTAGTCTGAAGAACATGGGGTTGTTAGTTTCATATGAGTTACAGCCCTCCACTTCAAGGAGTGGTGCTGATAAATCAGTGAAGTCACAAGCTATCGATGCAGACAGGTGTGTTGCAGGTTAACGTCCTACCTACACTGTGACTTTGTGTAAAAACTGCATAATTATTGTAGTGATAAATGCTACAAAGTACTTTCCAAATTGTGTATCATTTATTTCACAATATATATGTGCTCAACTGTAGACAGTGTCAGTTGTGAAAGATGAATGATAACTGCACGAATACTGTGTGTTTTTATGAACAAATGAGATAAAATGATAAGCAAGCAAACTAACTACAGGCAGCTGATAGCGATGACATATTCTGCGATTAACATTGGCAGCAACATAGTTAAGAAAAAAAAAAAAAACGATACACTGCACCGTTTCTGAGTTAATAAGCACTGAAGTTAGCCAATCAGGCCACTGCATGCACCAATTCAAGTGGTCCACAAGAGATGGTGTCACCAAACATATTATTCATTTGGTATCCTAAAAGCAAACTAGAGAGTAATGCAAATATTGGGCATGGGACGAAGTTGAGGATCAAACCTGAGCCAAAGGCTCAGCAGTCTCATATGCTGTCATCTATGCTATGAGAACAACTGACACTAATTGCACCTGGCACACCATCTGATCATTCATGCACTACGGTCTGCCTGGCTAACTTCAGTGCTAATTAACTCAGAAACGATGCAACATATCAGATTTTTTCTTAACACCTGTTTTTCAACACAACCTACACCCTATCCTTTCAACATCCTTACAAGCTTTTCAGACTCTTTCTGACCCTCCTGTATAATGAAACACTGTCAATGAAAAAGATATGTAACAATGAAAAATTAAAACAACAAGAAAAAATTTAGAAATGGAGGAGGGCATATTTGTTTCAAGAGGTATTTTAATTTGAAATGATTTTTTAGTAGCAAAATTATTTTATTGGTATTATTTTGTTTCATATGTGGTATTTCATTATTTACTTCACTTCCTTTTTTTCTTTTTTATCTTCACTTCCCTAATTTTGACATCTGTATCTCTTTCTTTTCTATTTTGCACTCAGTTCTTAATTACTTTATTTATTCTACTTCTCATTTTTCTTCCTGTTAATCCAAATTTAGTCCTCACTCTCTCCTTCTGTCAGCTCTGGACTGAAGCAGGTAAAGTGTTTAGTAATGAAGCACCTTTTATCTTCCACTTTCTATGGTGCCTGCTCCTTCAAGTTTCTCTCTCCTAGTCCTCACAAAAGATGGATGCATGTCAATCTAGGATATGGGTGAGTAGCTTCTGCTTGCCACTCTTCCTAAGACTACCACTTTTTCCTCCCAAATGAAGGAATCAAGATTCTGAAGGCTAGGAATACTTTTCTCTGTTTTTAAATTTGTCTATCAAAAGTACTGGAATTTCACTCCTTGAAGTTATGACTCCCCTTCTGTCTTCTTGCAATTTCATAGTTTTCTCAAGTGGATTATCTTTTTTGTATAATTATTATCATTTATTCTTTTATATTTTTGTGCACTTTTCTCTCTATTTTGCAGGAATACCACTAATTAGCAAACTATCATTTATGGAAAATTAAATCAGCCTGTAGGTGCTCCCCACAAAATTATGTTACTTTTTGCTTCAACTATGTTTTATGTCTTTTTCACTTAGCTGTATAAACTTACCTTTCATTTGTTAGTTTTCTATGGATTTCCAAATGTCACAGTTTTCATTGATTTTTCTGACAAAAAAATCTTTTAAAAAAATCAAAAACTGCAACATTTCTTTTCCATAATAACACTCTAAGAGAGAGAGAGAGAGAGAGAGAGACAGAAATAATTCACCATGAAGGAATTACTCAAATGGGATGGAAATTGGTAGATGTGGTGTGCATATGCAGATAAATCAATGATTACCATTTAGGAAAAATTGGATTATTTATTCAAGAAAAAGGGCTTTACAAATTGAGCAAGTCAATAACACGTTGATCCACATCTGGCCCTTATGCAAGTAGTTATTCAGTTTGGCATTGACTGATAGAGTTGTTGGATGTCCTCCTCCTGAGGGATACTGTACCAAATTCTATCCAATTGGTGCACTAGATCACCAAAATCTTGAGCTGGTTGAAAGGTCCTACCCACAATGCTCCAAATGTTCTCAGTTGGGGAGAGATGTGGCAACACTGCTGTCCACGTTAGAACATGGCCACCATTAAGAGAAACAGTAGAAACTTTTGCCATGTGCAGGTGTACATTATCTTGCTTAAATGTAAGCTCAGGATGGCTTGCCATGACAGGCAACAAAATGGGACATAGAATATTGTCAGCATACTGATTTGCTATAAGAGTGCTGCATGCTGCAACCAAAGGGGTCCTGCTAAGAAATAAAATGGTGCTCCAGATCATAATTCCTGGTTGTTGTGCTGTATGGTGGGTGGTAGTCTGGTTGTTGCACCACCACTGTCCAAGGCACCTACAGACATGTATTTAGCCTGGCATATCATTGACTGGCATAGAATTGTCTTCAGTGATGAGTTCCAATTAAAACTGAGCTCTGATGACCAGTGGAAATGTGTCTGGAGATGCTGTGTGATACCTGCCTGATTGTCATCCACCATACCACTTAACAACAAGGAGTGATGATCTGGAGTGCCATTTCATTTCATAACAGGGTCCATTTGGCTGTCTTACCACTGTCTTGGCTTACCATGGTATGCCAACAATATTCTATTCCACATTTTGTTGCCCTTCATAGCAAGCCATCTCGGGCTCACATTTCGGCAGGATAATGCCCACCAGCACATATGAAAGTGCTTCTGCTTCTTGTCTTTGTGCTTGCTAAACCCTAACTTGGCCAGCAAGGTCAACAGATCTCTCCCAATTTGGAGTCTTATAGGTGGGGTCATCCAACCATCTTGGTATTCTGTTGATCTAAAGTGCCACCTGGACATAATCTGGCACAAAATACCTCATGAGGACGTCCAAAAACTCTGTCAGTCAGAGCCAAGCCAAGTAATTGCTTCAACAAGGGCCAGTCATGGGTCAATGCATTATTTACTTGCTCAATTTGTGAATCTTTTTCTCTTGAAATTGTAATCATTTGGTTGTCTGTACATGTGCATCACATCTACTGATTTCTGTCACATTCAGAGAATTTCTTCACTGTGCCTAATTTTTTTCTTTGTTTTTTTTTTTTTTTCTCTTAGAGTGTATTATTGGAAGTCTGGTTAATATAATAAACAGTTCATTCATTTAAGAAACCTGTCTGAACAAAATGACTGCCACAAGACAATTGAACACAAAATGTGTGAAATTCATTGCAATTCATTTTGTTTTTGCATGTGCTATTCAGTATCTGAATATGTCAGTTAACATCCCAGGCAGGCTAAAACTATATTTTGCACTGCATTATGACTTCAGTTTGACTCTTGATGCAACCCTGAGTAAGATAAAAATTGGTTCCCTGTGTAAATTTATCACAATGGTTCGATCTGTTGGGAGGATTCCTATCAGTATATATTCTACAGCAGAGTTAAACTGTGGCTTTATGCTTGAAATTCTATAAAATCATACTTACCAAGGGAAACATTTCATCCATTTCAGCTATTTTTACTGGCTTGAACTTCTTTGTAAACTGTTCTTGCCGTACTTTAGCCTCCTTAGGTATTTTCTGAAATCATCATGGTAAATTACTATTTTACACTCACAGATATACATTTTTTTTAAAAATAGGACTTTCCATAAAAACTCTTACTTGAAATCACATTTTGTTAAGTTCTGTTGATCCTTAGGATGCTACACGAAACAGGAAGAAAAAATCTGATGAACATTAAAAGGAACTTCAAATGTTTCATAAAATTGTTTTGCATGCTCAGTGTAAACTGTGAGCCCATTACCATGTAAAGGACAAGAAGTTATGATAATAACTTTTTCCAGGAAAATGCTACTTGTGTCAGATTACTGATGGAATATTCTCTGAAATTGTACTAATAATGCCAGATCATATTTATCCTCATATGTGCCATATGCATTCTCAGTACACTGTCGTGAGAATGAATTCAAGGCAGAAAATAGGTTACTAGTATAAAATAAATAAATAGATTATCACTGTATTATGAAAAATTCTGAATGTGGGTACTTCATTTTGATGGAAGATCACAACAGACAGTATACACAGAATATTTTACTGCATCTTAAGTCTTTCTGTCCATTACTTTGTCCTTCCATTAACTAGTGCATTAGCTGATCCATCTATATGCCAGTATGGAAATTTAATTATGTACCAGAGTCTGAAGATACGTTGATCAACAGCAAAAAATTACAAAAAATGAAGTCTGACTGACTAGTTATCTTTCATCATCATTTTCACCTAATACCTAAACTGTGTTTTAGTGTTTACTGTTCAGCACAATTGTTTGGTGGAAAGTGACATAAATTTGAGTTGCATGGTTGAGCACAAATGTTGATATGCTGTGTTTGAATACTTAGGCACAGGGTCATTGGAACAGTGAAACAATTTTTTGTAGTATTATATGATGTTTTATTCTCATGGATGTGTGAGAGTCTGGAGACTGGTGAACAGAACCTACTGACTTGTAGAGTATCTACAGTGAATGTTCAGGTTGGTGAGTTGTGAAGTGAAACCCTTTCTCATGAGAAACTTTGGAATGTCAAGTTCTTTAAACTGAATATCACTACATGAAATGTAGAAGAAGGAGCCACTGGCTCGAAAAGCTTGTAAAAGCTAAACCTTTTTGTGTGTGTGCACTCCTGTCACCACTTGGTGAGAAGATTTTTTTATCTATCCATTTACATTGTATTGTCAATAATTGATTATTTTTGTTGTTGTATTCTTCAGAGCAAGAATCATTGATTTTGTAATGTCCACATTCAGTTCTTTCTTACTACTAAGTAAATCAACTAACGTTTGTATTGCATTGGAAACAATTCTTTCTGTAACAATTGTATCTTCTTTTAATTTTTCAATTAAAACTTCTTTGTTAGCAGAAAAGCCTCTACCAACTGCAGCATTTTCATGACACATGCATAACAGCTTCTGCACAAACTTGATTAAGTCATAATTCATACTTTGTGTGTGTGTGTGTGTGTGTGTGTGTGTGTGTGTGTGTGTGTGTGTGTGTGTGTGTAAATTCATCAGAAAGTGATCAAGTTTGTCCTTCTAATAACTGAAATGCTTCAGTTTTATTCAGAATATTCATTTAAAAATATTCTCTCTTCACTATGTCACCTATTGGTGGAGTCATATGCTGTTTTCACATGAATTCTTCCACTGCAATTGTCACTTGAGAATATCTCTAAATGGAGTTCTGCACAACTTTGGATGGAGACATGAACTTCCTTTGACTATCTTTAATTTCAAAGGACTCTTCTCAATGCCTGCTATTTTTAGATACAGTTTTTGCAAAATATTTGGGCACGCATTTCTGAAAATAACCACATATAGCTCAACACAGCCATGCCTCCAAATTTCTGCATCCATACTTGTCCTTCAAGGTTGCAAACTGCAGTAGCACAGACTCTGCTCCTGGATACAACATTTTTTGGGATACAAAAAACTCACTACTCCCTTCTAAAACCACACATAACCAACACACAAAACAAAATTCATGACAGCCCACTCAATTTCATTACCATTTCATTACTTTTATAACCACCTGTTCATTTTCATTACTTTTTCATGACTTTCATGACCTGAAGACACACTCTTCATTGAATGCAGGCAGGTGGCCTTTTCTGGTGAATCGCATTTAATTCTCCAACAGATGGATGCCCATTGGTGTGTATGCCCCTTGCAACAATTGTCATAAGGGTGCAGGATTGAGGTGGAAGCACTACAGTCTGAGGAATGTTTTTGTGGGATTCCCTGGGTGATTTCATCACTCTGGAAGGCACAACATATCAGCTCAAGTATGGAGCTATCCTTGGGCACCATGTCAACTTCTACATACAGTTTGTTCTTTCCTCGGCATTGTGGCATCTATTAGCAGGACAATGAAACATATCACACAGCTTGCAGTGTACATGAGTGGTTTGAAGAACATCATGATGAGTCTACTATACTTCCCAAGCCACAAAACTCCCTGGATTTAAACACAATCAAGGATCTGTGAAACCATCTTGATCAAGCTGTTCACTCAATGAATCCTCAGCCCAGATATCTAGCACAGCCAGCCATGGTACTGGAGTCAGTATGGCTTCACATCCTTGCTGATATCTTCTAGAAGCTCCTGCACATCCACACTGCAAAAAGGGGATATTCAGGCTTCTGACAGGTGGTCACATTAATGTGACTGGACTGTATGTATGTATGCAGATGATGCAGCTTTTCTTTCCATAAACCCTGTATTTGAGGATTTTATAAACAATATGGATCTGGTGAAAGAAAGTGCAACATCTTGGTTCAATGAAAAAGGGTTACTGTTTTTAAAAATATTTTTAAAAAATGCAGGATATGTGTGTCAGCCAATCAATAATCACCAATATAGAAATGAAATGCAATTTTTTTTAGGAATTAGATTTGATAATAAATTAACACGGAACCCTCATTTTCTACAACTACACCTATATCTACATCTATACTCCACTAAGCATAGTGTAGAGCATGGCAGAGGGTATGTCCCATTGTACCTGTCAGTTAGGGCTTTTTCTCATTCCATTCCCTCATGGAACATGGAAAAAATGACTGTCTGAATGACTGTGCACATAGTTATTCATCTAACCTTGTCCTCAAGGGCCCTAAGGGAGCAGTAAGAGGGATTTGTAGTATATTCCCAGAGACATAATTTAAAGCCCATTCTTGAAATTTTGTAAGAACATTTTATTGGGATAGTTTGTCTATCTTCAAGAGTCCACCAGTTCAGGTCTTTCAGCATCTCCTTGACAGTCTCCTATCGGTCAAAAAAACCTGTAACCTTTTGAGCTGCTCTTCTCTGTATACTTTCAATGCCCCTTGTTAGTTTTATTGTTACAGATCCAGCACACTTGAGTAAAATTCTAAGATGGGTTGACAACTGATTAGAAAGCAATTTCATTTAAAGGCTGGTTACACATTTCTGAACATTTAAAGTAAGTTTCCAGTCACTGCACCACTTTGAAATCTTATGAACATCTGACTGAATATTTGCACACCTTCTTTAGACAGTACTCAATGAGATATGAGGTTATATTTAATATTGTCCATTAGGTCATTAATAAACAAGATGAATGAATAGCAAAGGTCCCAACACACTTCCCTGGGGTACACCCAAACTTACTTCTGCATCTGTCAATTACTCACCATATAAGATAACATGCTTGTCCTCCCTACCACAAAATCCTCAAACCAGTTGTAAATTTTGCTTGATATGCAATATGATCATACTTTCCATAATAAGTGTAGATGTGTTACCGACTGAAATGCTTTTCAGAAACTGAGAAATACTGTATCCACCTGACTGCCTTGATCCATGGCTTTCAGTATGTCCTGTGAGAAAAGTGCAAGTTGGGTTTCACATGATTGACATTCCCGAACTCATGCTAGCTGGCATGGAGGAGGTTATTCTGTTAAAGATATCTCTTTATGTTTGAACTCAGAATATATTCTAAGACTATCTCAAATGGATGTCAAAGATATTGGATGACAGTTTTGTGGACCACTTCTGCTACCCTTCTTGCACACAGGTATTACCTGCACTTCCTTTCAACTACTGAGCACAGTTTTTTGTTTGAGGGATGTACAATAAATTTTAGTCAGTTGCAAATTCAGTATAGAATCTGATATAGATTCCATCAGGTCCTGGATCCTTCTTTTTTTCAATTTTAATTATTGTAGCTGTTTCTTAATTCCAGTGTCATTAATATCTATTTTGCTCAACTTCTCAGTGGTATGAGACTTAAGTTTGTGCAGTATTATGAAGTTTTCATTTGTAAAGGAACTTTTGAAAACTGATTTTGCTTTGCTACCTTAAATTTCAGTTCCTGTCTTATTCATGAGTGACTGAGCACTAACTTTGGTGCAACTAATAGGCTTTGGATTTGACCAGAATTTCTTTGCGTTTTGTAAGAAATCTTTTGACAGCAGTCACTGAAGGCTTCACATCTTCCTCTCTTGACAGCCAATGGTGTTTCATTCAGTGTGTTTCTTTAGAAGTTTCTATACAGTGACTGTATACTATGGAGAGTTGCTCTCATCACGACTTATCTCCTGGGAACATATCTATGCAGCATGCAGTCAACAATTCTTTTAAACTTGAGCTGTTTCTCTACATGGTTCTGCCCTGAGCTAAAAGTTTCAATTTCTCCAGGGAGACTCATCCCATTTGCTTAAGTTACCATTTGTACTTTGGTAATTATTGTTGCCACAAATGTTTCATGGTCACTTACATCAGTTTTGATGTGAACAGTTAGGTTATCAAAAGTGATATATCTACAGGCAAGACTGAAGATATATAATAATGGCATAATTTGCATTTTTTTAGTCTTTGTTAAGTTGTGCATTAGTACACTGAGGAAACTGACAAAAGTGTGCATGATATTCTTATAATTCATAAGAAGGCAATGAGAGTAATAGAAAGAACAGATGGACACATTCTAACTAAACCTAACTCCATTAAATATATGATCTTAAAGTAATTATTCTCATCCATAAATTGCTAAAAGCAAGGAGAAACTACAGTGATCACTTTTCTGATTATCATGTACCTCTACTGTATGGTTAAATTATGATGGAATCCATTTGAATAACATATTCCGATTGGGGCTACTCAGGAAGATACCAAAAGGAAAAACAAAACTTGCATTCTACAAATAAGAGCATGGAACATTAGGCCCCTTCATAGGGCAGATAGGTTAGAGCATTTAAAAAGGGAATGGATAGATCAGTGTCAGATATTGTGGGAATTAGTGAATTGTGGTGTCTGGAAGAACAGGACCCTGGTCAAGTGACTACCAGGCTATAAATACAAAATCAAACTAAGGTAATGCAGCAGCAGGTCTAATAATGATAAGAAAATAGGAATGTCGGTAAACAACTGTGAGCAGCTTAGTGAACATGTTATTGTAGCCAAGGTCGACACAAAGCCAACACCCACCACAGAAACATACATGGCTACTAACTCTGCACATGATGAAGAGATTGAAAGAATGTTTGATGAGGTAGAATAATTATTGAGATAGTTAAGGTAAACAGAAATTTAATTGTGGTGAGGGAGTAGAATTCAATAGTAAGAAAAGGAAGAGAAGGAAAAAAATGGAGAATATGAAATGGGGCAAAGGAATAAAACATGATAAAATTTTGCAAAGAGCATTATTTAATCATGAGTCACATGGTTTAAGAATTGTGTAAGAAGGTTGTATGCAATATACCTGGAAACACTAGAAGATTACAGATAGATTATATAACAGTATGACAGAGACTTAAAAACCAGATTTTACACTGCAAGGCAATTTCAGAGACAGATGAGCACTCTGATCACAATTTATTAATTATAAACTGCAGATTGAAGATGAAGAAATTACAAAATGATAACAAATTAAGGAGATGGGACATATACAAACTGAAATAATCAGAGGTTCATGACAGACATTGATGAGTAAATTAGGGAAGAGGAATAGAATAAAAAATGAATGGGTAGCTTTGAGAGATGATATAGTAAAGACAGCAGAGGGTCAAGTAGGTAAAACAACAAGGTATGGTAGTAATGCTTTGGCAATGCACAATATATTAAATTTAACTGATGAAAGGAGAAAATATAAAAATGCAGGAAATACAGCAGATGAAAGGGAATACAGATGTGCAAAAAATGAGATTTACAGAAAGTATGAACTGGCTAACCAGGAACAGCTAGAGTGAAGATGCATGACAGTACAAGCACATTGACCAAGGGAAGGATGGGTGCCACCTATAGAAAAAAATAAACATGCCTTAGGAGAAAAGAGAAGCTGCTTATCAACATTAAGAACAAAGTGATGATTCAATGCCAAACAAATGAGGTAAAGCTGAAAGGTGAAAGATGGAAGCAATGTACAGAAGGGCTTTACAAGAGAAATGAACATGAAGGCAATATTATAGAAAGGGAAGAAGAAGTAAACAAAGATGAGCCAGGAGATACAATACTGTAAGCAGAATTTATCTTAGCACTGAATGATCTAACTTGAAGAAAAGTACCCTGGAATAGACAATGTTCCCTCAGAATTACAGAGATCCTTGTGTAAGCAATTCATGACAAAACTATTCCACCTGGTGTGTAAGGTATTTAAGATGAGTGAAATGCCTTCAGACTTCAAGAAGAATGTTGGAATTCTAATTCCAAAGGTGAGTGGTGCTGACAGGTGTGAATGTTATTGTACTTATTAAACTAAGTTGTGACCGTGAGTACTGACATGAATTATTTACCGAAGACTGGGAAAACTGATAAGAAGTTGAACTTGATAAAAATCAGTTTAGGTTCTGGAGAATGTAGGAAATGATGGGCCATACTGATCAGGTGATTTATGCTAGGAGATAGGTTGAATAATGGCATACTGACTTTCATCCCATTTGTAGCTTTATAGAAAGCTTTCGACAGTGTTGGCTGAAGTGTACTCTTTGAAACTCTGAAGGTAGCAGCATTTAAATACAGAGTGCAGAAGGTTATTTAGAACATGTACAAAAATCAGACAGGAGTTATATGAGTCGAAGGACATTAATGTGAAGCATTGGATCAGAACGGAATGAGACAGGGCTATTGTAACCTACTGCCAATATTCAACCTTTACACTGAGCAAGCAGTAAAGGAAACCATGATGAAATTTTGAAAGGAATTTAATTTCAGGAAGAAGAAATAAAAACTTTGAGGTTTGCTGATTACATTGTAGTTCTTCCAGGGATAGCAAAGGACTTACAAGTACAGTTGAATGGAATCAATATTGTCTTGAAAAGAAGTTGTAAGATGAACATCAACAAAAGTAAAACAATGGTAATGGAATGTTGTCAAATAAAATTGGGCGATATTGAAGGGATTAGATTAGGAAATAAGACACTAAAAATAGCAGATGAGTTTTTTATTTGGGCAGCAAAATAACTGATTACAGCTGAATTAGAGAGGACAAAAACTGCAGATTGGTTATTGCAAGAAAACCATTTCTGAAACAGAGGAAATTGATAACATCTAACATTCATTTAACCATTAGAAAGTCTTATGTGTAGGTATTTGTCTAGAGGGTTCCTTTGTACAGAAGTGAAATGTGGACAGTAAGCAGTTCAGACAAGAATGGAATAGAACATTTTGAAGTATGGTGCTACAGAAGAAAGCTGAAGCTTAGATTGTTAGATCAAGTCACTAATGAGGAGATACTGAACCAAATTGGTGAAAAAAGGGAAGGGATCAGTTGATAATATGTGTCCTGAAGAAGCAAGCAATCATCATTTTGGTAACAGAGAGATGCTGTGGGCAAGGGTGGGGAGGGGGGGGGGGGGATTTTAGAAGGAGAGAAATGGATGAATATGGTAGCAGGGTCAAATGCTGAAGACCACAACAGTAATTAGTTTAAACTGTATGTACGGCAGAGTTAATTACATATTTGCTGATCTATTTGACATAATTTTAAGAAAGGGACAGTTATAATAGTTGGTGTTTAATGCTTAAATTGCAGTCAAACTGTATAACAAATTAATTCCACCAAAAAAAGTATTACCCTACATGTACTAATAGCTGTGTAGCATGAAAGTCTGGTTCAAATGTTAAAATCTGCCCTGACTGGTCCCCAAAATAATCAGTACACTACAATACAGATATGTCTTCACATTTCTTAGTAGAGCTGTATATGCAAACCATGTCTTCATACTGATTGTTCTTATTCCCAGTATCTATTTTGATTTATTGAAATGGTTGTAAAAATGGATACATTATTTTTGACATATTTCAGTAATCATACATACTGAGATAACAGGTTCTGTAGTAAATTCTTGAATTCATACTACAGTTCATATTACACAGATTTGCAATCAGAAAGTTTTAGTTACAACAAATAAAAAGTTAAAACAAACTACAATAATAAATGCTGCATTGAGCACATTTGTACTACAAAATTTAATTTTGATCACTGACAATATCTCTGAAAAAGGCATTATCCCAAACATGGAAGAAGGTACAGTTGGATGCAACATTTAATTTTCATTTTTAAAGACCACGCAGTTCAGTGTTTTCAATAGTTATGAGATATAAGCACTATCTTTTCATTTGTACACAAATTAAATGTTACACCTGAGAAGAGAATGTTCTTACCATATACTTATGTAAGTCAATGAGAGCAAATGTTAAGCTTTCATTAAATTTTGCTGCAGCAGTCTCATCAGCATCATTGAAGTAACCAAGATGCTTAACCAGATCTACAGTATTGCTGAAGATTTCATAATCCTATATAACAAAGCAAGAATAAAACATATTACTTTCATGGCTCCTTATAAAAATAAATGTCTTAATTATAGTTTAACAAAAACATATCCAAATGAACAATAAAACTATCAAAGTATGTTATTATGTAAATAAAATAGAAAGAAACTTCCACATGGGAAAAATATATTAAAAACAAAGATTCCAAGACTTACCAAGCGGGAAAGCGCTGGTAGATCAGCACAATAAATAAAACACACAAACACACACACAGAATTTCTAGCTTTCGCAACCAACGGTTGCTTCTTCAGGAAAGAGGGAAGGAGAGGGAAAGACGAAAGGATGTGGGTTTTAAGGGAGAGGGTAAGGAGTCATTCCAATCCCAAGAGCAGAAAGACTTCCCTTAGGGGGAAAAAAGGACAGGTGTACACTCGCACACACACACACATATCCATCCGCACATACACAGACACAAGCACACTCTCTGCTGGATAAATTGCTTCACAGTTTTTGTGATTGCTTTCACATTTATGATTCATGGATTGGATTGAGTAGCTCTCAAACCCAGTGTTCTATGGTAGGGAATGACGGATAGAAAGTACAGAAATAGTTGTAAGAATGTCAGTGGAGTATTTTTGCAAGAGCTGCTAGTACACAAGGACCAGACATAATATTCTGTGGAATTTGATAGCAGATGTAAACAGGTTGATGTGAACGGTTACAGTCATCCATTGCACCCACACATGGTACAAAGAATACCCTTTCTGTAGTTGCTTGGGAACAATGGAGATTTTTGTTGACATTACCACAAGGCTAACCATTCCTGTCATCTTAATATCATCATGTCTGAAAGCATCAAATGTCACCATCTGTGCCAGTACTACATTTATCTCCTCTCTTGTACAGTTTACTTGTGACAATTGCATAGAGCAACCAGAAATGAAACTGCAGCTAAATAAACACAGGGGGAAAAACACCATTTAGTAGGCAACAATGGAAAAGGGAAACACATATCATCCCACAAAACATTTCATTTGCTGCCTGTAATGCAAAGCATATATTGAATGTAATAATGTAAATTTCAGCATGGAACAACAAATAAATGGAAACAAAGAGCCACTCACCAATACACAACTGTGTGGTAGTGCATAGGCACAAGAAATAGTCTAGAAAATTGTAATAGCTCTCATTTTTACCACCTTATAAAAAGTTTATTTCTGGCATCTATTTTTTTTATATGGGCATAAGTAAACCTTCCTTGAATAAACATTAATTAGAGGTAAGAAGCATTTCCATTTTAAGTTGTATGCACTGAACCATACAGATCAGAATAAAATGACTTTAGAATTCTGTTTGCACAAGAAACAGAAATGTGGAAAGTAAGTGCCTGACCTGCTTCTACTCTAAATATGCTAAACTTGGGGTATTTGTTTATTTGTCCATATAAATATCTTTTTCAGTACATATATTGTACACAGGATATTGGACAGAAAACCTTTTTATCTATTAGGTTTTCAAATGTCAAACATGCATTATTTAAATTTTTAGAACAAATTTAATCTATACAGTTAATAATTACAATTTTTTAAAATGCTATATATTTATAACTTATTTCTACAATTAAAGATACAAATTTTTCTTGCATAAGATACTGTGGGATTGAATAGTAACAGTTTTTCAGAAGGTAGGCTGTGACTTTTTAAAGCTCTGCAGTTCAGGAAGAGATTTTATATGTCTTGGAAATCTGCTGTATAGTTTTGTTACTGCATGATATAAACCTTTTTTGGCATAATGTTGCGTTGCAATGATTAACATGTATGTCACTGTCTGACTTGGTACTGAATCAAGGACACTTTTGTTCTCAGGAGAAAGGTTTTTTTCTTTTCTCAGTATACTTTTTTTTGACACGCATGACTACTTCCAGTAAATAAATGCAGGAAAGGGATAGGTTCTTTAGATCTTTAAAGAAGGGTTTGCATAGTTTTCTGCTGCTCACTTGTTTCATTATTCTTATAATTGCCTTTCGTTTCCTGAAAACTGTTATTACCTGGTGTACATTTCCCCAGAAAACGATACCGTACTGAATGTACATGAGCAAAGTATACAGCCTTAACTTTTTCTGCACTAGTATTGTTGCAAAGAATTCTTACTACAAAGCTCTTTTTGCTAGTTTTGAATTTAGGGGTTTGATATGAGTGTTCCATTTAAGATTTTCCTAGATATGAATCCCAAGAAATTTAGTTTCATTGACAGCACTAATGTTTTGGTTATCTATACATATTACGGGTTGTGCCACATTTTTATTTTGATTGGTGTGGAAATTCATGAGTACCATTTTTTGGGGATTAACTATTAGCCTGTTTCTGGTAAACCATTCACACATCTTTTGCAGGTGCAGTAAGATTTTCTTCTTTATTCCCTATTCTAATCAATAGACTGGTGTCATCTGCAAACAGTACTGGTTCAGAATCCCTAATGTGTGATGGAAAATCATTAATGTTCACAAAAAAAAGAAAGGGACCTGAAATGGAGCCTCATGGAGCTCCATGACTTTGCCCACATGGTTCTAAAAGGAGTACCTTGAGTTCATTTCCATCCATGTACTTAATTTCAGTTACCTGAGAGCGATATTCCAAATATGATTTAATCCATTGATTTGGCACACCTATTACACCATACCATTCAAGCTTCCTCAGGAGCACAGAATGATCAATCACATCAAAAGCTTTTGTTTGGTCCAAGAATAAACCTGAGATATTTCTGTGGTTGTCCACTGCATTTAAGAAATGGTTCATCAGATTGAAAGTGGCTGTTTCAATTGATCTCTGTGGTCTAAAGCCATGTTGACATCCAGAAATAATATTATTCTTGTCAATGAATGTAGTTAGTTATGAAAGGAACAATTTTTTCAATAATTTTCGAAAACCCTGACAGTAGAGACACAGGCCTATAGTTACCCATACATTGATGATCACATTTTTTATATAGGGGTATTACTTTTGCCATCTTCAGTTGCTGTGGGAAGTCACCACATGATAAGGATGAACTGCATATGTCCAATAAAGGCAAAAGTATTTGTCTTGCTGTTATTTTTATAATATAATCTGGAATGTAATGAATACCAGTTGAATAACTTCTTTGTGTCTGAAACTTTTGGTGAGACTTTTACACAGAGCTTCCCCTATGTCACAGAATAGAGACTCTAAACTCTTGTGCCATATTTGAAAGTGATGCCAACTTTGGTTCACTAAGTTAATTGTTAAATCTAATTTTTACATTCCTTTCATAAGAGATGCTGTGGCAACAAGATTTTTCTCTGTGTTTTGGGTACAACAGCCTTTATTGTCAAAAGCAAATTACTAAAGGCAAATATGTACTTAATGTTGCAGCTGAAGTACATTAAATAACTGAATTCTTGTCCTGTACAATTGGAAAAGAAAACAATATTCATGCAGTCATTCACAAGAGCTCCTTTATAGTTCATGGCCACTCAGACCTTGAAAAACTAATCCTTCTTGCAACTGCCTCTTGTCAGGCCTTAGAAAGGCGTATCCCACGCTCTCAGTTGAAATTAGTATCCTATCACCCATCCAGCTAATGCAATTCCTTATTCTGTCCATATGCCTCCTCTGCTACCAACCTTGCAACTGAATGGGCATTACCTTGTAAGCAGCTCAGAGGCAAGCCCTATTTCATCAGTACACAATAACTCCTACTGCAATCCAGACTTTCCATACACAATCAAAGATAGGCCATTTGTGAAAGAAGACACATCATATGTAAGCTGTGCTGCAAATTCTCTGCTCAGTCAAAATATATCAAGTAACTGTCTTCTCACATGAATGGCCTCGGCCAAGCTATGCTACCCATGAACATGATCATCCTGCACTTGCTGCACACCACGACACCAATGACCCTGACAACAGCTTCAATACCCATGTCATTTGAAATGAGCCCCTGCCCCCTCAATCCTGAGAACTGCTCTTAAAAAGTGCAGAGGTGTGACATGCTCCTCCATCACATCTTCTGTTGTTGCTATCCTCCAAACCAGAATCTTCACTACTCTCCTCTCCTCCTTTTCTTCTTCTTCTTCTTCTTCTGCCTAAAATCCTTCTGCCTATTCAGGTAATTCACAGAGTCTCAACCAATCTTCTCTTTTCTACCATTCAGAATTTCCTTCCATCATAGCCCTCTTTGGTTCATATCATCCTTTAGCTGGTCTCCATCTTTTTCATGGACTTCCAATTGCTCTTCTTCCATATTCTGTCCATTCTCACATTCGTCTTGGGAGTCTTTCTTGTTGCATTATTTTAATGTGGCCAAACTGCTTCAGACTATTTCTCTCCATAGTTTCTTTTAGGAAACTGATCTAAGCATGTTACATATTGTTTCATTTCTTATCCTGTCCATTCTTGTCTTATCCATGATCACCCACAGAAAACACATCTCTGTCACTTGTCTTATGCTTAGATCTTTCTTTGGCTAAATCAAACATTCTAATCTTAGGTCAAAACTGGTAGATAACACGAGTTGTACATCATGGTCTTTGTGTTGGCAGGTATTTTCCAGTTCTTAATTATACGCAGTAACAAAATTCCTCTCCAAAATTGCATCTTCGATGTTTCCTTTCTTCATTAGCTTACTTCCTAGATCTTTTAAAGCAGCTACTTCTTTAACAATTTTTCATTTACAACTTGTATTCTTAATTTCTTTCATTCTTTCTGCTGATGTTCCATTACCTATCTTTTCATTAATTTCCATGCTTGCTTCTTCATTTACCATCTGACAAGTATATAGTTGTTCTTGCAAATTCTGCACACTATCATCCCAAATCACCACACAGTCTGTATATGATACAGCTTTCATATCATCTCCTGCTGACCCTTGGCAAACTTTTATTTATTTATTTATTTATTTATTTTCATGTTCCATGGATCCTTTCTGCGAATGTATTGAAAGGACGTAAAATGTGTCAGATTATTGCAGTAATAACCATATCTAAATGGTCATGAGGCTTAAAAACTAAATCATTATAAAAAGATACATGAGGTTCAACTGTTTAAACAACACAGATTATAGTGGTTACACAAAAAATTATAAATCTTACATTCTAATACATACAAAAAGCTTTCTGTCATCAATTGATATGCCAGTGCTGCATAATTAGTTCTTATAGGAATGCTTAAATTAAATACATAGTACTAATTGTTACAAACTGTCAAAAAATTTCTGTAAAGAATACAAAGAACTGTTCATGAAAAGATACAGTTTCAGCTGTTTTATCAATTTAGTCATATCCTCAATGATTTATTTAACATGACATGGAAGTTTATTGTATACTTTTATGCTTGAATAATGTACTCCTTTTCTTTTTTATATCTTTGTGAAGATCATGTTTACTTCTTGTATCATGATCATGATATTCACTGTTTGTTTTATAAAATGTATGATTACTGTTGCCTCATGATGTTGTTCATGACTATGTAAATGAACATTGGCGACAGACAGCAAACTTACTTTTCGAATCCCTTTTCCCATTCTAAACCATTCTGTGATTTTTTTTACCGTCTATTATAATACATTTCAGGCATTTGTTATGAATGTTTCTGATTTCAAGCTGCAGTCCTTTTGACATTTCCATATCTCTCTCTAATAGTGTTGTCAGTCATTTTTATATTTATGAATGCAGCTAAGATATCTTTCCCAAAATCTCATTTCTTTTCTACTGTGTGTCTAGTTCTAAATAAAACATCTATTGTTCATCTTATGGCTAGATATTCTTTTTGTTCTCTTGATTATTGCTTACTATCATGTTTGTGGATTTCTGTAAAATTATCTTTTCATAAAGAGTGCACAATAATGTGCACTTTGTTACACTTCGTAAAACTAGATACAATAACTGCATCTGTCCAACCATCAGGAATCTTTCCATATGTTCATACTATCCTCATTATTCTATACAATCATACTATCCTCACTGTTCTATACAATCAATGAATTTTATTAGGTCCTATGGCTTTGAACATGTCTACTGTAATGTCATGTATTCCAGGAACCTTGCCAGTTTTCATTTCGAATACAGCTTTCTCTAGATCTCTTTCTATTTCCTCTATAAGGGTGTTATTTATTTCATGTCCTTCCATTTCATTACATGTATTTTTTTTTCATCCTTTCCTTCATGAAGATTTTGGGAACATTCTTTCCATACTTAAAAATTTTCTTTTACCCTCACATGGGTTTTCCTTCTTGGTTGATACCTTTAAACATTTATGCCTTTAAAAGTTGATGCTGGATCTGTTCACTGTGTATCTCTTGTGTTTCTCAATATTTCAGTTTCCAGTACTTGGTTTTTGTCTTTTTCCTCCATACATACGCTTTTCGAATTTCTTCAATGTCCCCTACCAATAGTACATGGTCACTATCAAGATTACCATCCTATTCTGACCCATTCTCTCTCTCCATTCCCCTTATCCAATACTCTCCTGTCATTTTCCATTCCATCCCTGTAATGTGATGAAATTATACACTACTTACCCACCATCCCCCTCCCCATCTCTTATACCCAACTTTTTGATTATTGACATAATTAATTCCCAGTTTGCTTCTACTCCTGAGAGATATTTCCCGTCTGCCTCACTCATCTCCATCTACCACCTTTCTGTCTCCTTGTTCAGAATCCTCCACCCTCTTCCTACCATCACTTAACCTTAACTCTCAAAGTGTACCTGCATAGGTAACTACTGCCAGTGTTGCCACAACTACAGCAGAGTCAGACTCATTCTGGGGTCTGAGTGACAAGCCCTGCCATTTTAACTTCCACCAAACTATCTTCCTCACCTCACTAAGGAAGGAACTTTTTATTCCTTTGTGTTTATTTCTGAACATGCCACTTGGTAGTATAGATAATTCTCCTCATGAAGATAAGGACTAGTCAGCAATTCTTTCTCATAGTCTTCCAGTTTTTTCACATGCATTTTCCTTTTGAATCAACAGTAAATTCAGCTTTTCATAATGATTTATTTGTTACACAGAACATTTCTAAAATTATACTTAACTTTGTACAAAATTCATTATTCCTCACATACCTCAGTACAATTCCTGTATGACAAGTATTTGTTATCCATATCCATTTCAGGTTTGTTACTATTCTGATTTGCACTTCTCCAGCAATCAGATGTCCTCCTGTCTCCAGAGAAGATGCTACCTCCAGGTAGTGGTGGTACAAGTTTAAACACAAATGTTGGCTTATTCTTACTTTCCACATCCAACAGAACATCAAACAGAGGAGAACTGCAATTACAAACATATTACAATAATTGCAAATATATATAAACTGAAAAAAATATATAAAAACGTATAATAAGTACACACTGGTTGGTCATAACTGAAATGCAGCTACTCACAGAAGTGGGCTACCATTACCATTTTGCAGCAAAACGTGATAGACATGCTAATGCATTAATCAGGGACTGATTTACACTGGAAAAAATTTTGTTCCAATTTTGGCCATCAGGTGCAGATGGTGCACTGTACACTGTTTGTATGACTGTATGACATACACACTGTCATTTGACAAGCCATAACATGAGTGAAAAGTATGGCTATTGAGAAGAGAGACTGTGCTCTGTTAGTTAAACAGTGACACACTGAAATTACAGTGACACACTGAAGAGTATCTCCAACTGAAAGGTTTGAGTAGAGGCCTGATGTCATTAAATGGTTTAAATAAGGAAATTCAAAAACATTGGTAACCTTGATGCTGCACCTGGAACAGGAAGGCATCCCAGCCCTGGTGGATGTTATTGTTGAGCTTGCTATTGCTGTAACCGAACATCTAGCACATGCCCCAGGTAGGGCTAGTGCTCATGTGGTGTCACTAGAATTGTCTATCCCATGGTCAACATGTTTTACAGTCTATTTTACATTGGTGCCCATACAAGATGCAAACATTGCAGCAGCTGAAACCCTGCTACAACATTCTGAATTTTCTCTTTGGTTTCTGGTACAGACTGAAGTTTGATGACATGGTCGAACAATACTTCTTGGAGGGATGAGACACATTTTATACTATAGGGTGTAGTGAATACACAGAACTGCCAAATTCGGGATAGTGTTTAACCACATGTTCTACATGAAGAGCCATTGCACTCACCATAAGTGACTGTATCAAGTGATTAACGAGAACTTTCATTTTCAGCCCATTCTGCTTTGAAGATAATACACAAGAAGGCCTGTCAGGTGCACCGTGATGTCTACACATTATCAAGAACTTGTACAGAATGTGATTTATGCTTTGGGAGAACCAAGTGTTTGGAAATCACTATTTTCATGCAAGATGGGACAACATCTCATATCGCTCACTCAGTCAAAGATCTGCTTAATGCAACTTTCCGTTAATGTTTTATCTCCAGAGGTTTTCCAGATGCACATTCTGTAAGATCACATAATCTGAATCCATGTAACTTTTGGGTCTGTGGATATCTTAAAGAACATGTTTACCACAGACACCTTCAGTCTCTAGCTAATCCACAGGCCCTTATACAAGAACATATTTCTCGAATTCACTGGAACTGCTGTGAGCACCTGTTGATCATGTCATTTTATAGGTGCAGCATCTCATCGATGCCTCCATGCTCATATTGGGCAAACTGTGTAAGGAGCAGTTAATAATAAAATCAACATTATGCCTTACTCACTTGTTTATCATTTCTGCCCATATCCAGTTCCTTATCCATTGCATATGGAAACATTTCTATACATCTTTCTTGCATTTGCAACACCAGAGTTGATCATGGTGGCCAAGATTGGGACTAATTTTTTTTCCAGCATAAATCGGTTCTTCATTTGCACATTAGAATATCTACAAGTTTTGCTGCCATGTGATAATTATAGCCCCCAGAGGATCTAGGTGGATAGCTGCACTTTTATTATAACTACCCAATGTAAAATTATCTGGTCTTTATGAGACTGAAATACTCCTCATTTTAAACAAAAGGGGAGACATTGTGAAAGTCAAAAGACAGGCAAAAAGTAATCAGTACAACTTTAGATCCAAATCTAGCTGAAGAAGGAACATACAGATTAAAAGCAAGTAAGGACATTAAGAAAAATACCAACACGTCTTCAGCTGTGAAAAAGTTTATGCTAAAATTCTATGGGCATATTAACTATACAAGATGTGGAATTCTATTAAACTTGTACAAAAGTTAGAACTGAAACAATAAAATGAATCAGTCCAAAAAAAGAAGCAGTTAATATGTCATGTCTGGACAATCGGTGTGGCAGATAAATATGAGACCATAACAACTTGGTCTGGTGACAGGAAAAGAGCATATTCTGAGAGAATGAGGTAATATAAATCCAAAAAAGGCTAAGTACTGTTGTTGGGTAACCTATCTTCAAGAAAAAATTCTAGTGCTATTTTTTTTGGGGGGGGGGGGGGGGGAGGTTTCTTGTATTTCTATAAGCTGAGATTATCCAAAGGTTCTTTTGATTTTCCAGCTTATTTCTTATGTTTCTTTTCTTTGTTGTCTGAATTAATTCCAGGTGTTACATTTTTCTCCATTTTTGAGATCCTTGTCATAGCATTTCTTCACTTTCCTTGTTCCACCACGTCTTCTTTTTCTAAACGGCGAGTCACAATGTTTTCTCTGTCACTTCAGTAATTTGTACCTGGAGTCCACACAATCATCTTTTATAGTTGTCTCAGCTTCTTCTCTAAAGTTTCCCATGTTTTCTGTTCTATAAGAGTTCTATTAGAGTTGTAGTTGATTATTTTGTAGCTTTCCCTTTTAGTCTTACATGCATGAAAATGTATTTTAACCTTAGAGAAATAATTATGTGAGTCAAATTCCTCATTTGTGATCATTTTAAAACTCATTATTTTAGTAATATTCCTTTTGGGTATGGCTATGTGGTTCACTTGAAATTCTCCCAGATCTAGATCTATATATCATTGTCATTATTTCTGTTGCTATTAGTATTCATGTTTGGGCTGTACTGGATCATGTGGTGTACAACAAAAGCCATCTTAGAACTACTTAATTTCAAGTTCCAAGAATCATTTGTGTGATTAATCACTGTGATGTGAAACAAGTTATTTTACAGTCATATTTCACATTCATATGTAGGTTGATGGCAGCATTTTGCAGATCTTTTTGTGTTAAAGACAACTTTAATGTGGAATAATGAATGTCATTTTTCTTCTGTGTTGTAACTACATCCATCATTATTCCTTTTTAACTGCACTGGATTATTTACAACAAATGTAATGAGGCAATATATGTAGTGTGAAATCGTAGTCAAAATGCCTAAATCCTGGAGGCGATGTCTACGAGATGATTCTGTGTGAGCACCAAGTATTATTCTTACAGCAGCGAAAAACATAGAAAATCCATTATGAATAGTAAGATGGGACAAAGAGGAAGTTACTGTGAACACTTCAGTGATACAGTTATTAATACCAGGATCAACTGCAAACTAATGCCACAAAACAGTCCAGCTATATACATTGATATCACAACAAGAGGATGAAGAGAGAGAGTATAAGAAGAAACTGAATGAGTAACTCAGCGTGTAAAGGGAAAAATCTTATAATCACAGTGGCAGCAATACTGTAGTAAGGAAAGGAGTAGAGGAGAGGAATGAGAGAGGAGAAAGACCCACTGAGTTCTGCAACAATTTTCAGCTGTTAATATCACATACTCTGTTCAAGAAACACCAGAGGAAGCTCTGTACTTGTCAAAGGCCTGGATACACTGGAAGATATCAGTTGGATTATATCACGTTAGAGACAGATTCCAAAATCAGATATCAGATTGTAAAGCATACCCATGAGTAGCTATTGCCTCAAATCATAATCTGAGTGTGATAAAGAGAAGGATGAAATTTAAAAGAACCATTCTGTAGGAAGATATGCAAAGAAATATGATATTGAAGTACTGATGAATAGTGGGATTTACTCAGTCTTGCATGCAGTTTCATTTTCTACATCAGTGGATTTGAGTTTTGAGTTTCTTGTCTACTGAGACAAATACACCACCTCCATTTTCCATTATTCCATCCTTTCAAAGCCGGCCACTGTGGCTGAGTGGTTCTAGGCACCTCAGTCTGGAACTGTGCTGGTGCTATGGTCACAGGTTCAAATTCGGCCTGGGGCATGGATGTGTGTGATGTCCTTAGATTGAAGTAGTTTTAAGTCTAGGGAACTGATGACAAATGTTAAGTCCCATAGTGCTTAGAGCCATTTGAAGCATTTGAACCATCCTTTCAATATACACTAAAATTTCCCCAAAACTGTCACTGTTATCAATTTAAGGTTTTTGCCAACTTTTTGTATCTACTATTATGTGAGCTCCACTAAATTTTAGGATGACTTCCAACTGAGGCACTTTGTGCAAAATGCTTTGACAGTTAATCACTAGTATTTAATTACTCTCACCTGTGGAAGACATTTCTGTGTATCTTAAACTGAATTTTATTGTCTCTTATAGTTATTGTTATCTGGTCTGGATGGAGCATCATCTAACCCAAAAGACCTTTGTGTGCATCCCCAGACACCTGGGTAACATGACCCATTTAGGGAGGCCCTACAATTTTCAACCCTATGGTGCAAGTCTTGGAAGTTGCAGCCTAGCGTGCCACAGAACCTTCAAAATCTTTGGTTCAGTCCTTCCTGTTGGCATGGAACCAGGGGGGCAATACAGATTGTGAGCTTTGTTAACACTCCGTGAGTTTCAGTATAGAGACAGGCATTAGAGATCATGATATCATATTGGTAATTGTTACTAAAGTTAATAAATCAATCAAGAAGGTGCAGAGAGTATTTTTGCTAGAAAGAGCAAATAAACATTGGTAGCATCCCACACAGACAATGAATGGACATCATTTCATTTCAGCATGATGGGCATAGAGGAATTCTTGGCAAAGTTTAAATGGATTATAAGTTGCACTCTGGAGAAGCACATGCCCAATAAGTAGAAGGATGGAAAAGATCCACCATGGTTTAATAACAACATCCAGAAAATGCTGAGGAAATGAAAACTGTTACACTCTCAGTTAAAAGATAAGGCAGAAATGATGACAGGACAATGTTAGTAGAGATTCATGTTCTGTAAAAATATGCTGGAAGCATATACCCTTACAAATGACCTAACAGAGAACCATAGAAAATTCTGTTCCTACATCAAATCACTAAGTGGGTTAAAGGCTTCTATCCAGTCACTTACTGTCCAGTCTGGTGTGGCAATAGAAGATAGAAAAAGGAAAGCTGAAGTTCTAAATTTCACATTTATGAAGTAGTGCATGCAGGAGGGTCATAGAAACATACCTCATTCAACCACAGCACAGATTACTGTATGGAGGACATAGTAATAGGCATCTATGGCATTCAGAAGAAACAAATAGTTGAAAACAAGTAAGTACCCGGTCCACATGGAACCCCAATTTCATTTTACAAAGAGTACTGCCTTACTTAGCTTGCATTTATCATGAATTTCTCACCCAGTGCAAAGTCGCAAGTAACTACACTCATGCTTATAAATTAAGGATCATGCTGATACATGGTGAAACAACACTCTTGTGGGCAGTTTGTGGGTTTAAATTGCCTCTGGGTATGACCATGTGGTGCATTTGACCTGTGGTCATTGCACAGCGGAGCTGGCAGCAGTTCGTATATACTGAGGTGTGTTGGTGCACGTCAGAGTACGGTGCAGTGAGTAAGTGTGCAGACATTTTCAGACATGCTAATGGTGACTGTGTATTGAAAATGGCTCAAAGAACACCTATTGATGACGTTATGAAGGGTAGAATACTAGGGCAACTGGAAGCTGGTCAAACACAGAAGGTCATAGCACAGGCCCTCCATGTGCCACAAAGTATGCTCTCAAGATTATGGCATCAATTCCAACAGACAGGAAACATCTCCAGGTACTACAGTGGACTACACCACAAGAAGACCAATATCTCAACATCAGTACCCACACACAGCCATGGAGTACTGCAGGTAGCCCTGCTTGGGACCTTACCACAGCCACTGGAACAGCTGTCTCCAGACACACAGTCTACAGACAACTGAACAGACATGGTTTATTCACCTAGAGACCTGCAAGGTACATTCCACTGATCCCAGGTCACAGGAGAGCCTGTAGTAAAGCCTAGTGTCAAGAACACAGTACATGGTCATTGGAACAGTGGTCCCAGGTTATGTTCACAGGCGAGTCCAGGTATAGTCTGAACAGTGATTCTCACTGGGTTTTCATCTGGTGTGAACCAGGAACCAGATACCAACCCCTTAATGTCCTTGAAAGGGACCCGTATGGAGGTCGTGGTTTGATGGTGTGGGGGTGGGATTATGATTGGTACACGTACACACCTCACCCCTGCATGTCTTTGACAGAGGAACTGTAATGGGTCAGGTGCATCACGATGTCATTTTGCACCAGTATGTCCACCTTTTCAGGGGTGCAGTGGGTCCCACCTTCCTCCTGATGGATGATAATGCACAGCCCCACAGAGCTGCCATCTTCAAGGAGTACCTTGAAACAGATGATATCAGGTGAATGGAGTGGCCTGCCTGTCCTCCAGACCTAAACCCAATCAAGCACATCTGGGATGCTCTTGGTCAATGTACTGCTGCACGTCTTCAAACCCCTATGACACTTCAGGGGCTCCAACAGGCACTGGTGCAAGAATGGGAGGCTATACTCCAGCAGTTGCTCGACCACCTGATCCAGAGTATGCCAACCCATTGTGCAGCCTGTGTACATGTGCATGGTGATCATATCCCACATTGATGTCAGGGTGCATGCGCTGGAAACAGTAACATTTTGCAGCGCATGTGTTTTGGGACAGTTTTCTCAATTTATCACCAATACCGTGGACTTACAGAACTGTGTCATGTTTGTTCCCTATGTGCCTATGCTATTAGCACCAGTTTTGTGTAGTGCCACATTGCATGGCACCACATTCTGCAGTTATCCTTAATTTATGAGCATGAGTGTAGAAGAAAGCATAGGAGACTATTGTTACTGTATATAAGAAGGGCAAAAGAACTGGCCCACAAAATTACAGTCCAATATCCTTAACACTGGATTGCTGCGGAATTCTTTAACATATTCTCATTTCAAATATAATAAAGTTCCATTAGATGGAAAAGTTTCCATCCCAAATCAGCACAGTTTAGGACAGCACTGGCTATGCAAAATGCAGCTTGTCCATTCCTCACAGAATATCCAGTGAACTATGGAAGAAGGAAGAAAAGAAGATTGGGTTTAATGTCCCATTGACATTGAGGTCATTAGAGATGGAGCTCAAGCTTGGATTGTGTCAAGGGTGGGGAAGGAAACTGGCCATGCCCTTTCAAAGGAACCACACCAGCATCTGTCTGGGGCAATTTAGGGAAATCATGGAAATCCTAAATCTGGATGGCCAGAGTGGGTTTGAACCACTGTCCTCCCAAATGTGAGTCCAGAGTGGTAACCAATCTCATTCAATGTGAACTATGGATGAAGGGTAATAGACAGATTACATATTCCCAAATTTCAGAAAAACATTTGACTTGGTGTTTCACTGCAGGCTATTAACGAAGGTATGAACATGTGGAACAGGTTCCCAGATATGTGACTGACTATAAGACTTACTGAGTAGTCAGACCCAGTATACTGTCCTCAATGGCTAGTGTTCATTGGAGAGAAGGGTATCATCAGGAGTGCCTGAGGGAAGTCTGATAGGATGGCTGTTACTCTCTCTCACTATATATAAATAATCTGACAGGCAGGGTGGGCAGCAACCTGTGGCTGTTTGTTAATGATGCTGTGGTGTGCAGGAAGGTGCTGTCATTAAGTGACTGTTGGAGGATACAAGATGACGTAGACAATTTTTCTAGTTGGTGTATTAAATGGCAGTTAGCTTTTAATGAATTACAAGTAGGTTATTGCAGTTAAGTAGTAAAAACAATCCTATAATGTTTGAGTACATTAGTGATGTGCTACTTGACACAGTCAGGTTGAATAGTACACAGGTGTAAAATTGCGAAACAATATGAAATGGAAAGAGCATGTAAGGATCATAGTGAGGAAAGAGAATGGTTGACTTTGGTTTATTGGGAAGGAGAACACTTATACAACATTTTGTGACCCACATTTGAGTACTGCTGAAGTCAGATTAAGGAAGACATCAAAGTAATTCAGAGGTGTGCTGCTAGATTTGTTACTGGTAGATTTGATCAACATGCAAGTATTATGAAGATGATTTAGGAAGTCAACAGAATATCCCTGGAGGGGATGCTTTTGAGAAAATTTAGAGAACTGGATTTTAAGCGGACAGCAGAACAATTATACTGCCATCAACATACATTTTGCATAAGGACCATGAATATGAGATAAATTAGGGCTCATATGGAGACATACAGACCGTGGTTTTACTGTTGCTCTATTTGTGAGTGGAACAGGAAATGAAATGACTTTTGGTGGTGCAGCATACCCTCCACCACGGACTGTACGGTAGGTTGCAAAGTATGTACCTACATGTAGATGTTCAAATGTGTATAAAAATTTTTGAAAAAGTACATTTGGAGCACAACATTGTATGGAAGTGAGTCACTGGCTGGAGAAAACTGGAAAAGAAGAGAATCAGAGGGTTTGAGATGTGGTGTTACAGATGACAGCTAAATGAGGAGCTCCTCCACAAAATAGGAATATGGTGGAAATGTTAACCAGAAGAAGCTATAAGATGATGGGACATTTGTTAAGAAATCAAGAAATAACTTGTATGGTACCAGAGGCAGTGCACAGAACATCATCAAATAATGACCAAATCACTTAGGCCTTGAGTACTAATTTAAAAAGATGCCTATTGGAAAAAAAGTTAATAAAAATAAAAATGTAGTGTTATTCACCAAGACTGAGTAGACATTTTCTATTTTGTTATGTTCAATCATAAATAAATAGCAAGCAGTTTCATGTCAGCCAGTGGGCTATGAGATACAGATAGCATAGCAGCTGCACAATCAATATAAAAGCTTATGGTTATCCGTTTTGTGAGAGTAAAGGAGTTGAATAAAATCAATGTTTCATCCAGACTCACCTATTATATTTTATCAATGTAGAGAAAAGATCAGCAAATTTTGAGCGGAAGTCCTTCCATTCATCGTTATCAAATGAGAAGTTTCCAATGTTATTCATTACCTTTCGCACTGTAAAAAAAGGAAACAACAAGAATACAATATAAGTCCTAGTGTTCATTCAAATATTATGTTTATTTCTTTTGCATCCACTTGATATACTATATGATGCACATAATAACTACAAATAATTTCATATGTTGCACAATTTAACTACAACACAAGCTTGCTAGGAAATAATAAAATATATATCTATATTCTTAGAGACTTTTTACAAATTTATGCATCATGTTTGTCCTCTTCAAAATAGTTCTAGACTAAAGCACAAAAACAATGCCCTTTCGAGTGGTTTTCGAGATGGGGAATAAAAAGAACAGGGTCTAAAATATTCTGAATAGCTGAATGCTCACTGATGGAAACTTGCATTACAATGCATTGTCTTAGTGCAATACTCAACTGCATGCAGTGTCTGTACGCAAAAGTCATTCAAGGAATTAACAAACAGAACTTCATTTCAGATTCTCCCAACAGTCATCTAGCAATTGCATCAAGTTCAATGTGGTAATGATCCAAGGGCATGATTCCACCTAGTTGCCAATAGAATGTTACAGCTTTCTTGGTTCACACAAGTCTCATTACATTTCATAAAAAATCTCCTCAAACTGTGTAATGCAAAAAGTACACTACTGGCCATTAAAATGATAACACCCAGAACAATAGCAAATAATTAAAGTTTACTTCTGTGTATATAGTACACTAAAAAAGATGTAATTAAATTTGTATGTGACTTGAGGTATACTATATTTTACAGACTATAAGACACACTTTTTTTTTTTTTCAAAAAATTACCTCCAAAATTCAGGTGCATCTTATACCCAAAATTACTATAAAAATGTCCAGTATTTGATTTAAAATTCCCTACCAGTCTTACAAATGCTCATATAGTCAATGTTGCAGGAAACATATGTCTACTTGGCAACACTGGATCCAACCAGCAGCAGCAGTGTACTGACCGATGCAAGAAACAAGAGTTGTAGGGAATTACAAGCTTCCTAACACTGTCTCCTTCCCGTATGCCATGAAACACCCACAACAATGCCTAGTCTATGATGTGTCATTGCAGTCTGCAATGGCAGTGAATGTGAATTGAAAGTTATTTGTATTATGGGAAAAATACAACATTTCTGTAACTAGTTTCGTAATGGAAAAAAAAGGTATTCATATGATATGAGCTATAAAGTTAAAGTAATAGCTCATGCAGAAGAACATCAAAACAGAGCAGCGGAGCAGCATTTTGGACTTCCACCAACAGGAAAAAGCTATATTCGATTAGTGAACTTACGAGGAACAACAGAAAAAAAATGGGGAAGAGTAAATGCACAAATACAGGACTGAATGCAAAATGGTCAAAACTAGATGATGAATTGTAATGGATTCAAGGTCACCATCAAAATGGCACTGGAATTAATACAAAAATGATTCAAATACACACTCATAAGCTAGCACAAAAGTGGAACTTAATAGACTTTAAGATTGGATTTGATTGGTGCTACAGGTTTGTGAAGTATCATGGACTTAGCATGTGAAAGAGAAAATATTATCTTTTCATTGCTTGATTACTCAGCATTGAGAATACCAATGTGATACTAACCAAAGGGTGAATATGGACAAAATTCCTGACATTTGATGTGCCAAGTAATAGAACTGTTGCCATGAACAAGTGGACATGAAAAATGCACTACACTGTTGTTCTTTCATATTGTGCTGATGTTACTAAACTTAATCCAATGTTCATTTTCAAGTGCAAAAAAATGCCAAAACCATTTTAAATAATGCCAAGTGTTGTTCAGATACATTCTTGAAGCTTTGTATGTACGCTTTCATGAGATAGTCTGCCATATCATTTTCCCAACAACTCTGTGATGCTCTCCCATGGGTCAAACAAACCTGTGACTGTTTCTACTGAACTTAGTCATATATGTTCAATATCCCTTGTTAGTCTCATTTGTGAGAGGTTCAACACACAAGAGGCAATATTCTAGGATATGAGTGTTTTGTAAGGCACCTTTGGCCTGATCTATGACTGATCCTATGCAATCATTCCATTTCATATCTACATCTACATCGATATTCCTCAGTTCACGTTACAATGCATCACGGAGGGTACCCTGTACCATCACTAGACATTTTCTTTCCTGATCCATTTGCAAATATAACTAGGGAAAATTGACTGTCCATATGCCTTCATATGAGTCTTGATTTCTCGTATCTTATATTCGTGGTCCTAATGTGCATTGTATGTTGGAGGCAACAGAATCATTCTACATCAGCTTCAAATGCTCGTTCTCTAAATTTCTTGGTACACACACACATGCAAGGCCACGGTTATTTTTACACTAACTTTATGAGCAGTTGCCCTGAGAAGGCAGGTGTGTATGGAAAGGAAAGAATTGGGGTAGCTTGACTTGTCTCCAGGGATTCCCATTTGAGTTCCCAATGCATGTCTGTAACACTTGCATGTTGTTCGAACCTACCAGTAATAAATCCAGTCGCCCATCTCTGAAATGCTTTGATATCTTCATTTAATCCGACCTGGTACACATCCCAAACATTTGAGCAGTACTCAAGAACAGTTGCACTAGCATCCTATATGTGGTCTCCTTTACAGATGCACCACCCTTTCCTAGAACTCTCCCAATAAACTGAAGTCCACCATTCACCTTTCCTTCTACAATCCTCACATGCTCATTCTATCTCATATTGCTTTGCAATATTACCTCCAAATATTTAAATGACATGACTGTATCAGGCAGGACATTATTAGTGCTTTATCAGAACATTACGGGTCTGTTTTCCTTACTCATCTGAATTAACTTACATTTTTCTATGTTTAGAGCTAGCTGCCATTCATCACACTGACTAGAAATTTTGTCTAAGTCATCTAGTATTGTCCCACAGTTACTCAATGATGACACTTTACCATACATCACAGCATCATCAGCAAACAACTGCAGATTACTTACCATCCTGTCCACCAAATCATTTATGTATACAGAGAAAAACAGCCATCCTACCATACTTCCCTGGGGCACTACTGGTGATACCCTTGTCCCTGATGAATATTCACTGTCGAAGACAACATACTGGGTTCTATAATTTAAGAAGTCTTCGAGTCACTTGCATATCTGTGAACCTATTCCACCTTCTTTAAGAGCCAGCAATGGGGCACCATGTCAAACACTTTCCCGAAATCTAGAAATATGGAATCTGTCTGTTGCCCTTCATCTATAGTTCACAGTATATCATGTAAGAAGTCCCTCAACTAGAATTAAATTGAGGCAATCCTCCATGATTTTCATTTCTGAATCCCTGCTTTTGTTTTGCTAGCCTCTATTATAGTACCTGTTTCATCCGTGAGTGTCAGGACACTAACTTTGGTCCCACTAACAGAGTTCACACATGACTACAATTTTTTTCAAATATTATGAGACATCTTTTGATAATATTTTGCTATAATAGTTGTTGAAGACTTTAGCCAAATGTGTTTCCTTGAGTATCTCTACCTATAGCTCTAAACTTCATTTATCGTCTATTATGAAGTAGCCTATTTTTTTTTACAAGTTTATTTATAGTGATTGTAGACTATGGACAGTCCCTCCTATCATGAACTGTATATGATCTGTATGCTCCTGCAGTGAACTAAATGTTTCAAGTTTCTGCCAGAGATATGACACTACTGTGTTCTTATCTACTTTGCTGAACATTTCAATCTTTCTACTTGTTTCAGTTGAATGAGGCTTCTAGACACACTGTGTGTGCCTGATGATCGTTTCCAAATCCTGTTGCCATTTCTCTAAGGAGTACTATTATTTGTCGGACGTTCAAAATACCGACTATTAACACAACACTATCTTTTTCTGGCTGCTTGCTCCTGATATGGGACACAACACACAGCACAGCAGTCTTCACAGCAGGTGAAGTGAGTCTCATTGGCTCAGTTCCAATGGAAGATAGCACCTCAAACTTGTAGTTAGGGGATAGGTAGTGATAGGTGTAACACACTGAAATCTCCCTAGTCCCTGTCTCCCTTATGCAGTGAGCATGGACCTACCACTAACATACCACTCACAGTCAAGAGGATGAATAGTGATATGTCCTGTGTTCCCTGTGGAGGAGAGGTATCCACAGGAGAGGGCAGTAATTAATCACATTTTCTATTTGTGCTACACAACTCTCAACAGACATCCCAACACACCCATTTGCAGCAGCTTCCCACTGCTTAACAATAGTCAGGCCTATTTCCAGCTACTTACCAACAGCAATTAACTCATCCTGTGCGTGATAGCAGCTCACACTGGGGCTGCTTTGTGACTGGTGCAGTGCTTTACAAAACAATAAACACATTACTTTAAACTGAGCTTGCTGCTAAGTCTTTTGACTTCTCAATTTGTTGTCTTACACATATCACCAGTTCCCTCTAGGAACTGAAGTAATAAACAACCAACAAAGAGACTTCTCTTATAAGAGATTTCTTGAGAGAAACCCTACAACATAAGTCTGGTCTCTGAAACTACAGGGAACCTTTTTTTGTTGAAGCTACGGTCACTAACAAACACAAAAATAGCTTAAATCCATAAATACTATAAAAATGAATGTATGTATGTACATTCCACATCTCCTCCTAAACCACTGGGCCAATTTCAACCAAACTTCATACACATATCACTTACTGTCTGGAAAGAGTTGCTATGAGGGTAAGGAACACCTAGCTGTCAAAGCTGTGGAGTGGGGGTGAAAAAGAAGTCAAGTCCACAATGGATGAATAACCAGAATTTATTCATCCAATAGTTGAGAATGAGAGCACTTAGTGACTTGCAGCAAAACTTTGAACATAAATTTTAAATCTTTATATGAAACATGTTTTTCACTCACAACCACGACAAATTACTACATTTTGCTGTCAATGCAGTAAAACTGCTGCATCAGGCATGATGTTCTAATTTATTATTTCTATACTACTAACTGTTTTTGCAGCACATTTTGCCGTCAGTATCCACTGAATGTACCTGCAAAATTATGTCACTGTACAACACAAAGCTCAGGAGACATGACATCATAAACATTGAGATACATGAAAAAGAAAATTCAGGGCAAAAATCACTACAATACAGATACACTGTGTGTACAAATATGTGGGCACAGCCATGGTAAAAAGCTCCTCCTAAACCCCTGGATTGATTTTAGGCAAACTTGGTACACATACCATTTATTATCTGGAAAGAAATTCTGTGAAAGTAGAAACCAGTAACCTTCTATTGGGGCAGGATTGACAATGTGGAGAGAGGGTGGGATAGGAGTACATGGACAGGCAGAGAGGGGGAAGGACGAGATGGACACAGACTGAGGGGGGGGGGAGATGGACAAAGGGAGGGGGAGGCTATAGGCAAAGAGAGGGGAGAGGAGGAAATGAACAGAGAAAGGAAAGAGGAAGAGATGGCCACAGAGAGGGAAGAGGGGAGGAGATGGCCAGAGGGAGGGAGGAGGAAAAATGGACAGAGAGAGGGGAGAGATAAATGGACAAAGAGGAGGAAGGGGGAGATGTGACATGGACCCAACAGGTCGTAGGAAGTAACCTGCAGAAATATTTAGCATTTAGGATTTTAGCATTTTAGGATTTTGTGCATGAACTGAGCTCTCTGTTATGTCCCACAAATGTTCTGTGGGATTCATATGAGGCAGTCTGGGTGGCCGAATCATTTGCTCGAGTTCTCCAGAATCTTCTTCAAACCAATTGCAAACAATTGTCTCCTGCTGACAAGGCACGTTGTCATCCAAAAAATTCCCCTTGGTGACCTCTTGGGACCATGGCTTCGTGGGGTCTACACCACGCTCGAACCCCATCATCAGCTCTCCTACATCTACATCTCCGTGATTACTCTGCTATTCACAATAAAGTGCCTGGCATAGCACTCATTACTTCATGGGTATAAAGAGCTAGTTGTGTTCCGCAAGAACGATATTTTCTGAATTCTTGTTGACTAAGTGTCAATAAATTGTTTTCTTCGAAGTACTTCAATAATGTTCGAATACAATATAAGTTCCAAAACCCTACTGCAAATCGACGTTAGTGATATGGGTCTGTAATTCAGGGAATTACTCCTACTTCCATTTTTGGGTATTGGTGTGCTTTGCGCAATTTTCCAGTCTTTAGGTACGGATTTTTCTGTGAGAAAGCAGTTGTATATAATTGCTAAATATGGAGCTATTGTGTCAGCATACTCTGACTGGTATACAATCTGGACCGGAATCCTTGATTTTATTTAGTGATTTAAGCTGCTTTGCGACACCGAGGCCGGCCGGAGTGGCCGAGTGGTTCTAGGCGCTTCAGTCCGGTACCACGCGAGTGCTACGGTCGCAGGTTCGAATCCTGCCTCAGGCATCAATGTGTGTGGTGTCCTTAGGTTAGTTAGGTTTAAGTAGTTCTAAGTCTAGGGGACTGATGACCTCAGACGTTGAAGTCCCATAGTGCTTAGAGTCATTTGAACCATTTTTTTTTAGCGACACCGAGGATATCTATTTCTATGTTTCTCATCTTGACAGTTCTTCTTGATTGGAATTCAGGAATATTTATTCCGTCTTCTTTGGTGAAGGAGTTTCGGAAAATCGTGTTTAATAACTCTGCTTTAGTGGCACTGTCATCAATGACTTCACCGTTGTTATTGCGCAGTGAAGGTATTGATTGCGTCTTGCCACTTGTGTGCTTTATGTATGACCAGAAATCACTTTGGGTTTTCTGCCAGATTTCGAGACAGAGTTTTGCTGTAGAAATTATTGAAAGTATCTCGCATTGAAGTAGTACCATATTTCGAACTTCTGCAAAACTTTCCCAGTCTTGGGGACTTTGCTTTCTTTTAAATGTGGCGTGCTTTTTTTGCTGCTTCTGCAACAACGATCTGACCCGTTTTGTGTACCATGGGGGATCAGTACCATCACTTATTAATTTGTGTGGTATACATCTCTCAATTACTGTCGATACTATCTCTTTGAAATCGTTCCACAACTTTTCTACGCTTACATGATCAGATCGGAAGGAGTGCAGACTGTCTCTTAAAAAGGCGTTAAGAGCATTGTTATCAGATTTTGTAAATGTATATACTTCGCGTTTATGGTTGTAGGAGTTACGGTATTCAGCCTAGCAGCTACTGCCTTGTGGCCGCTAATCCCTGTATTCGTCACGAAACTCACTATTTATCCAGGACTATTTGTTGCTAACAAGTCAAGTACGGTTTCGCAACCATTTACGCTTCGAATGAGCTCATGAGCTAATTGTTCGAAATAATTTTCTGAGAAAGCATTCGGTACGATGTCGGATGACGCTTTTTGCCTGCCGACGGATTTAAACGTATAATTTTTCCAGCATATCGAAGGTAGATTAAAGTCACCACTGACTATAGCTATATGAGTGGGGTACCTATTTGAAATGAGACAAGTTTTCTTTGAACTGTTGAGCAACTATATCTTCTGAGTCGGGGGGTCGGTTAAACGACCCAATTAATAGTTTAGTGCGATTGTCAAGTATAACCTCTACCCATACTATTTCGCAGGAACTATCTACTTCAATTTCACTGCAAGGGAAACTACTTTTGACAGCAATAAATACTCCACCAGCAAATGTATTTAATCTATCCTTTCTGAACACTGTTAGATTGTTAGAAAAAAACTTCTGCTGAATTTATTTCCGGCTTCAGCCAGCTTTCTGTACCTACAACTGTTTGAGCCTTAGTGCTTTCTATTAGGTCTTACAGCTCTGGTTCTGTCTCAACGTAGCTATGACAATTTACAACTACAATACCGATCGTATCTACAACTAACTTGCTGTGTTTTACCTGTCCCCTTTTAGACAGAGGCCCTCTAACCTAAAAGAACCGCCCAGTCCCTTCCACACAACCCCCTCTACCCGTGTAGCCTCTTCCAGTGTGTAGTGGACTCCTGACCTATTAAGGTGAACCTGGAAACCCACCAGCCGATGGCGTAAGTCAAGGAATCTGCAGCCTACATGGTCACAAAACTGCCTGAGCCTCTGATTCAGACCCCCCACTCATCTCTGCACCAAATAACCACAGTCGGTTCTATCGACGATGCTGCAGATGGTGAGCCCCACCTTAATCTCGCAAGCAAGACTGGCAGTCTTCACCATTTCGGCTAGCTGACCAAAACCAGAGAGAATCTTCTCCAATCCAAAGCGATATACATCATTGGTACCTACATGAGCCACCACCTGCATGTGGCTGCACCCTGTACTCTTCATGGCATCTGGAAGTAGCCTTTCCACATCCAGAATGACTTCCGCAGGTATGCACACGGAGTGCACACTGGCTTCCTTCCCCTTCTTGGCAGCCATGTTCCTAAGGGGCCCCATTACATGCCTAACGTTGGAGCTCTCAACTACCAGCAAACCCACCCTCTGTGAACGCCCAGACATTGTGGGCCAAGAAGCTTCCTCTGGAAAAGGGTGGACGACTGCATATGGCTCAGAAACATTGCCAGCCACAGATAACACCCGAAACCTGTTCGTCAAACGAACCAGGGAGGCCCTACGATCGGCTCCTCGGAAATTCTATTGCTGCCTGCCAGACTTTGGAATGATCTCACACAAGACCATGGGACAGGGCTCACTCTCAGAGCAGGCAGTACCCAGGGCAGCCACAGCAGTGGATGGAACGGGGAACACGTGGGATGTGCTCGATGTCTCTTGCGTCCCCGCGTCCGACCCCCTGCCAGTGGTGTCCCTTGGTGGCAGCTTCAAGCAATGTGATGGAAGCCAAAGCAGCCTGGAGCTGTGAGTGAAGAGTCGCCAACTCAGCTCGCATCTGTACACACCAATCACAGTTCCTATACATTATGGCAGTCGCTCCCATTTGAAGCTCGTAAAAATATACAACAAACGAACGGTGTACTCGGCTTATTAGTAGCAGGAATCCGAAGTTCTCTCTCACTAACGGTCTAAACGACACTGAGCTACAAGGAAAAAAAAAAAAAAAAAAAAAAAAAAAAAAAAAAAAAAAAAAAAAAAAAAAAACGGATGCCTTTCCGATCTGAGGGTCGATAGCAACGGCGGTACAGTACGCTACACTGTTATTGAAAAAAAAGCTTGTACCTAGTAGGCACTCGAGCACGCAAGAAATAACAAAAACAATCCATTAACTACACAGGTAAGTAAATAAGTCGCTCCTGCTGGAAACTCGTAAAAATATGCAACAGACGAACGGTGCACTAGTCTTCTTAGCAGCAGCAACATGAGGTGCTGTGTCACTCTTATCAACTGAACTCGGGGCTCTCTCGCCAGGCCTCGTCTAGGGTCCAAGCAATACGGTCACAAGCTGAAAAGAGGCGCTGCAGGCGATGTCGTGATGTTAGCAAAGGCCTCGCGTCGGTCCTCTGCTGCCATAGACCATTAACGCCACACTCTCCTAACGGATAAGTGCGTCGTACGTCCCACATTGATTTCTCCGGGTTGTTTCACACGGTGTTGCTTGTCTGTTAGCACTGACAACTACGCAAACGTCATTGCTGTCGGTCGTTAAGCGAATGCCATTGGCCATTGCATTGTCAGTGTGAGAGGTAATGTCTGAAATTTGCTATTCTCAAAATGGTTCAAATGGCTTTGAGCACTATGGGAGTCGACATCTGAGGTCATCACTCCCCTAGAACTTGGAACTACTTAAATCTAACTAACTTAAGGACATCACACACATCCATGCCCGAGGCAGGATTCTAACCTGTGACCGTAGCGGTGCGCGGTTCCAGCTGAAGTGCCTAGAACCGCTGGGCCACTCCGGCCGGATCGGTATTCTCGGCACACTCTTAACGGTGTGGATCTCGGAATATCGAATTCTCAAACGACTTCCGAATTGGAATATGCGATGTGTCTACCTCCAATCACCATTCAACGTTCAAAGTCTGTTAATTACCGCTTCTGATGATAATCACTTCGGAAACCTTTCCACATGAATCATCTGAGTACAAATGACAGTTCCGCCAATGTACTGCCTGGTGTAATACTACTGCCATCTGTATGTGTGCACGTCGCTATCCCACAGCTTTTGTCACCTCAGTGTACACTGCTGTCCAAAACGAAAACTAAATTTAACAACATACGTTAGTTATAAAATATGCTACAGCAACTGTAAATCACAAATTGCGATCTCCCACGAAATATGTTCTGCACAACAGTGCCATCGTCCGAAAACCCAAAAAAAAGTACGTTTAAGGAGATATACACTGAAATTTGGGGTGAACGAATTTTTTCAGCTAAGATTCAGTTACTAAAATTACATAAAGCGCAAATGTGGATTACAGCTAATTTTATAACAGGAAATAGCATTTTCGCTGCACTCAACATTCGAAAATACGCAATATATCACGACACAGGCTCGAATTTTGATACAGCTGTCACTGAAAACACGTTTAAATTGTACGTGAAAAGTCGCGTTATATACGTAAATATAAGTAAATAATGTAATGTACTGAGCCGGTTTCGTGGCACTTCCTACACTAGCGTGACAAAGATGAGCACTTCAGCTGCAGTGTATCTGACTAAACTAACGTAAATTCGTTCAGCGGGGGGTGGCTAATAGTGTAGTGCGGACGCAGATGCACACCCGTTGGCGTAACGATTTCTGCAGTGTTCCGCTTGATCAGGGTTTTCGGCGTATGATAAAGATCATACGCACAACATAATTTCAAGTCCTATATGATGTATGATCCGAAGTGAAGGGTTATACGCGAAAATATGATACTTTTTGGATTTTTACTTTCTGAGCGAGATACTGTTGTGAAACAATTCAATTCAGCATACGTTATTATGTTACTGTCAACCGATGATGAAGCACGTGCACAACAATGAATTACGCTCACGCTAATATTATTTAGCTGTGTGTAAGAACGTCGTCCGATGTACACGCCTCGCAGGGACCTTATTGTGCAGTAAGGTTCATTTTAGCGCTGTGTTGTTACAGTTCCGCTTAATACTTGCACATTTAATTAACAACGAATTTCATCTAAGTGCTTCCTTTAGTGTATATTTTCTCTTTAATTCTCGTAGTTATACCGGCAACTATGCTGTGAGCTGTTTAAAAATCATTCTCAGCTCTTCGCGCTCTAGTTTATTACGTAGCACACCTTGTCAAACAATATATAATTTTAGCATTTTGTGTTAATTTATGTAATTTGTTAAGCGGGTGTAATGTCCTGTAGTGATGAAGAAATGTGCAGCGTTTCTACGACAAAGAAAAAGATGCAAAGACGTGAGTTGCCAAATGTGATAAACCTCGCCACAGGTTTCAGCAGTAATGCACTGCATGGACGGTGGATCCAGTATTTCGTTCATGGATAACCAAGGACTCTAGTAATTGCTGTACGTCAAAACCCAATTGCTATAATGATTCTATAGTAGCTGCTCTAACTGTATGAAAGAAACACATGCACTCAAGAAAGCATATTAATAAAATGAGTGGTATCACAGAAAAATCATGCACAACTTTTACAAAGTTTTTGTCTAAAGGCACTACAATGCTGATAAAACTAAGTACGGAATCCAAGCTTAAAATATTGTCGCGTTCCTAGCAGCTCATGATATTCCTTTTAATACCAGTTGATAGCTAAGTTAAAAAGTGAGTTTCCTGATTCCAAGACAGCACAAAATTTTGTTATGAAAATGAACAAAAGTACGTTTGTTATAAGAAACTTTATTGCACCCCCTCATAATAAGGATCTTATATCCAACCTACAAAAAATAAAATACTCCATTTTGACACATGAAACTACCGATTTTGCTTCAGTCATTGCATTGTAGTGTGCTATTATGACAGAGAGAAGACCAAACATTGTGCAAACTCTACCGTGTGTGAAATAATGACGGTGTCTGTAATTAGGAGAGGTGGGGCTGACTTGTATGAGAAACTCACTCGAACCCTGTGTACTGTGTGTTTGAACCAGGGACCTAGAAACGACGGAGACGCTTCGTCTTGGCGTAGCCCTCAGTGTTTCACAACCCCACAACAGGCTACAGCAGTCCACTCACGCCACCGCCGCCCCACACCGAACCCAGGGTTATTGTGCGGTTCGGCCCCCAGTGGAACCCCCCACCCTGACAACGCCTAATACCAGATGAGTGTAACCCCAAATGTTTGCATGGTACAGTACGTGGAGAGAGTGTTTGCGCAGCAATCAAAAATGGTTCAAATGGCTCTGAGCACTATGGAACTTACCATCTTAGGTCATCAGTCCCCTAGAACTACTTAAACCTAACTAACCTAAGGACATCACATACATCCATGCCCGAGGCAGGACTCGAACCTGCGACCGTAGCAGTCCCGCGGTTCCGGACTGCAGTGCCTAGAACCGCAAGACCACCGCGGCCGGCCGCGCAGCAATCGTCGATACAGTGTACCTGAGGCGGAACAAGGGAACCAGCCCGCATTCAGCGAGGCAGATGGAAAACTGCCTTAAAAACTATCCACAGCCTGGACGACACATCGAACCTCGACACTAATCCGCCAAACGGATTCGCGGCGGGAACCGGCACGCCTTCCTGCTCGGGAAGCAGCGCGTTAGACCACGCAGCTAGGCAAATGAGCTGACTCGAACCTTATTACAACATAGTACTCCATTGCAAAATATCGGTTTTGGCTCAGACGGTGCAAATGCTATGGTGGGGAAGGCCAATTCAGTATCCAGCCGACTAAAAGATTTTCTTCCTGGTATCATACACTCCTGGAAATGAAAAAAAGAACACATTGACACCGGTGTGTCAGACCCACCATACTTGCTCCGGACACTGCGAGAGGGCTGTACAAGCAATGATCACACGCACGGCACAGCGGACACACCAGGAACCGCGGTGTTGGCCGTCGAATGGCGCTAGCTGCGCAGCATTTGTGCACCGCCGCCGTCAGTGTCAGACAGTTTGCCGTGGCATACGGAGCTCCATCGCAGTCTTTAACACTGGTAGCATGCCGCGACAGCGTGGACGTGAACCGTATGTGCAGTTGACGGACTTTGAGCGAGGGCGTATAGTGGGCATGCGGGAGGCCGGGTGGACGTACCGCCGAATTGCTCAACACGTGGGGCTGAGGTCTCCACAGTACATCGATGTTGTCGCCAGTGGTCGGCGGAAGGTGCACGTGCCCGTCGACCTGGGACCGGACCGCAGCGACGCACGGATGCACGCCAAGACCGTAGGATCCTACGCAGTGCCGTAGGGGACCGCACCGGAACTTCCCAGCAAATTAGGGACACTGTTGCTCCTGGGGTATAGGCGAGGACCATTCGCAACCGTCTCCATGAAGCTGGGCTACGGTCCCGCACACCGTTAGGCCGTCTTCCGCTCACGCCCCAACATCGTGCAGCCCGCCTCCAGTGGTGTCGCGACAGGCGTGAATGGAGGGACGAATGGAGACGTGTCGTCTTCAGCGATGAGAGTCGCTTCTGCCTTCGTGCCAATGATGGTCGTATGCGTGTTTGGCGCCGTGCAGGTGAGCGCCACAATCAGGACTGCATACGACCGAGGCACACAGGGCCAACACCCGGCATCATGGTGTGGGGAGCGATCTCCTACACTGGCCGTACACCTCTGGTGATCGTCGAGGGGGCACTGAAGAGTGCACTGTACATCCAAACCGTCATCGAACCCATCGTTCTACCATTCCTAGACCGGCAAGGGAACTTGCTGTTCCAACAGGACAATGCACGTCCGCATGTATCCCGTGCCACCCAACGTGTTCTAGAAGGTGTAAGTCAACTAGTCTGGCCAGCAAGATCTCCGGATCTGTCCCCCATTGAGCATGTTTGGGACTGGATGAAGCGTCGTCTCACGCGGTCTGCACGTCCAGCACGAACGCTGGTCCAACTGAGGCGCCAGGTGGAAATGGCATGGCAAACCGTTCCACAGGACTACATCCAGCATCTCTACGATCGTCTCCATGGGAGAATAGCAGCCTGCATTGCTGGGAAAGGTGGATATACACTGTACTAGTGCCGACATTGTGCATGCTCTGTTGCCTGTGTCAATGTACCTGTGGTTCTGTCAGTGTGATCATGTGATGTATCTGACCTCAGGAATGTCAATAAAGTTTCCCCTTCCTGGGACAATGAATTCACGGTGTTCTTATTTCAATTTCCAGGAGTGTATTAACAAAATGCGTTTGTCATTCACTTGTGTACTGATGATGGTTTCAAGGCACTTCTCAGCCGTTCTGAGGAACTTTCAAGAGATGTACATAATTATTTAAAACTAGGCTACAAACAGCAATGTCAACTAGCTCAATGTCAGAAATATACGCAACTTAAAGTACATAAAATACTACATCCAGTACAGACTAGTTGGCTTTCACTTCTCTCTATTGTGAAATATATGTTAGAGCAGTAGGATGCATTAATTTTATTATTTATAGATTAGTGAGCAACAGAAGACGTTAATAAGGCCAAAGAGATCCTAAACACGCCTTCGCGATCCATTTACTAAACTATACTTCCAAAGTGTATTTTGTCAAATGCAATACAATGAATGCTTACTTCCAAGCTTCAAACGTTGTAGCGCTAAACTAAAAGAAATAAATGGAAAAAATCTTTTAAATATATTTTGCTAACCTACGTGAAACAGGATTATGTTCACAAAGGTTCTCTGGATACAGCTATTGTGGATCCTTTAGCGGCTGCAGATTAGACCTGTGCTTTGACATTAACGGCATGTATTTAGGTGCACAATTTCTGCTAGCAATAAAGTCGAAGGATGTGACTCTTCAAGCTTTCCCGGCGGGTACATTGAAAATAGTCTTCGCGGATTTGCCGCCGGATCGCGTAATGCAAATTCCACAATATTTCCTCAGAGCAACTATCCGACATGTTCACGTGGGTCACCCTTCCTGGCGGCTAGGTACGACTGACGGTATCCTCACGTCGACGCCCTGTATATAGAACACGCGCGCGAAGAATGCGCAGGCGCGGAAATCACACATGCGCAATGATTTGCAGATAGATGGTGCTATACTAACGCCTCTGCCGGAAAACGCAGGGCGGCTCTCCTGCGAGTGCGTTGTACGCTTTGTTTTGTAACAGTGCGGCCAGACGACACTCACTAAAAAACTATAGTGGACCAATGTCGTGACCGGTCTGTTGTCGAAAAAATTTTAATTTTCTCGTCGTGATTTAATAGCAGCCAATGCAGGGTTCCATGCTGTGCTCAGTTGAAATACCGCATCCCTGTTGATGAGATTATAGGTTGTACGGATATGTATTGCTTCGTTAATGACGCACTCCCAGAAAGATGATGCCGGGGATAAAACTTCAGTTTTTTTTTAAAGGCCGAAATACTGAAATCGGTCTTTCACTGAGGAAGATCGTAATACCGCCCCTCCTTTCAATCATCTACATCTACATCTACATTTATACTCCGCAAGCCACGCAACGGTGTGTGGCGGAGGGCACTTTACGTGCCACTGTCATTACCTCCCTTTTCTGTTCCAGTCGCGTATGGTTCGCGGGAAGAACGACTGTCTGAAAGCCTCCGTGCGCTCTCGAATCTGTCTAATTTTACATTCGTGATCTCCTCGGGAGGTATAAGTAGGAGGAAGCAATATATTCGATACCTCGTCCAGAAATGCACCCTCTCGAAACCTGGCGAGCAAGCTACACCGTGATGCAGAGCGCCTCTCTTGCAGAGTCTGGCACTTGAGTTTGCTAAACATCTCCGTAACACTATTACGCTTACCAAATAACCCTGTGACGAAACGCGCCGCTCTTCTTCGGATCTTCTCTATCTCCTCCGACAACCCGATCTGGTACGGATCCCACACTGATGAGTAATACTCAAGTATATGTCGAACGAGTGTTTTGTAAGCCACCTCCTTTGTTGATGGACTACATTTTCTAAGGACTCTCCCAATTAATCTCAAGCTGGTACCCGCCTTACCAACAATTAATTTTATATGATCATTCCACTTCAAATCGTTCCGCACGCATACTCCCAGATATTTTACAGAAGTAACTGCTACCAGTGTTTGTTCCGCTATCATATAATCATACAATAAAGTATCCTTCTTTCTATGTATTCGCAATACATTACATTTGTCTATGTTAAGGGTCAGTTGCCACTCCCTGCTCCAAGTGCCTATCCGCTGCAGATCTTCCTGCATTTCGCTACAATTTTCTAATGCTGCAACTTCTCTGTATACTACAGCATCATCCGCGAAAAGCCGCATGGCACTTCCGACACTATCTACTAGGTCATTTATACATATCGTGAAAATCAATGGTCCCATAACACTCCCCTGTGGTACGCCAGAGGTTACTTTAACGTCTGTAGACGTCTCTCCATTGATAATAACATGCTGTGTTCTGTTTGCTAAAAACTCTTCAATCCAGCCACACAGCTGGTCTGATATTCCGTAGGCTCTTACTTTGTTTATCAGGCGACAGTGCGGAACTGTATCGAACGCCTTCCGAAAGTCAAGGAAAATAGGAGCTACCTGGGAGCCGGCATCTAATATTTTCTTGGTCTCATGAACAAATAAAGCGAGTTGGGTCTCACACGATCGCTGTTTCCGGAATCCATGTTGATTCCTACAGAGTAGTTACTGGGTTTCCAAAAACGACATGATACTCGAGCAAAAAACATGTTCTAAAATTCTACAACAGATCGACGTCAGAGATATAGGTCTATAGTTTTGCGCATCTGCTCGACGATCCTTCTTGAAGACTGGGACTACCTGTGCTCTTTTCCAATCATTTGGAACCTTCCGTTCCTCTAGAGACTTGCGGTACACGGCTGTTAGAAGGGGGCAAGTTCTTTCGCGTACTCTGTGTAGAAACGAATTGGTATCCCGTCAGGTCAAGTGGACTTTCCTCTGTTGAGTGATTCCAATTGCTTTTCTATTCCTTGCACACTTAATTCGATGTCAGCCTTTTTTTCGTTCGTGCGAGGATTTAGAGAAGGAACTGCAGTGCGATATTCCTCTGTGAAACAGCTTTGGAAAAAGGTGTTCAGTATGTCTGGTTTACGCTGCCATCCTCTGTTTCAATGCCATCATCATCCCGGCGTGTCTGCATATGCTGTTTCGAGCCACTTACTAATTTAACGTAAGATCAGAACTTCCTAGGATTTTCTGTCAAGTCGGTACATAGAATTTTACTTTAGAATTCACTGAACGCTTGACGCATAGCCCTCCTTACGCTAACTTTGACATCGTTTAGGTTCTGTTTGTCTGAGAGGTTTTGGCTGCGTTTAAACTTGGAGTGAAGCTCTCTTTGCTTTCGCAGTAGTTTCCTAACTTTGTTGTTGAACCACGGTGGGTTTTTCCCGTCCCTCACAGTTTTATTCGGCACGTACAGTCTTAGACAATAAAACTAACCGCCGGCCGGCCGCCACAGAGACCAATTCTGAGTCATTCACTTACGGTGGCCAATAAAACTGACCGCCCTTGACAACTCTAAGTCCGGCCATATGCACAATCTGGCAACACTGTAAGATGCGGAAGTGTTAGGAGGAAGTGTTGTCTTCTTCCGAGACGTTGTTGGACTATGTGAGCCCGTGGTCTAGTGGTCAGTCTGCTTTCGGCCGGTGAGCGGTGAGGACGTCTTGTTTACGTCCCGTCCGCAGAGTCGCGAGCGCGCGTAGTTTGTTTACTTCCTCGCCGCAGCTAATACTCGCGTCCGTTAACACTGAGTCGCCATGGCTCATTCGTACAGAAAAGCTACCATCAAGATCACCTTCCAGCCCGACTACGCACGACCACGAGCCTTTGAAATCGAACGATTCATCCGTGACGAAGTTCAAATACCAACACAGCACATCATCGGTATCCACCTATCTATCACAAGTAGCGTCGTTTACGTCAAGATGGTCGATGACTAGTTATGTCATGCAGTTGTGAACAGATGCGCGAACACTCTGAACTTCAAACACTCCGATGGTCACATCGGAGAGGTTACTGTTGACCATGCTGGACTAGGATTACGCACACTAAGAGTTTTCGAACTCCCTTTCGAAGTACCACCGGACGTCGTTACCTCAGCTTTCCGCCCTTATGGGACGGTAATTAGCTACGTGGCCGAAAAATGGAACACCTTCGAGACGTACCAGGTCCTCAACGGCGTCCGACAAGTGAAAATTGAATTAAAGAAACATGTGCTGTCCTACTTAGTCATAGGTGGCTGTCGAGCATTAATAATGTACGACGGACAACCTCGTACTTGTTCTGGTTGCGGCCAGGAGGGTCATGTGCTCTCGGAGTGTATTCAACGTCGGGTTACACAACTTCCATTGCATGACACGACACCACCTCCTACGCTCACGGCCCTCCCCCTCAATTACGCAGAGGTGACACGATCGACCGTCATGACAGACGACAACCCCCCCCCCCCCCCCCGGAAGACAGGAAGCGTTAGAATGCGCAGCTGTCGCCGGTCCTGGATTGACCAACACCATTACGGTGTCTCCAGAGGTTGAAGAACGCTGCCCATCGACTCCACACGAAGATTCGGACGAGAGAATGGAACTCGACCTAGGGTTGTACCGACCTCTGCCTTTCTACCTGAGGGAGATGCTATAAGGGAACCCCAAACTCTTTCGGACACAGAAACCCACGTCCGCAAACAAAGGTCACCGAGAAAACATAAAAAGCGACATCGCACACCCTCAGACGATTGCTTCCAGCGGACGTCTTCTCCAGTTGACGACCGGACGGCCGACGAAACGACGAGGAAAATGGATGACACGAGATCGCCCTCACCTGTCACTTTGTCTGATTTTGACAAACCCGATTCCGCTCTCTCGGACAAACGGATGGCCAGCACAGCGCCCGCCGTTGGTACATAACGGGAAACAACTGCGGATTCACCCTTAGTCACTCAGCCCACAAGTGTTCTACCGCAGCCGCCGTTAACTTACGGACCTTGGGCGGATGACATTGAAGACGATTCTATGGCCGCTGTGGTGGATGAGGAGAGGGGTCTCTCCTCCCACACCTCGGCCCCTTCCGAGTAGCAACAGATGACTGCGCGGACGCGGCCAGCACATCACAGGCCACCCCTTTTACGGCGACACTGACAGCGGCCCCCACCGCAGACCTATCGCTTAACGACCACCAACATTAACACCATTCGGACACGTACGAAGTTGTCGCTGCTCCAAGACATGCTCAATGCAGCAGACGTTGACATTGTGTTTCTCCAAGAAGTCTTCGTCGCCGATTTCCCGGGGATGTATGGTTATACGGCTCATGTGTCCCACGCCTCGCCAACTAACAGTGGAGTCGCCATTCTCCTCAGAGAGGGCCTCGAGGCGGACGAAGTCCGATATCTCCCCGACGTTAGAGGAATGGCTGTAACTGTGCAAGGCGTCCGCTTTATCAATGTGTACGCCCCTTCCGGAACGAATCGCCGTCGTGACCGATCGCTCTTCTCCGCAGAAGGAATAGCACCCCTTTTTCAGGGCAGGCACGATGACTTGATATTAGGGGGCGATTTCAATTGCACCCAAGCACCTAAAGATCAGCTGCCACGCCATTCACCGTGCCCCGAACTTGGGACACTCATCGGCTATCTCCAGCTGGTAGATACATGGGAACATGTCCGAGGAAATACACCAGGGTACACCCATTTCACGAGTCACTCGTCTAGTCGCATCGATAGGATTTACGTCTCCCGTTCTCTCGCGGTAACGGTGAGTGACGCGGAGGTGTGGCCAGTAGCCTTTTCTGACCACGAGGCCTATATATGTGCCGTCACCCTTCGTCGCCAACGGGTGTGGCGTAGCCGACATCCCTGGAAATTAACCTTGCTCATCTCGCTTCTCCGGATTGACGACGCGCCATCGAAGACACGTGGAGTTTGTGCGTCCGCCGCCTCCCAACGTATCCTACGTCGATTAGTTGGTGGTTAACCTGCGCCAAGCCGGCCCTACGGCGAACCTTTAATACGTATGGTCGTGAGACTGCTGCTTGGAGGAGGCAGACCCCTGATTTTTATTTCACCGTCCTTCGCGAATGCGCCTCCTTGCCACCCACACCGGAACGGCAGTTGACAGTTCAGCGTGCGAAAGCACAGATCGTAGCCCATATGCTCGCACACCTCGAAGGGACGATCGTCCGAGCACGAACACAAGACAGACGACCCACCATGTACCACGTCATCCGAGAACGTACACTGCGAAGACGAGCGCTGATACATGCCATCACCACTGAGGACGGCCGTCATCACACCAGACAACGCGATATTACTGCAGCCTTCTTCGACCATTACACACCACATTATTCTGCTCTATGTTCCGACCCGACGACGGTGACAGCAGTCTCACAACTGGTTTACGGCATTGTCCCACAGCATTTACAAACTGAATTATTGAACGACATTACGGAAGACGAAGTTATCTACGCCATCTGTAAAGGAGCGGCGAATAAGTCTCCTGGCCCCGACGGGCACCCTGTGGAGTTTTATAGAACTTTCCAGTATTTACTGGCTCCCAAGTTACAGACATCTGTCTGGAGCTTATGTCCCCCGCGGTGCCGCTCCCAGCGACCTTCGTAGAAGGAATAATTATACCGGTTCACAAACCTAAAGGTGGGGCTCGAATACAATATTACCGCCCGCTAACACTCCTCGACTGCGGCATGAAGATATTCACCAGACTATTAGCGAACCGTCTACGACCGACCCTACCTTACGTCATCTCGCCAGATCAGGCTTCCCTAGGGGGTATCAACAACATCCACACAGCACTGTGTCGATACTGTGACTTAATGGCCCTAGCCAGGGCACGCCGCATCCCGGGAACGCTTGCATCACTAGATTTTAGCCAGGCTTTTGATCGAGTGGATCACGCGTACCTAACGTCCGTTCTCCAGCACATGCAGTACCCTCAGCAATTCACAGACGTCGTGATGCGCCTCCTCCGGGGGGCGACTTCCAAAGTGCTCGTTAACGGGCGTCTCTCGCAGTCCCTCCCGATTTTCCGCTCCGTGCGTCAAGGCTGCCCCTTGTCGACGTTACTATATGCTCTGGCAGTGGAACCGCTCCTCTGTGGCCTCCGCCAACGCCTCACCGGTCTTACCCTACGTGACGTCACATTTCGCTGTACAGCATATGCAGACGACCTGGTTCTCGTGTTCCGCAATCGCGACGATGTCAACAGAGCACTAGAATGGATTACCACGTACGGTGTGGCTTCCGGCAGCTGTCTCAACGTCGCCAAAGCGGTCGCCATGGCCATAGGAGACGGGTTGACCCGAGCGTGTGTCGAACCCCTACAGCTTCGTGGCATGTCTCGGAATACAGTTTCACGACGACATACGGCGCACTGCGGCTCTTAACTACCGCCGCTTATTACAACAAATTCGGGTCCAGATCTTCAACCTTCGTCTGCGGACCCTCGACATTCTCCAAAGGACACACTTCGTCAATGTTTACCTCGCATCGCGCCTTCCACACATAACGCGTGTTCTTCCAATACCGTTACTGATGGCTCGACGTCTATTAGCGGCATTTGGAGCCTACGTCAGTACAGGCATGCTCTTCAAAGTCAGTTATGAGTCACTGACCCTTCGTCCAGAAAGGGGAGGTCTTGGTCTAGTCCATGTTCACGACAGAGCTGTGGCCCTGTATGTCAGCTCACACATCAAGCTGTGGCGCCACCACCCGGAAAGTTTGACAGGTTTTCTGTTGGAGTCCTTAGCTTCGCCCTCCCTTATGCGCCCACTGACGACGCAAGACATACCCCCACCCTTCTACTACTTCGGGAAATTTAATATTGAACACAGCTATGTCCGTATCGCAGTAGCACCGACGAAACAGGCGTCGGCGCGGGATATATATCATGTCCTACAGCAGAGGCGCCCACCGAACATCGTGGAGACCAAACGCCCTCAGGTTAATTGGAAGGTGGTGTGGAAGACGATTCACGCGGTTCCACTGGACACAGCCGTCCGATCCACATGGTACATCACAGTCAATGGTAAACAGATGACCCGATCACGCCTCCACAAGATAAACATGGCGGAATCGCCTCTCTGCGTAGACTGCGGGACACCAGACACGGACGAACACCGTGTCACATGTGGCGCAGCAGAAGACGTATGGCGCTTGGTGCGACAAATTTTGTCGTATTTTCTACGAGTGACTCCGGAACACATTACACCTCGGTTTCTACTATTCCGGGTCAACAGCATTCCCCGCGCGCCAAGACCAACGCTGTCTCGTGGATCCGTGCGCATGCGGTACACTACTTATTTCACGATGGACCTAAAGATGTATTAGACTTTTGGAGCTACCTACAAGAACGTCATTGCAAGATCGTGCGGAACCCAAAATACAGACAGTATTTTTCTAATTACTTAGGGAGTGCCCTACGCGACCCTCCAGGCAGCTGGATAATCAACAGCTAGGAGAAGATACCCATTGAGTGAACTGACATGACAGTTCGATTCTCAGTGGAACAACATGATATACGTGAAGACGTACCTGGATGATGTAGCGTAAGGAGGGTAGCGACACACCCTTCTGCATCCCGTACGAAGCACTTTATTTTTTCGTTTTCCCCATATTCATTACCTCGGTGTAGGAACGTGCGCATGCGGTACACTACTTATTTCACGATGGACCTAAAGATGTATTAGACTTTTGGAGCTACCTACAAGAACGTCATTGCAAGATCGTGCGGAACCCAAAATACAGACAGTATTTTTCTAATTACTTAGGGAGTGCCCTACGCGACCCTCCAGGCAGCTGGATAATCAACAGCTAGGAGAAGATACCCATTGAGTGAACTGACATGACAGTTCGATTCTCAGTGGAACAACATGATATACGTGAAGACGTACCTGGATGATGTAGCGTAAGGAGGGTAGCGACACACCCTTCTGCATCCCGTACGAAGCACTTTATTTTTTCGTTTTCCCCATATTCATTACCTCGGTGTAGGAACGTGCTAAGATATTGTTTTCTTTTTTACAGAGCACGATGCGGTGCTAGATACATTTATTTTTCTTGTGGTATACAGGAAAACCACATTAAGACTGTATTAAAAACAGTAAATAAAACTAAATAAATGAACAATAATTCCCACAAAAGATTTCCCCTTCACATCCCAGATTCCTTGTCGGACGGGTGGGACACTGCGACCGGGCCTCGGGTTACGACCCCTGATCGCTCTGCCTTCCCCGCCCTCCCCACCTCCTTAAAAAAATGGATAAGATAAAAAAAAATTAAAAAAAACCTTGTGCGACCATAATATTTTCTTTATTTAAAAATAATATCGAAAAAAAAGTCTTCCCTCGAGTGAAAATTTTAATTTTTTTTATTTTCGGTCAATTATTATCTCTCCGTCCGTCCATCCATCCGATGCGAGGTAACTGCGGCGTAGTATGGGGACGCTACACCTAAACACGAAAAAAAAAGAAGTGGCAAGCATCGTGCGTTCTAAACTTATAGTCGCCTGTTCGCGTCCAACTGTATTTTTTTGTACCACATTTCGGTCTAAAGTTATGAGTCAGACTGAACATCGAAGATAATTCGCTTAACATTCTACCCACCAGCAATAACAAGTATTCCACAAACAATTCCGCAGGACAGCTCGTGGCTGCGCCGCGATCACAACAGCTTACGCTCGAGCGTTTCCTCGCGCTGCAGCGGCTACCGGCCACCGGCCAGACGCCACCCGCCGCCTGAAATACGGCGCCGCCCATGTGATCGCGGCGCCACGCTGTCAGTGTATCTATCAACTGTCATTTCCGAATTTAAAGTTCTAGTTATCATCTTGCAGTTAAGCATTGGAGTTTGCATACCTAAAAATCATGAACTACGGTTAAGCATTGTAAAACTGAGTCGCAAGTGGAAAAAGGTGTAACATCTGCAACACAATATTTACTTTGTTATAACAGAGGGGTGAATGCAGAGGAGGCAGCTAGAAAGATTTGAATTGTGTGTGGAGCGAGTGCTTTTGGGAAAAATGCGCCACAAAAAGATATTCTTGTTTCATCAAAGATCGTTCTGGCATGAATGATTTTCCACAATAAGGAAGTCTCGACTACTAATATATGTGATAGATTACCATTTATCTATCATGCGAAATTTGCATTCAACAGGCAAAGTTCAGAAGTCTGGTGTAGGAGTACTGCATGCTCTAATTCGAAACAACAAAAATCAACGGTGTGACTGTTATTGAAGGTCATCAGGTCGCTCATTGAGCATTCGTATGCAGTATTGTTACTGGTGACACGTTATGATGCCGTTATCGTTAACCTCCTAAGAAAAAAATGAATGGCTGCGTCCCACCAAAAGACATAAACTCAAGTAAAGAGTAGTGTGAACATAATACTTTACATCTGATAACTCCAAAAGTGTATTCTGGGCTACGAATTCTGCCCCAAGGGCTGTGTGCAACACAGCTGGAATTTGTTGCCAACAACTGAGACACTTTTCGGTCTCAGTGTAAGAAAATCGAGCAACACAACTACATCACCTGTGCTACTGCATGATAACGCACTTCTTGATTTGAGAAACAAAAGTATCCAGGAGACTGATAGGAAAGTCGTCTCTCAGGCACTTGTATTGATAGAGAAGTCCTCTCTCATGCACTTGTCCCTCTCGTCATATATTCACAAAGTTTTACCTTTCCGACTCTTGATCGATCAACCGTCAACGCAATTCATTTCTAGACGAAAATACTCTTAAAATTACTCTGGTGTAATGATATCGTTGGAACCAGTAGGTTTCTATTGGCGTAGAATTTGTAAACAACTTTAGCATTGTCAGATCGTTTTATATATCGTGAAAGAAAATTCTGCTCCTGATTAATTTCTCTTTGATGATTACTGTTGCGTTTAGTAAATTAATGGAATTAAAATATTCACTGTACTAATACAATTTGAATTCAGCTTACTAGGGAAACATCACGACGGCAGTCTATCTTAATAAAGCATTAAGTGTCTGTAAGACGATTGAGCCTATTTTAATACGACAACAATAAATATGTCTGCAGAAAACAAAACTGGCATTATGAATTTGGCAGTACCATAAGGTTTTCGCTCTGAGAATAAGGATTACTGAAAGTAGCAAGGCGATTTTGCTCGAGCTTTGTCTTACGATTCCCTTATTGAGTTTGTATCTGCCTGCTTGTAGCTCTGAGCCAGCCGGGGTGGCCGAGCGGTTCAAGGAGCTACGGTCGCAGGTTCGAATCCTGCCTCGGGCATGGATGTGTATGATGTCCTTAGGTTAGTTAGGTTTAAGTAGTTCTAAGTTGTAGGGGAGTGTTGACCTCAGAAGTTAAGTCCCATAGTGCTCAGAGCCATTTGAAACATTTTTCGTAGCTCTGCTAGAAAAGAATTAAAAATCTGGCTTTCAGGGAGTCTCGAAAGGCGAACGAAAGCAGCTTGTACCTCGTAGCCAAGCATGTTACCTGGGAACTGGTTTTTTCCTAAAGTGGGAAGACGTTCTTTTGTGGTTTAATTTATGGCAAATGTCAGTGAGACGTGTGCCGTTGGTCTAAGCGTTTCGGGTATTGAATTTCTAGCAATGATTTTTCTAGAGGTTTTTTTCTGTCCCAAATAGAGAGCTGAAGTCTCTCATTAGTATTTTCAGGTCATCTTGGTGAATTTTGCTCATAGTATTTTCGAGTGTATATCTTTTATAGGGGCTCTGAATGAGCATAGTCATAAGTCCAGTGTTGATGGATGTGATTTTTTTGGCAGATTTGATGATGGATCTGTGTTCGAAAAATGCAATGCCGAAGATTGGTGCGCCTTTCGCTACCTTTTGTTGTATTTTGCTTTTGACGATGGTTTCGTAATGCAAGTTTTAATTGTCAATTAATCGTGGTTCTTGAAGAGCGAGGATCGGAATTTTTTGGCGGTCGATTACTTTTGTGAGATTATTTACGTTTCTTGTTTAGATCAATGTAGCGATGTTTAGTTTTCAAATGAATGTTTTCTGCTTGTAGCGAAATTTACCAGAGTTTTTCGATATTCTCTGCCGTGCTCACCTGGACTCCCCAGAGTACGAAAATCCAACTGCCGCCTATCGGTGGCCAGGTTGTGTACCACCTGGGGTAAAGTTACCTTTGCTTGCGTAGTTCATGTTTTCTTGTGTTTCATTGGTTTGGCCTGGGTGATAACGGGACCGGGCAGGACAAGAGGGTGTTGAAGCCTTTGGAAGCAAATATTTTCAGCCAGCTCATTGAGCTAACAGACGGTGACCAGAGTAGCGGTGATTTTCACTCAGATGTGTCTGGATTTTGGGTTCAACGGATTGAGTAGACGTCCACGATTGTGTTAGTATTTGGTACATCCCAAGTATTTGACTTCCTCGGTACCACCCATATGGGGGAGGGTTTTCCCTATCGACCACACGGGATTATTATTATTATTATTATTATTGTCATTATGTCATCTTCAAATTCGAGATGGTGTATCTTCCTTCCATTGAAATAGATGTGTATTGTTCGATTCAGTATATCCATCACATAAATATGGGTTATAATTAGGTTACATTGCTGCTAGTAGACATATTTCTCACCTTTTTTAGACAGTTGCTAGCTGTTACTGCATCGTAGGAATTTATGTGCGCAGCATTGTTGCAATACAGACGTTCAAATTATCCGATTTCTGTAATTTCATTTCGATAGAAGATCGTCCTAATCGGATTCTGTCAGTCAGTCTTAATGTGGATATCCGACTACGACTCTCATCATATGATAGACTGGGTGAACCACATTCTTAATCGGACTTATCTATAACAGGGAATGAATTCTTAAACACTGTAGAAAATAATAATCCAATATGCTTATTACAAATACGTTATTTAAATATAAATATATGAACTAACAGGATAACAATGTATTTACAGGAGCAAAGATCCATCCATCATAGCAGACCAATGCGAGATTGGTTTCAGGGCCTAGAGAGGATAAAGCTGTTGCGGTTTGTTCCACGATCACCGAACATCAACCAGATAGAAAACATGTGGGCAGGGGTAACAAGGTCATTGCCATGTGGACCTACAAATGCAAGCGACCTTTGGGCGAATATAGAAAACGTATGGTGGGAAGTAAACCACCACGCTACACTGTCGACGACTTGATGAAATCAATTCCCCTACGCCCTCGAGAAATCTTACGTAATGATCGTGGGGGGTTGGTTACTGAAAGTATACTCGTCCACAAAACCCATGTGGACAATTATCTGATAATCGGTCAAGCTTTGCTTTGTCGCAGCTCTTTAGCGTACAACAAGTCCATTTACTTTCAGTCCTCTCCTTAAAATTCTTGCAATGCAAGGTAATTGAAAAATCTCATCCACTCGACGCCAACTGAGATACTGACTGGTGCATGTGTTGTTCAACACGCATTAGTTGTCACCCTCACTGAAATCAATGGCTGTTTGTGTGTGTGTGTGTGTGTGTGTGTGTGTGTGTGTTTTCGTGTTAACGCACAATCTGAATCAATACTATTAACATTAGAGAGACAACCAACAAGAAATATTGCATCAAATATGACTGTAAAGTATTTTAATGCGATACAAAGTTACAAACTGAATTTTTACCTAACCCACGTCCTGCGTATTACGTTAAGTAAGATGTATTAACTCCATAGTATCGTTAGCAGAGACGGTGCGCTCTTGTTGTCGAGGCTCGTGACAAGTGCAGCGATTTGCAGTGCCCAATGCCGCCGCGATTTGTTTATGTTGACTGAGCGTGGACCCTGCAGCAGACGCTTCGCCCTAAACAGAAAGAAATCACCTTGGCTCTGACTGCAGTGAGCGGAGATCACTGCCTGCGTGTTCTTATAGTAACCAACGTGAGACTCTACTCACAGGTGCCATGGAGCAATTGCAACGGGTATCACGTAATTAGTCCAGAATATTAACCAGTGATGAAATGACCACTCTATTTGAATCCCAAGAAAATACGAACCTTCTCACAAATTTATCCAACGTACAAAAATTAACTGCAGGGCTTTCATGTATGCAGTAATAGCACACAAGGAAGTATTATGTCTTGGAAGCGTATATTTCCTCTTCTCATATTAACGCCCTTGTTTTAATATGAAGTGAGAAAATAAACACGAAATACTAAAGTTCCTGAGAAGCATATAAGTCATTTCCTCTTCTCATATCACAACTTTTGTTTTAGTATGAAGTAAAAAAATAAACAGTTTAGGGTTCTGAAGCATAATATGACACCAGATTCCTATCGTAGGCGCTATCGGAAACGACAATAGCAGGGAGCTTTCCATTTTGTCCCACAGTCGGTTTCCTTTCATGCATTACTCCCGCTACGAGATTCTTATTTAAGGACTTGTGGGCATCAAGTTCTTCAGCAGAACAAGCCTTATGTTATTGTGCTAATTACGGTATGGAAAAAAAAATGCAACAAAGACGAGTTCCCCTAGAGCAGCGAGGATATTTGCACATGTCTGCATTCAGCAATGACTGCCAGCTTCCACAACAGTTCACAGAATCCTTGCGGCAGGCAAGACAACTGTGTGTGCACTTCAGACTTCATTCAGTGAGACGTCAAGAGATGGATGAAATTATTAAATTAACGTCGTATTCAATCGAGAATGAGGTGTTATTAAAGTAGTTGAGCGTTCTAGCAATTACACTTTTATAATTCGCATGTGAGTATTTCGATAGCCAAAAGAACCCGTTAGTGTGAAACTATCGGGAACTGCATTAATATCAAACTGCAAGAACTAGAGACAATAGGTGGACTCTTCTCTTCGTTGGCTGACCTATTACTGTTATTTAGCATGCTCTCCGTCTTGGTCGTAGTGCAAATGTAACTTCAGATGCGCTTTCCTCTATTCTTGACAAACATCAGCAACGTGTAATCACTGAGAGCCACAACTGCGTGATGATAATGGTTCAGGTTGTCAGTAGTTGTGGTGGTGCTATTCTGTCTAACTGCTTATAGTAACGTTAATGGTGGCGCACATAATTTAGCTCTGACTACCTACTTAAGTAAAGATAGTATTGTGGCGTCGTCGCTTGTCTTTATTTGGCCTCAGTTTGAGTAATCCGATTTAGCGAACATAGTACTCCAATCGCGGGCTCCTAATACAGTATGACTGTAAGGTGTCAGGCAAATCCAACACCTTCCATGAAAACCCTGACATGATAAGCAAATCCAGTAGTATGGCACATAGCTCCGAATAAATCGTGACATTAAATTAACCAAAGTAATTCGAGTAACGAGTGAGCAAATGCAATACCACAGACTAACACAAGAATGCCTAAATGCATGTCATACCTTCCCACCGTGAGACAGACGCAGTTCCCAGGGGAGAAACGAGAACAGAAGCCGAGAGCAGAACTGTGTTAAGCTAGAAGGCCCTACGCTAAGGGACGGACTGGACCCCCATGTCGCCAGATAACCACTAGCACAACGCCAGCTGCAAATTTTAGCGTGAGACTTTTTCGCGTCTCTGTTACGTTGCAAACTTTAAAAACATTGCCCCACCACGAAAAGTGTAACGTTTCTCATTGGATAGACCGAGTTTTTGTAGGCGGAGCTTAAGGTTAACATTGAAACCCTGATTGGTCAGATGAAAACACAGCCAGATAGTTTTTTAAAACCAACTTCGGTAAATGGTAGGAAGGAGAAGTTAGTTAGAGCCTAGACGGCGAGCTGGATGGTTGCTGCGCCGGCCGCCGCCCCCTGACGAACACCAACAAGGAAATGAACGCACGCGATGCCGCATAACAGCGCATAAAGCTTCACTCAGAACTGCGGAAGTCTCATCTGTTACACCCTCTTTTTGCGTAATACTAGTGTCGATCGTCAATTACAGCTCATGGTGTTCACATTTGCCACTTGAAGTAAAAATCTGAAACGCGATGATTTTTCTGTTATATAGTTATTGAGAAGCCACATCAGCCACTGTAATTTACGACAAGTTAGATGAGTAATTAAAGCTAATTGAGGGTCACTGTACACCATTTTGATAGTTTTCTCTTTTGTGAAATTTAATTTAAACCTAGATTATATATGTGATATGGCATAGGTCATCCTTCGATCCATTGTAGAACTTGGAAACCCATTCAGGGAATATTCGTTCACATTTTTGTTGAACGCAGTTGGTTTTTACCATCCTGTATTAAAACACTTCCTTTTATCAATAGTGCAATTTATAAACAATGTTTTGTGAGTAGAATAAAATTTCCAGTGGTAAACTTAACTGCTTTTTCGACGTTATTTTACCAGCTAACTAAAAATAGGAAAGCCTTGAACCCCTTCCACTAAATTTAGTTAGTATTAAGATTCTTTTACAGGGAGTTCAGTAGAGCGGACGCTGAAATCATTGAGTATTTGGTTATATCATCGCTAGTCTCACTGAACTCTTCTGGATTCTACATGTCATGTGTGGTCTGGCGTCTCCTTGCCAGCAACAGGTCCCAGGTTCAAACTAGTCAATTCCCTAAAAAAAAAACGCTCAGAGCGTCGTTGCGCGAAAGTGGTAGGGAGACACGATATAGAACAAACAGACACCACCCAGAATGTTAGATGACTGCAGAGATTATCGTGCTGATATTACATTTATTCTACAATGAAATGCTAAACAACTCTTACCCTCAGCTATACAGCTGGAATAACTCATTACACAGGTACTCCATGTTGCACTTGGTTAAGTGATCAGTTCGCTGCAATCCTGCTTGCACTGTTCGTAAATGATGCTATACTTCAGAAATGGTTCAAATGGCTCTGAGCACTATGGGACTTAACATCTGAGGTTATCAATCCGCTAGAACTTAGAACTACTTAAACCTAACTTACCTAAGGACCTCAGACGCGTCCATCTCCGAGATAGGATTCGAACCTGCGACCGTAGCGGTCGCGCGGTTCCACACTGTAGCGCCTGGAACCGCTCGGCCACCCCGGCCTTCATACTTGTATACTGACCATTCGTTATTTGACTAAATATGAACTACAATCTAATTCGCATGCATATGACATGGGTTAGCGCCGGCACAAAGATATGACTAAGGGTTGGATGCCGTTGAAGTCCCGTTACATTGATGGCGAGACAAATGTTCTCAAATCACCTCTATTGCCTCAAAAAACAGTTGCATCTTAAATATCGAAGGACCGACGACCACACTGTCACAGCGCGTTGAAATACAGCAACGACGGCAGATGAAAATTTGTGACTGACTGGGTTTCGAACCCACACCTCCTGATACTAGACAGACGTTCTGATCACTGCACTATTATTTTTTTTTTTGATGTTTGAGAAGACTTTCAGCACCACGTAGGCGGAGGCAAAGAGGGCAGGGGTCGAAGATCCAAGGCTTGGTCACAATGCCTCCCCCATACCTGGCACTGAGCAGCTGCATTATTCCCATGTATTCTATGTTTGCACTCGTATATTCCTTTAAATTGTAGAACAAAATTGATGTTGTAATTAAGGTAAAATAAATTACAGATTGCCACCTCCAATGCCGTGCGTTCCTTGTAGAACATAACTTTATAACAATGGAAAGGGTGACGGAAAAATACATAACAAACATTCATTCAGAAATATATTCACAATTTAAGTTATTATGCACTGGTTGCATATGAGGTATGTAAGGAAGCCATATATTTTTCAACAAATAAAATTAATTTCGGAGCCGGTGGGGTTTTGCCAAATTAGAACAGTTCTGATTTTAGATCCAACGTAAAACAATGTTCCAGGAATAAAAAAGGTGAAAGAATAGTATTCTGCTTCTAATTAATAAAACTGCCCACCTCTTTGTAGCCCACATAAAGCAATAGATAAAAAATTTAAAACCATTCCTTATATTTGTTATTCTTCTTCAGCTTAAAATGTTCTACCGCAGTATAGAACATGTACTCTACTAAGTTCTAATTTTTGTTTGTTATGACGTAAAACACAAACTGTCCCACAAGCCACGAATAACTGTTATTCTTTGCTGACGGTTAACATTTCCAGTCGGGTTGTAAAACTTCAGTTATCGGTATATGACTTTCTGCGGTTCTATTGGCAGTGCTATTTCTTCCTAGTCCAGTTCCAAATTCTGGTTTCTTTTTTCACATAAGAAGATGTGCGCTACAGTTTCTACAAGCCGTCATTTGTCACCCTATGGAGACGGTCTCAATTTGATTTTCCATAATCGTTCCGCTGTGGGTATGGTTTCGTTTACAAAGTCGCACCATACGACACTTACTCTAGTTGGTATAATTTATTGTTGATATTTTTACAGACGTTCCTCCAGTTTTTTGTAGGTTAAGTTACCGGAATTGGTTTGAGAAGACGATGTTTGGTAATGTAATCGTAAACGGTTCTAGTGTTGGTTTGTGCTCGTGGAAGTCTTATACAGCTCCAATCGCCATAGTACTTTCGGACGTAATCTAGGCTGGCGTGCTACATTAACAGGAGCGTTCCTATCCCCAGGGTCTATCGAGAGGAAAAGAAGTTTCGTGTTGCCTGTCTTAGTGGCATGTATTCGTTTAAAACCACGTCTTTAATTCCAAGTCCTCTGTTTTGCCTCTGCAAAGTCGCGGTGTCGAAGGATACTTTGACGATATTTTGTTTCCGCACATACCAAGAGGCTACAGGTAATATTTGATGTGCAGTGACCTGCAGTATCGTCAAGGCTGCTGCGGCATGATATATTTTGCTAAGTATGTATGTATTTATAAACTGAACTTTCTGCAGTCGGTCTAACGATCGCATGTTATGGTCCTTCAACAAGGCTCCGATGACATTAAGTTTCTGCTCCCAATTGTTCGTGGCCATGCACTTGGGATTCGCCTTTAACTACAATCCGAGTTGCAGTCTCTCTTCAGTTACATCTAACCAGTGCGCATCTATTACACTATTATAAGAACCGAGATGCAGTATTTTGGTATTATACTTTTGCAAATCCGGGTTCGAATCTGGTCAGGCACAAATTTTCATCTGACGCCCGTGTTCTATTTTAATGCCCATGACAGCCTGGACATCTGTCCTTCAATCTTTAATTGATTAAGAAGACTGTCTATTTCGATTCGTAGTATCTGTTCTTTCGGAAATGTCCTAAGAACAGACACACACACACACACACACACACACACACACACACACACACATTTATAAGTGCTATTCGGTAAACGTTTGGCAACTAAGTGATGGTGCCAGACAGGAGCTGCATCAACCTACTCATTTCGCTATATATTGTTGTAATTTTCTGAACAATTCCTGTTTATTAAGTGACAGCGACAGTGTCTCTCATCGTTTACTTTGTCGGAAACCTGCTTCTTTCTGCTCTAGGCTATACTATAGGAATGAGTGATTGTATCTTTTGGTAAACCTTCCGGGATGTAAGGTCGTGGTCCATGAAACGGACGAAACGTTAGGAGCTGAAGAGTTTCATGGACCACGACCTTACATCCCGGAAGGTTTACCAGAAGATATGTCATCCGGTCGTGAAAGCCTTCATACTATCAATGAGTGATTGCTCACATTCTTGATACCTCACTGGACGTGTTACTGCAACTGTAGACAAAGATTCAAATCCCACTGGACAAGTATGTGCAACATGGAGTACCTGTGTAATGAGTCATTCCAGCTGAGGGTAAGACTTGTTAAGCATTTCATTGCAGAATTAATGTAATATCAGCACGATAATCTCTGCAGTCATACTGTATTAGGAGCCCGAGATTGGAGTACTATGTTCGCTAAATCGGATTAATCAAACTGAGGCCAAATAAAGACAAGCGACGGCGCCACAATACTATCTTTACTTAAGTAGGTAGTCAGAGCTAAATTATGTGCGCCACCATTAACGTTACTATAAGCAGTTAGACAGAATAGCACCACCACAACTACTGACAACCTGAACCATTATCATCACGCAGTTGTGGCTCTCAGTGATTACACGTTGCTGATGTTTGTCAAGAATAGAGGAAAGCGCATCTGAAGTTACATTTGCACTACGACCAAGACGGAGAGCATGCTAAATAACAGTAATAGGTCAGCCAACGAAGAGAAGAGTCCACCTATTGTCTCTAGTTCTTGCAGTTTGATATTAATGCAGTTCCCGATAGTTTCACACTAACGGGTTCTTTTGGCTATCGAAATACTCACATGCGAATTATAAAAGTGTAATTGCTAGAACGCTCAACTACTTTAATAACACCTCATTCTCGATTGAATACGACGTTAATTTAATAATTTCATCCATCTCTTGACGTCTCACTGAATGAAGTCTGAAGTGCACACACAGTTGTCTTGCCTGCCGCAAGGATTCTGTGAACTGTTGTGGAAGCTGGCAGTCATTGCTGAATGCAGACATGTGCAAATATCCTCGCTGCTCTAGGGGAACTCGTCTTTGTTGCATTTTTTTCCATACCGTAATTAGCACAATAACATAAGGCTTGTTCTGCTGAAGAACTTGATGCCCACAAGTCCTTAAATAAGAATCTCGTAGCGGGAGTAATGCATGAAAGGAAACCGACTGTGGGACAAAATGGAAAGCTCCCTGCTATTGTCGTTTCCGATAGCGCCTACGATAGGAATCTGGTGTCATATTATGCTTCAGAACCCTAAACTGTTTATTTTTTTACTTCATACTAAAACAAAAGTTGTGATATGAGAAGAGGAAATGACTTATATGCTTCTCAGGAACTTTAGTATTTCGTGTTTATTTTTTTACTTCATATTAAAACAAGGGCGTTAATATGAGAAGAGGAAATATACGCTTCCAAGACATAATACTTCCTTGTGTGCTATTACTGCATACATGAAAGCCCTGCAGTTAATTTTTGTACGTTGGATAAATTTGTGAGAAGGTTCCTATTTTCTTGGGATTCAAATAGAGTGGACATTTCATCACTGGTTAATATTCTGGACTAATTACATGATACCCGTTGCAATTGCTCCATGGCACCTGTGAGTAGAGTCTCACGTTGGTTACTATAAGAACACGCAGGCAGTGATATCCGCTCACTGCAGTCAGAGCCAAGGTGATTTCTTTCTGTTTAGGGCGAAGCGTCTGCTGCAGTGTCCACGCTCAGTCAACATAAACAAATCGCGGCGGCATTGGGCACTGCTAATCGCTGCACTTGTCACGAGCCTCGACAACAAGAGCGCACCGTCTCTGCTAACGATACTGTGGAGTTAATACATCTTACTTAACGTAATACGCAGGACGTGGGTTGGGTAAACATTCAGTTTGTAACTTTGCATCGCATTAAAATACTTTACAGTCATATTTGATGCAATATTTCTTGTTGGTTGTCTCTCTAATGTTAATAGTATTGATTCAGATTGTGCGTTAACACGAAAACACACACACACACACACACACACACACACACACACACACACACACACACACAAACAGCCATTGATTTCAGTGAGGGTGACAACTAATGCGTGTTGAACAACACATGCACCAGTCAGTTCCTCAGTTGGCGTCGAGTGGATGAGATTTTTCAATTACCTTGCATTGCAAGAATTTTAAGGAGAGGACTGAAAGTAAATGGACTTGTTGTATGCTAAAGAGCTGCGACAAAGCAAAGCTTGACCGATTATCAGATAATTGTCCACATGGGTTTTGTGGACGAGTATACTTTAGTATCCAACCCCCCCACGATCATTACGTAAGATTTCTCGAGGGCGTAGGGGAATTGATTTCATCAAGTCGTCGACAGTGTAGCGTGGTGGTTTACTTCCCACCAAACGTTTTCTATATTGGCCCAAAGGTCGCATGCATTTGTAGGTCCACATGACAATGACTTTGTTACCCCTGCCCACATATTCTCTATGTGGTTGATGTTCAGTGATCGTAGAACAAACGGCAACAGATTTATACTCTCTTGGCCCTGAAACCAATCGCGCATTGCTCTGCTATGACGGAAGGGGCTCTGCTCCTGTAAATAAACTGTTCTCTCGTTAGTACATATAATTATATTTAAATAACGTATTTGTAATAAGCATATTGGATTATTATTTTCCACAGTGGTTAAGAATTCATTCCCTGTTATAGATAAGTCCGATTAAGAATGTGGTTCACCCAGTCTATCATATGATGAGAGTCGTAGTCGGATATCCACATTATACTGACTGACAGAATCCGATTAGGACGATCTTCTATCAAAATGAAATTACAGAAATCGGATAATTTGAACGTCTGTATTACAACAATGCTGCGCACATAAATTACTACGATGCAGTAACAGCTAGCAACTGTCTAAGAAAAGTGAGAAATATGTCTACTAGCAGCAATGTAACCTAATTATAACCCATATTTATGTGATGGATATACTGAATCGAACAATACACATCTATTTCAGTGGAGGGAAGATACACCATCTCGAATTTGCTGATGAGATAATGACAATAATAATAATAATAATAATAATAATAATAATGATAATGATAATCCCGTGTGGCCGATAGGGAAAACCCTCCCCCATATGGGTGGTACCGAGGAAATCAAATACTTGGGATGAACCAAATGCTAACACAAACGTGGACGTCTACTCAATCCGTTGAACCCAAAATCCAGACACATCTGAGTGAAAATCACCGCTACTCTGGTCACCGTCTGTTAGCTCAATGAGCTTGGCTGAAAATATTTGCTTCCAAAGGCTTCAACACCCTCTTGTCCTGTCCGGTCCCGTTATCACCCAGGCCAAACCAATGAAACACAAGAAAACATGAACTACGCAAGCAAAGGTAACTTTACCCCAGGTGGTACACAACCTGGCCACCGATAGGCGGCAGTTGGATTTTCGATCTCTGGGGAGCCCAGGTTAGCACGGCAGAGAATATCGAAAAACTCTGGTAAATTTCGCTACAAGCAGAAAACATTCATTTGAAAACTAAACATCGATTCATTGATCCAAACAATAAACCTAAATAATCTCACAAAAGAAATCGAACACCAAAAATTCTCATCCTTGCTCTTCATGAACCACGACTAATTTACAGGCCGGCCGGTGTGGCCGTGCGGTTCTAGGCGCTTCAGTCTGGCACCGCGTGACCACTACGGTCGCAGGTTCGAATCCTGCCTCGGGCATGGATGTGTGTGATGTCCTTAGGTTAGTTAGGTTTAATTAGTGCTAAGTTCTAGGCGACTGATAACCTCAGAAGTTAAGTCGCATAGAGCTCAGAGCCATTTGAACCAATTTTTGTACTAATTGACAATTAAAACTTGCACTACGGAAACCGTGCCATCTTCAAGAGCAAAATACAACAAAAGGTAGCGAAAGGCGCACCAATCATCGGCATTTCATTTCTCGAACACAGATCTATCATCAACTCTGTCGAAGAAATGACACCCATCAACAATCGAGTTATGACTATGCTCATTCAGAGCCCCTATAAAAGATACGCACTCATAAATGCACATGCCCCCACCAACATCGAAAATATGGAAAATTTCGAAAAATTCTGGAACGCACCAGAAAATACTATGACGTGAAAATACTAATGGGAGACTTCAGCTCTCTATTTGGGACAGAAAAAACCTGTAGAAAAATCATTGGTACAAATTCAACACACCGAAACGCTTAGACCAACGCACACGTCTGATTGACATTTGCCAACAATACAACCACAAAAGAATGTCTTCCCAATTTAGGAAAAAGCCTGTTCCCAAGAAACATTTTTGGCTACCATGCGCAAGCTACTTTCGTTCGCCTTTCGAAACTAGCTGAAAGCCTGATTTTTAATTCTTTTGTAGCAGAACTACAAGCAGGCTGATACAAACGCAATAAGGGAATCGTAAGACAACGCACGAGCAAAATGCGCCTCACTACTTTCAGTAGCCCTTAGTGTCAGAACGAAAACCTTATGGTACTGCCAAATTCATAATGCCAGTTTGTTTTCTGCAGATATATTTTTTGTTGTTGTGAATACATAATTATATCTATGAAATGCCACATTTTCACAATAATTGTGAATGATACAGCAAATGAAGTAAATACAGATCTTTTCGAAGTCAAAATTCGGTAATGTACTACTAATTCGTCTTAAAATAGGCTCAATCGTCTTGCAGATACTTAATGCTTTATTAAGATAGGCTGCGTCGTGACGTTTCTGTAGTAAGCTGAATTTAATTTGTATTAGTACAGTGAATATTTTAATTGCATTTTCCATTCGTTTACTAAACGCAACAGTAATCGTCAAAGAGAAAGAAATCAGCAAAAGAATTTTCTCTCACGACATCTAAAACGATCTGACAATGCTAAAGTTGTTTACAAATTCTACGCCAGTAGAAACCTACTGGTTCCAACGATATCATTATACCAGAGTAGTTTTAAGAGTATTCTCGGCTAGAAATGAATTGCGTTGACGGATGATCGATCAAGAGCGGGAAAGGTAAATCTTTACGAATATATGACGAGAGGGACAAGTGCTTGAGAGAGGACTTCTCTATCAATACAAGTGCCTGAGAGACGACTTTCCTATCAGTCTCCTGGATACTTTTGTTTCTCAAATCAAGACGTGCGTTATCATGCAGTAGCACAGGTGATGTAGTTGTGTTGTTCGATTTTCTTACACTGAGACCGAAAAGTGTCTCAGTTCTTGGCAACAAATTCCAGCTGTGTTGCACACAGCCCTTGGGGCAGAATTCGTAGCCCAGAACACACTTTTGGAGTTATCAGATGTAAAGTATTATGTTCACACTACTCTTTGCTCGAGTTTATGTCTTTTGGTGGGGCGCAGCCATTCATGTTTTCTTAGGAGGTTAACGATAACGGCATCATAACGCGTCACCAGTAACAGTACTGCATACGAATGCTCAATGAGCGACCTGATGACCTTCAATAATAGTCACTCCGTTGATTTTTGTTGTTTCGAATTAGAGCATGCAGTACTCCTACACCAGACTTCTGAACTTTGCCTGTTGAATGCAAATGTCGCTTGATGGTATAATGGTAATCTATCACATATATCAGTAGTCGAGACTTCCTTATTGTGGAAAATCATTCATGCCAGAACGATCTTTGATGAAACAAGAATATCTTTTTGTGGCGCATTTTCCCCAAAAGCACTCGCTCCACACACAATTCAAATCTTTCTAGCTGCGTCCTCTGCATTCACCCCTCTGTTATACCAAAGTAAATATTGTGTTGCAGATGTTAACCTTTTTCCACTTGCGACTCAATTTTACTATGCTTAACCGTAGTTCATGATTTTCAGGTATGCAAACTCCAATGCTTAACTGCAAGATGATAACTAGAACTTTAAATTCGGAAATGACAGTTGATAGATACACTGACAGCGTGGCGCCGCGATCACATGGGCGGCGCCGTATTTCAGGCGGCGGGTGGCGTCTGGCCGGTGGCCGGTAGCCGCTGCAGCGCGAGGAAACGCTCGAACGTAAGCTGTTGTGATCGCGGCGCAGCCACGAGCTGTCCTGCGGAATTGTTTCTGGAATACTTGTTATTGCTGGTGGGTAGAATGTTAAGCGAATTATCTTCGACGTTCAGTCTAACTCATAACTTTAGACCGAAATGTGGTAAAAAAAAATACAGTTGGACGCTAGCAGGCGACTATAAGTTTGGAACGCACGACGCTTGCCACTAGTCACGAGCTCACATAGTGCGACAACGTCTCGGAAGTAGACAACACTTCCTCCTAACACTTCCGCATCTTACAGTGTTGCCAGATTGTGCATATGACCGGACTTAAGAGTTGTCAGGGGCGGTCAGTTTTATTAGCCACCTTAAGTGAATGACTCGGACTTCGTCTCTGTGGCAGCCGGCCGGCGGTCAGTTTTATTGTCTAAGACTGTACCTGTCTAAAACGCTTTTTACAATTGCCTTAAACTTTTTCCATAAACACTCAACATTGTCAGTGTCGGAATAGAAATTTTCGTTTTGATCTGTTAGCTAGTCTGAAATCTGCCTTCTATTATTCTTGCTAAACAGATAAATCTTCCTCCTTTTTTATGTTCCTATTAACTTCCATATTGAGGGATGCTGCAACGGCCTTATGATCACTGATTCCCTGTTCTGCACTTACAGAGTCGAAAAGTTCGGGTCTGCTTGTTATCAGTAGGTCCAAGATGTCATCTCCACAAGTCGGTTCTCTGTTTAAATGCTCGAGGTAATTTTCGGATAGTGCACTCAGTATAATGTCACTTGATGCCCTGTTCCTACCACCCGTCCTAAACATCTGAGTGTCCCAGTCTATATCTGGCAAATTGAAATCTCCACCTAAGACTATAATATGCTGAGAAAATTTATGTGCAATGTATTACAAATTTTCTCTCAGTTTTTCTGCCACTGATGCTGCTGAGTCGGGAGGTTGGTAAAAGGAGCCAATTATTAACCTAGCTCGGTTGTTGAGTGTTACCTGCACCCATAATATTTCACAGGAACTATCCACTTCAACTTCACTACAGGATAAACTACTACTAACAGTGACAAACACGCCACCACCGGTTGCATCATATGAACGTCGAAACGGCAGTTATTGAGATAACCGATCACGGAATAGAGAAACAAGAACAATTGCTTAGTAGTTGAAAGGCATCAGGACCAGATGAGATACCTGTAAATTCTGTAAAGATTTTGCGAAAGGACTCGCCCCGCATCAGCAGTTTAACGTATTTCGCTGGTGCAACGATGTATACCTAGCGACTGGAAAAACCTCTGATTATTCCTGTTTTCAAGAACGGTCCTAGAACATAAGCACACAACTAGAGACCTATATCGTTCACATCAGGCTGTTACAGAATTATGGAACATGTTGTATGCTTAAGAATTCTGATTTTTTAGTGAATGAGCCGGCCGGAGTGGCATTGCGGTTCTAGGCGCTACAGTCTGGAACCGAGCGACCGCTACGGTCGTAAGTTCGAATCCTGCCACGGGCATTGATGTGTGTGATGTCCTTAGGTTAGTTAGGTTTAATTAGTTCTAATTTCTAGGCGACTGATGTCCTCAAAAGTTAAGTCGCGTAGTGCTCAGAGCCAGTTTTTTGGTGAATGCAAATTTCCTCTATAAAAATTGAGGGAGCTCAAGTCACTCTCTCATCTATTTTCATATTCAGAGCTATTCTTTAATGTTGTTATTACACTCCAGACATCATTTTCTGTGTAATGAGAGGAAGTTATCGACGTGAGTAGGCATTAATGGCAGTATGTACTTTCTTATTGCATGCTTGATCTTTATGGTAGCTCTCTTTCGAATAGTATTTTCTGGAGTTGTGAACAAGCAGGCGGTCTGGCTATTTAAGAGTAAATCTTGCAGTGGACAATTCGGGGCTTGGAGCCACGTGCAGCTATTAGGGAGACGAACATCTCAAAGCATTTACCGGGAACAGCATGCTGGTGCGAATAATTTCTCGCGCCATTTTGCAGACAATGTTGTCGGCTGAAGCGGCGAAAAACCGCCTACCTGGATTTATGTGTTAGGCGTTTCTTGCCACAGCAGGTCAGACCAAAAGAGAGAAAAAAGGCAGCCCGCCCAAGACGTTTTGACAGTATCGCAAACGCCCTTTGCGTAAAGAGCTGGCGTCCATAAAAAGCCGCGAGTTTAAAAGTTCGCCTTGGACCGGACACTATAGACAGAGTCAACAGAGGGTGTCGTCCCTCTGCCTGGCTGGTTTTTGGTTAACCTCAGGCCTGCAGAAGAATTTTAGGACGAAAAGCAACATTTGAGGCCGCTCAGAAATGGTCTGTGTTGGGACACAAAAGCATTTCTCTTAGTTTAGTCGAACCCCTGGTAGGAAATACTGCAACGTTTGGCCCATCAAGGTAATTATCTCTGTGATAAATGTGTTATTCACTTCAGAGCCAAACGAAAACTCTGAAAACACTTTGCCTAAAGTGGATGTGGGGAAACACAATTCGGAAGCACGTCTTCCCCTCCCTGTGCAGAAATTTACGAGTGAGAGACTGGCTGCATCTGCAGCAGGGAAAATAATATTATCAACTTTGGTTATAATTGTCTGGGAGGTAGAGCAGACGAGCTAGCTGGGAGATGTGGCGCTTCTGTGATCTTTTGATTGGCACGAATCCCATATTCCTTGACTTCAGGAAGGCATTTGACAATGTCCCACACTGCCGTTCAGTGAAAAAAAAAAATGTACGAGCTTACCGAGCATCAGAGAAGATTTGCGTCTGGATTCAAGACTTTGTTGCATAAAGGACTGAACACGCCGCTCTTAACGGGACAAAATCTGTGGTACCCCAAGGAAGAGTGACAGAACCGTTAGTGTTTTCAATGTATGTAAATGATATACTAGAAAGCGTCCAATGCCTTTTAAGACTATTCGCAGTGATACGGCTGTCTGTAAGAAAGTATCAACGCTAGAGGTCAGTATCGATTTGCAGAATGATCCACAGAAGATTAAATAGTGGCGCAGGCAGTAGCAATTGACCCTTAATGTATATAGATGTAACATACTGCACATATACGTAGGATAAGAAATCCACTACTGTACAAATACTTTGTTAATGACAAACTGCTGGAAACAGTATCTGCCATAAAATATCTAGGATAAACTACCCAGAACGATCATAAGTACGATGACCACCCGAAACAAATGATGGGAAAAGCAGATGCCAGACTGGGAAATGTAACTCATTCAGGAAAGAAGTGGCTTGCAAAAAAAAAAAAAAAAAAAAACCTTGTTCGAGCTATTCTTGAGTATTGTTCATAATTTTGGGGCCCTTACCAGGTAGGACTGATGGATGAGATAGAGAAGATCCAAAGAAGAGAGACACTTTTCATCACGGGCTCGTTACAGAGATGCTGAAAAATCCCCAGCGGCAGAGGCTACGAGAGGGGCGTTGTGCATCAGCGAGAGGTTTACTAAATGTTCAAGTGTGTGTGAATTCCTAAGGGATCAAACTGCTGAGGTCATCGGTCCATAGACTTACACACTACAGTTGTCGAAAAGGCTGTGTATGTAAGGTTAATTGATCATTTTATATTAAACGATTACTATCAAATGCACAGTTCGGCTTTAGAAGTCGTTTGACAACTGAAAATGCTATATTCTCTTTTCTCTGTGAGGTACTGGATGGGCTAAACAAAAAGTTTCGAACGCTTGGCGTATTTTTTGATTTAACAAAGGCATATGACTGTGCTGATCTCACAATATTGCTCCAGAAGTTGGACCATTACGGACTAAGGGGAGTAGCTCACAATTGGTTCACCTCTTACTTTAGCAACAGGCAGCAACAGGTCATTATTCACAATGTTGATAACGGCTGTGATGTGGGATCCGAGTGGGGTACTGTCAAGTGGGGGGTGCCCCAGGGATCAGTGTTGGGGCCGCTCCTGTTCCTTATTTATATAAATGATATGCCCTCTAGTGTTATGGGTAACTCTAAAATATTTCTGTTTGCTGATGACACTAGCTTGGTGGTAAAGGATGTTGTGTGCAACATTGGCTCGGTTTCAAGTAGTGCAGTACATGACCTCAGTTCATGGCTTGTAGAAAATAAACTAACGTTATATCACAGTGAGACTCAGTTTTTACAGTTTCTAACACACAATTCAACAAAACCTGACGTTTTGATCTCACAGAACGGGCATATGATTAGTGAAACTGAACAGCTCAAATTCCTTGGTGTTCAGATAGATAGTAAGCTGTCGTGGAAAGCCAACGTTCAGCGTCTTGTTCAAAAACTTAATACTGCCATTTTCACTATTCGAACGGTATCGAAAGTGAGTGATACTTCGACACGTAATTTAGTCTACTTTTCTTATTTTCATTTACTTATGTCGTATGGTATTCCCATTCTAGAAGGATATTTTTGGCTAAGAAACGGGCGGTTCGGTCAATAAGTGGTGCGAGTTCACGGACCACTTGTCGACCTCTGTTCACGAGTCTGGGTATTTTGACATTGGCCTCTCAATGTGTATATTCCTTATTGTCGTTTCTTGTTACCAATATTAGTTTATTTCCAACAATAAGCAGTTTTCACTCGGTTAATACTCGGCAGAAATCAAACCTCCATTTGGATCGGATTTCCTTAACTCTTGTGCAAAAAGGTGTGAAGTATACTGCTGTATCCATTTTCAATAAGTTGCTACTCGATTTCAAAAATCTTAGCAGTAATCCAAGCGCTTTTAAATAGAAACTGAAGAGTTTCCTCGTGGGTCACTCCTTCTATTCTGCCGAGGAGTTCCTTGAAAAATTAAGCTGACTCTCATTGTACTGCTGATAGCGTTTGTTTAAACTTATGGACTGATTTTCCTTTCACGTTCATGAACTTTTAATTTTATCTGTTATTACTTTTATGTTGTAAGTTCATGCACTGACACCTTCCATGACCTTGGAGGTTTGCTACTCAATTTGGTCCTACGGAACTTGACATGTAAATAAAATAAATAAATATATAAAATTAAAGTAACGTATGCTAAGAACAACACACACACCCATGCCCGAGGAAGGACTCGAACCTCCGGCGGGAGGGACCGCGCAATCCGAGACATGGCGCTTGAAACCGCGCGGCCACTCCGCGCGGGAGATGTTTACTATTGAAATTTCGATAGAATACTTTCTAGGGAGAGCTGGACAACATATTACTTCCTCCCACACATATCTCGCAAGACGACCACGACGAGAAAATTCAAGAAACTAGAGCTAAATCAGAAGTTTACCGACCGAGAATCATTCTTCCCAGGTGGCAATCGCGATTGGAACAGGCAAGGATGCGTCAGAATGAGATTTTCACTATGCAGCGGAGTGTGCGCTGATATGAAACTTCCTGGCAGATTAAAACTGTGTGCCCGACCGAGACTCGAACTCGGGACCTTTGCCTTTCGCGGGCAAGCGCTCTACCATCTGAGCTACCGAAGCACGACTCACGCCCGGTACTCACAGCTTTACTTCTGCCAGTATCCGTCTCCTACCTTCCAAACTTTACAGAAGCTCTCCTGCGAAACTTGCAGAACTAGCACTCCTGAAAGAAAGGATATTGCGGAGACATGGCTTAGCCACAGCCTGGGGGATGTTTCCAGAATGAGATTTTCACTCTGCAGCGGAGTGTGCGCTGATATGAAACTTCCTGGCAGATTAAAACTGTGTGCCCGACCGAGAGCTTCTGTAAAGTTTGGAAGGCAGGAGACGGATACTGGCAGAAGTAAAGCTGTGAGTACCGGGCGTGAGTCGTGCTTCGGTAGCTCAGATGGTAGAGCGCTTGCCCGCGAAAGGCAAAGGTCCCGAGTTCGAGTCTCGGTCGGGCACACAGTTTTAATCTGCCAGGAAGTTTCATATCAGCGCACACTCCGCTGCAGAGTGAAAATCTCATTCTGGAAACATCCCCCAGGCTGTGGCTAAGCCATGTCTCCGCAATATCCTTTCTTTCAGGAGTGCTAGTTCTGCAAGTTTCGCAGGAGAGCTTCTGTAAAGTTTGGAAGGTAGGAGACTGATACTGGCAGAAGTAAAGCTGTGAGTACCGGGCGTGAGTCGTGCTTCGGTAGCTCAGATTGTAGAGCGCTTGCCCGCGAAAGGCAAAGGTCCCGAGTTCGAGTCTCGGTCGGGCACACAGTTTTAATCTGCCAGGAAGTTTCAAGGACGCGTCAGTTAGCGATAACACAAATACCCTCCGCCACACACCGTCAGGTGGCTTGCAGAGTACTGACATAGATGTAGATGTAGACGTGCGTCAGTTCCGGCCTCCCAGAGGCTCGGCAGCCGCTGCACACATGGGGATGGCGCAAAGCGCGGCAACTCACCTTCAGCAATCCGCGGCTCGTTGCCCATTTGTCTATCGTACTGCATGCAGCTCTCCTCAAACTCCCGCAGTTTCTTGATCGCTGAGGGCAGCTCCTTGCTTGATCTCGTCACATCTGGAATCACGTACACCCGCACGTCATTCACCCAGTTTTCGTCTCCGAGTTGCTTACAAAGTTATCTGTATATTGACTTAGATTAGTTGGCATCTGATGGTTAGGGTTCGAAGTTGCAGCATTATTGCGACAGGTAAATCACTATATTCCGAGATCTGCCGCAGTGTATTGTTTTCCAGCTGCAATAGGAAATCTTTCTGAGGTCACTCTCGCTTACAAAAACTACGTGTAAACATCTGAGAATGGTTCAGCTCTAGTAATCTTATTGTTAACGGACAGAAACTGTCACAACGCACCTTCAAACCAAACAAAACAAACATCCAAGAACCCCCATTATGAATCTATTTAGTAAACAATTAGAAACTGTAAGCTCCACAACTTGCTAGGAATATGGATTCGGGGAAAATAGGAAATGAGGCATGCACTATAACGATGTGTTTACGTAATGTGTATGCATAAACATACATAAGTCCCCGTTCGTAGTCGCTAATTATAACAATATGTTTACTTTTGTGCTGTAACATACAGCTATAATCAGCGGTGGAAATATATTTGCGAACACCGACCGTGTTCGGCTGTCTCTTGTTGGATCGTCTGATCAGTCGGAAGTTGCATTGTAGAGGAGAGTAAATGTCTATTCAAAATATAATAATTTTTTGGGTAGCTCAACATGTATTTCCCAAGGGACCATAGTTTATCATGCATTTACCAGTAGAATATGGCGCGGAGAAAATATTTCGCCGCATGCAACTTCCGTCCGATCTCGACGAAAGAATTCGTGACTGTGAACTCTCTATTTGGCAGAAACATAAAGAAAATTAAATGAAGTCATGAAAGAGTGAGACATAGATTCTATAATAAACAAATAGTCCATACACCAGTTCCATTAACTCTGAATTTATGGCAATTAATAGATGAACTTACACTGCAATGAAGGATTTAACATGGATGCCTTTTTGACTGGCACTTCTCGTAATAAAAATAATTTCTTGACGTTATCACATACGCGTCGCACAATAAATCTACTGCTATGCAGTATTGCACTTTTAGTATTGCACTTTTACTTTACACTAAAATAATATTGTTTTAAACAATAACAATACGGGGGCAAGACATGCGCGTCCGACATAAGTTACAAGAGACAAGAATGTGTAAAAGCATTCTTCTTCTGTCCACTTTTCGCGCCGCGGTTTTCAAAGTCAGTAACTCAGTGCATCTCTGACGGCGCTTCGACAATAAACACGTTACGTCACAGGTCGTTCGCCTTTTACATTCTCACAACATTATTTGCTAACTGTTGCTGTTGCCGAGCGACTGCTCGATTAGTGAATGATTTAAAATGATAAGGCAATCACATAATGTTACAACACATCAATTACATCAGCAAGAAGCTTAGCGCGATATGCTATAGCATAAAAACACTTCCTGGGTCTACAACATAAGAAACATTAAAAATGCATATTACGCACAAATAGAAACACTGCTGCAATATGCGGTAATTTTTTGGGGCAACTCGTCGACAAACAAAAACTGTTTCATTGCACAAAAGAGGATCATTAGAGCATTTGAAAACGCAGCGTCCAGAAATTCTTGCAAACTTGTAGACAAAGTCGACCACTGCAAATTGGAAAAAAAACTTTACAGTAAATTTCCTCACCAAATCGAGACAACAAAAGAAATACAAAAATTTAAAATGGCTCTAAAAGCACATTTTCAATACAGGTGCTGTTATGCTGTAAGTGGACATCTGTTGACATATACTTAAATTATTTCTTTCTTTCTTTTACGATCTAAAATTGGTTTTGGTATCTATTGTGCTATACAGGGTGTAACGGAATGACGTTTTAAAAATTTGGGAGGTTATACGAGAAGAAATTTTGAAAGTTTTGATGTAAGAAACCTGTAGCGGGAAATGTGAAAAATGGTTACTACAGCACCATGCACTTTGTAGGCGTCCGGTAGGCTAAATAAAACGCCCGAATGCTGTAGATTGGCAAATGTTTACTGACAATAGAATCCAGTTAAATACAGTAAAGTGAATGTGTAGCTTTACTACTGTAGAGTACATGTTCAATGTGGCGAGCATCATCGTCCTTATATAATGTGCAAGAGGATCCACTTCTGTCCGATTGTCTCTAAGATTCCGCACTGCCCTCTGATAGTATCAAAGGCTGCGCTCAGGAAGCACAGGTACTGTTCCCACTGGTGTTGTATGCGCAAGAGACTTTACATAACTCAAGAAGGGAAAGGGCCAAGAGGAGTGAGGTGACAGGCCAAGGGACTGCGCATCCACTTAAATTACTCTCTACTTCAAGTTGTCTGTGAGATACACGACGTGGCTTAAATGTGGAAAGACAACACGTTACCTTGGTTAATACTCTGCAGCGAAACCGATGGTTTTCAAAACAGCTTCCAGTCGTCTCGAAGTGGATAAAAACACGACCTGTGTAGTTTCCGAGGGAATCTTGTACCATCTTTCTTGCAAAATACTGGCAAGTTCAGGAGGAGGTGGAGGAGGAGGAGGTGGAGGGGGTTGTGGACATAATGGGAGGTGGAGGAGATGTACACAGGGATGAGGAGGGGATAGACAGAGAGGAGGAGGAAGAGGGGAAAATACAGAAGGCAGGTAGAAGATGTGGTTGAGTAGAGGGCAAATGAAAAGGAAGAAGGGGAAGGAGGAGGAGATAAAAAGAGTCGGCAGAAGGAGGATGTGGACAGAGGAAGGGTGGAGTAAGTTATGGACAGCGATCACGCACCCTTCTCTCCGAAGTAGACCACTAAGCCTGAATAATATTGATATCTGGTGACTTTGGTGGCGAGGGACGATGAGACTATTCATTCTGGTGCTCACAAAACCCGTCCTGCACGGTACTAGCTGTGTGGACAGGGCAGGGCGCTGTCGTATAGGAACGCAGAATCACCACTGGGGAACAAACATTGTACCATGAGATGGACATGATCAGCCAGAATGGTAACATAATTCTTGGCAGTAGTGTGACCTTGCCGAGCAATATTAGAAATCGTGGAATACCACGCTACGTCTGCCCACATAATCACAGAAACCCCTCCCCTTGTGACATAAACCACACCAGAACTAAACTGTGTGAAACAAGACTCATCCGACCAAAAACATTCTTCAATTGCTCTATAGTATAGGTTTTATGTTTTCGGAGTCACGTTTTTCGTGTTACGGGAATTTGCATAACTAAATTGTGGTGTTGGAATTCCAGTTAGTCCTGTAATTCCCTACTTCTGTTGCCCCGTTGTGTTGTTTTGTTGCAGGCAGTGTACGCGAGTGCGACATTAAGTTCTGCAGTGGCTTTTGCAGTTGTCGTCTGCTCATTTTCCACCAAAATCCTCCTCGACGACCGTCCGCCACGATCACTCTACACACACTTTCGTCCGCGTTGTGACTAAGCGTGTGATGGTTTTCCGTTTCCCTGTTTGCGTTATAAATCTTCGATACGGAGCCTCTTGAAGCACCGAACACTTCGGCTACCTTGGTTTCTTTAGCACCCGCCATACGAGCACCAACAACTTGCCCACGTTCCACTTCACCTAGCTCCGACGTAGAGCATTTTCAACTACACAGAACACTATTCTGACCACAGCTGACGCTTGCAACGTGCTGAGGAAATCGCAACGGTGCTGTGTAGCGGTCAAATACAACAGCGCAACCTGCAGGTTTGGCTAGCGTCTGGATTTCTGTTCAAGCAAGCATCTCTCGCGGTGCTCCCATCTTTTTATCGAACCCCCGCATGTAGTGCCCAGTAATCAACGTTCGTTGGGGCACGATTGTCCTTTAACAACAAACTAGTGCGCAGCTGCAATGAAACGTCCTCCAGAGATTCACCAAGGCATTGCCTAGAAAGTTCAAAGAAGATTCACCAAGGCATTGTCCAGAAAGTTCAAACACTACGCACCATTCAAACGATCAGTTAAGATGATGTGTGGTCCAGTGAGGCGACCTTCAAGAATTTCAGCCAAAATGTTTACTGAGAATCTCACCTGGTAACTTCTCGCACAGGTAATGTACCCATTTTCAACAGCTCAATGGTAGCTGTAGAAACTTTATTTCTCATTTCCTATTACACGTTCCTCACATCACAACTTTAAAAATGTAGTCCTCTGCAACCTTCAAAATTTTTAAAACATGATTCTGTTACACCCTGTATTTGAAGATGTACTATTATTGTAATGTATAATACTGCACTGCTTTATTATTATGAATTAATTTCACTATAATATACCATATATTTAAAACTATGTATTAATGTAGAACAAACCATATCGTATGTCTAGGATTGATGAAATTTATGCTTAATAAATAAATAAATAAATTATAAGTAAACTTCACATACTCTATATATCTCTATAGTGTCTTTAATATGTCAACAGGCAGTTCTCATCATTAATTAGTATCGGAATTAAGTTAAACATATGAAATTTTCTCGTATGGGTAAAAGTTTCCGAATCATCACGTCATATTACGAAAAGTACTGAACTCGTCAAAGTACGTTTTTTCGTCTTTGGTTACCAAAAATACCACGGAGTCGACAAAGGATCTCGTCAACATTTCGTATCGCACTCCGTTTGCTGTTTATTCTCTTCGCTAGACAGTGTTTATTTTGTAACTTTGTCAATATTAAATTCGTAACAAATACGAATTTTAAAGTCTCTAATTCCTAAAAAAAATGTTAAAATTCCGAAAGTTATGTATCATATACAGGGTCCAATGACCTTACTGTGACCATAGTCCGCCCCGACATCTGAGTGGTCAGCGTGACGGATTGCCGTCCGACGGGCCCGGGTACGATTCCCAGCTGGGTCGGGGATTACCTCCGCTCAGGGACTGGGTGTTGTGCTGTCTTCACAATCATTCCGTGCACATTCGGCTTTGTTCGACGAAGAGGAGTAAAACCCACTAGCAGCACTAGCAGTGGAAGGTATGTAAGGCGTGTCCGGGGGAAGCGGGAAGCAGTGTAGTTGTTGTAGTAATGTGGAAACGAAACGATTTATGTGACGTCCGAAAGGTATGCTTAGTGGCTCCCGCCAAGGGTGTAGAAATTTCCGAAACGGCTAAGTTTGTAAACTGTTCGCGTTCAGTGCGCTATCCGAAACGGACACCGAGGCTACCGTGGTGTACCACGGGGCATAGGTGACAGGGTTGAACGAAGGCTGCAGAGATGTGTACGCACGAACAGACATGCAGCTGTTGGGCAACTGACGGCCTCGATAAACCAAGGGGCTGCCGACAGAGTCTTCTCAACTACTATTCAGCGTATGGGCCTCCGCAGCAGGACGCCTTGCTGACTGCTGATCATCGCCGACGAAGGCTGCAATTTGCACTCCATTAACGCGAAGCATTTGAGATGTGGTGCTACAGACGAATGTTGAAAATTAGGTGGACTGTTAAGGTAAGGAGTGAGGAGGATCTGCACAGAATCGGAGAGGGAAGGAATGTGTGGAAAACTCTGACAAGGAGAAGGGGCAGGATGATAGGACATCTGTTAGGACATCAGGGACTCACCTCCATGCTACTGGAGGGAGCTGTAAAGGGCAGAAACTGTACAGGAAGACTGAGATTGGAATACATCCAGCAAATAATTGAGGACAAAGGTTGCAAGCGCTACTCTGAGACGAAGAGGTTGGCACAGGAGAGGAATTCATGGCGGGCCACATCAAACCAGTCAGAAGACTAATGAGTAAAAAAAGAAAAAAAAACGCCGTTTGGCGTCCATTGAATGACGACAGATGGCCTTTGAGGTAAATCACGTTTTATCTTCCATCGGTCTGATAGTCTAAAAGCAAACATCCTGTGGCGATCTTCGGTAGGGCCCAGGAGGAAGGAGGAAGCGTTTAGTCTAGGGGATGTCTTCGCGGCATTCCCTGGATGATATAGTCATTCTGCAAGGTACAATGGATCAACACTTCTTAAACCACTCGAACTGGATTTGGCGGCAATGGCAGACGTTTACTGGCTCTGTGGCAGGATGAAAAACACCAAACTGTCGAGACAGGGGTTGAAGTGGTTTAGAAGGGGAAAGCAGCAGGCTGCTGAACACACTCCGTGAATTCCGATGACAACACGTCAGGCCGACGGCTTCGAGACATTTCATAGACACTATCTGTTTCGTGGAAATGTTTGACATTGTCGTGAAACCTTGTTTCCTGAAATAGGAAAATCGGGTAACTTCTCGAGGAAACTCTCAAGTAAGTTTCCAACGATGCGACTCTTTGCCCTTGTGGGAACATCGTGGTGGGCTGAGCAGCCGCCCCCTAACACCAGCGATACCAGCACCACCGTGTGTGTGTGTGTGTGTGTGTGTGTGTGTGTGTGTGGTGGAGGAGTTATGCATTACTTCACAGCGTTTCCGAAAGACAACGCTATGAACGATGATCAGCTTCGCTTTAATAAAAGTAAAGCCACAAGATGGGTAATACAGAGGAGAAATTCTGACCTCGCGGTCGACAATGGAAGCAAGGCTAAAGAAAAATCAAGGCACGTGCACAGGATTTGTCGACCTGGGAAAAGCGTTCGATGAAGTCAAATGGTGCAAGATTTCGAAATTCTGAGAAAAATAGTGGTAAGCTATAGGGAGAGAAGCGTAATGTATAATACACGCAAAACCAGGGACGAAGTGCTCTGATTAAAAAGTGTGTAACTCACGGATGTAGCCCATCGTCTCTACTGTTCAATCTACACATCGAAGAAGTGGTTGTGGAAATAAAAGAAAGGTTCAAGAGTCGAATTAAAATTCTAGGTGAAAGGATATCGATGATAAAACTCGCTGATGGGATTGCAGTCCTCAGTGAAAGTGAAGAAGAACTGCAAGATCTGCCGAATGGAATGAACAGTCTGATGAGTGCAGTATACGAGCTGAGAAGAAAGCGAAGAAAGACGAAAGTAAAGAAAAGTAGCAGAAGTGAGGACACCGGGCTACTTAACATAATGACTGCTGATCGTGAAGTGGATGATGTTAAGGAATTCTTCTACCTGGGCAACAAAATAACCCATGACACAAAGAGCAAGATAGACATAAAACAGACTAGCAGTGGAAAAAAGGGCATTCCTGGCCAAGAGCTGTCTACTATTATCAAACATATGCCTTGATTTGAGGAAGAAATTTCTGAGAATGTACGTTTGGAGCACAGCATTGTATGGTAGTGATACATGGACTGTGGAAAAACCGGAGCAGAAGAGAATCGAAGCATTTGAGATGTGGTGCTACAGACAAATGCTGATAAATTATGTGGACTGATAAGGTCACGAATGAGGAAGTTCTGAGGAGAATGAGCGAGGCGAGGAAGGAATATATGGAATGAAAACTGACAAGAAGAAGGGACTGGTTTGATAGGACATCTGTTACGGTGTCAGGGAATAAGTTCCACGGTACCAGAGAGCTGTAGAGGCTATTTTTTTTCCTTTATTGTTATTTTAATACCTATACAAACAGGTAGGCTGTCAGCGGCATGCTACGCCGCTCTTCAGCCATAGTGTTGACAATGACAGAACACAGGTCGGAGAAACAGAATGAACATAGCGACGGGCTAAAAAAATAGTGGTCACAGATACACAAAAAAAAAAACACTGAGCCGTTCACACTCGACGATAACGACACCGAAAACACGTTGACACGGCACACAGAACACTGACGAATCCGATGGCACAAGTGAATGTAGAAGCGTGACGGCGGACACTAAAAACACAAAACGACGTCACACACACACGAGACACAGATGGCGATGATCTCCGGCGCGCGAAAGTCCACGTAGCGTGTGCGAGTCCGGGGACCTGCCAAGAGGGGAACAAAGGTGATTGGGGGAGAGGGTGGGGAGGGGAGAACAAAGATGCCAATGGCTGAGGAGATGGGAGGAGGGGGAGAGGGACAGGGGAGGGGAAGCCCGGGGGAGGGGTGGGGAGAAAGGGAGGAGGGAGGGAGGGTACCCAAAGGAACAGACAGAGGAAGAGGGAGGGAGGATCAAAGTTGATAGGAGGGGTAGATGGAGGGGAAGAGGACATCATCAGGGAGGGGGAGCTGCCGGAAGCCACCTTGGGAGAGGGTAAGGAGGGTGGAGAGATGGAGACCGGGTGGGACGTGGGAATACAGGCGCGGCAGTGGGCGGGGTTGGGAGAGGATGGGCGATACAAGCGGGTGAGGAGGGTCGAGTTTGCGGGAGGTGTACAGGATCCGTACCCTTTCAAGGAAAAGGAGGAGGTGGGGGAAATGAATGAGATCGTACAGGATCCACCTGGGGGAGGGGAGACGGATGCGATAGGCGAGGTGGAGAGCATGGCGTTCAAGGGTTTGAAGGGATTTATAAAAGGAAGGGGGGGCGGAGATCCAGGCCGGATGGGCGTAGCAGAGGGTAGGGCGGACGAGCTATTTGTAAGTGTGGAGGAGGGTTGAGGGGTCGAGACCCCACGTACGGTCCGAAAGGAGCTTGAGGAGGCGGAGGCGGGAGTGTGCCTTGGCTTAGATTGCCCGGAGATGGAGGGTCCAGGAGAGGCGATGGTCGAGGGTGACGCCAAGGTACTTGAGGGTGGGGGTGAGGGCGATAGGACGGCCATAGATGGTGATGTAGAGGCTAAAAACAGTAGATTAGAAATAGATTGGAAAGCAGCCAGCAAATAATTAAGGACATAGGTTGCAAGTGCTACTCTGAGATGAAGAGGTTGGCACGGGAGAGGTATTTGTGGCAGGTCGCATCGAGCCAGTCAGAAGACTGATGATTCAAGGAAAAAATCAAGAACGCAGACAAATCATTACTACTTTCTAAACTAACTACATAAATATGCGCAGTTGTGTTGTGTACATAGCTCCGCGTAGTCAGCACGTACACAACTTTCCCACTAGAGTGCGCCCCGCTAAGCACAACAGCGCAGTCGCAGCGCTTGTCTGTCTCCGCACTACGAGATGGCACTGTCTTAGAGACGGACCAACTTCTGCTTCCGCCGATCTGCGTATTAGTATGTGACGCAACCAATGCAATTGCTGCTAACGTAGAACCTTTTCTCTTCACGGATCACACTCGCGCAGTGATACCTGAACGAGCGAGGTATAACGAGTGTACAGACCTCCGATTACTCAGTCTGCATTGGTCTGCACCAGTCTGCATTAGTCTCTAGTCAAGATTACCATATTCCTGTACATAGCCATGAAGATAAATGAATAGACTCTTTCTCAAGGATCAGAGATATGTGAGAATAAGATTAAAGTACCTAGAACAAAGGAACTTTAGATTGTCAATTGTAAACAGCATCCAGAATCAAGTTACGTAATGTCTATGCTTTTTATTATTTTAATAAAATGTGTGTGAAAATTAATCAAGTTCTGTTTAAAGAGGGCCACCGTCAATCTGCTACTCTAAGCCTGCAAGTGGCATTTCTATCGTCTGACCTAACGGCAGAAGATAAACACGCCACGATAAGACCACGAGACATATTGCTGACACTCGCCTACTTCGTTAGAGCGACAAGTCAAATAATCTGATGGTGTGTGTACTGAAGGTCTTACAGTACACACGCCACAGGTTGTGTTTTATCTGAATCACTCTGTGCGTTAGCTCTAAGGTCTAGAGTGGGGTGTGCACTTATCTGAAACTTTGTGGCACATTAAATGTGCTGGACCGAAACCCGAATCTTGGACCTTCGCCTTTCTCGGAAGTCTAGAAGATAGGAGATGAGGTGCTGGTGGAAGTAAAGCTACGAGTTCGGGTAGCGTCTCGTGCTCGGATAGCTCAGTTGGTAGAGCACTCAACATGAAAGGCAAGGGTCCCAGGTTACAAAAAAAACTGAGTTAATGGATCAACGACGAATTGAAATCGGTGTCTTGTGACGTCCGCCACGAGCAGATGCAACGAACGAAAATGAACAAAATTAGATAAAGGCTCACCTGCGATCCTCCGGAAGGCCTCCTTCTGCGGGTCGTACTGCTGCAGCAGTGGGTCGGCCTGCAGTCCGCCGCAGGCCGTGACGTAGAAGCCGCGGCACGGAGGCGCCGTGTGGTTCATCATGGCCGCCATGCGCTGAGCCTGCCGGTAGCACGCGTCCGTCCGGCACACGTTGCGCTCTGCACACGTGGACAACAGGGCAGTCAGCGGAAACAGGTCCAATGCTCACGAACACCCTCAATAATAATAATAATTACAGAGCTTATACAGGGTGGAGTTCTAGGCGCTACAGTCTGGAACTGCGCGAGCGCTATGGTCGCAGGTTCGAATCCTGCCTCGGGCATGGATGTGTGTGATGTTCTTAGGTTAGTTAGGTTTAAGTAGTTCTAAGTTCTAGGACACTGATGACCTCAGAAGTTAAGTCCCATTGCGCTCAGAGCCATTTGAACCATTGAAAAACTCTGCCACGAAATTTTAACCCTGGATAGCTGATGCCAGTAGCACCCAAAATTACTAATGTTGTGTAGATCGACAACGCACCATTTTTAATCAACGGAAACTTGGCGCCACGCGCTACGATTAGCCGTGGGACTGCCCTGATGCCGTTCGTCGGTTGGCGGGCAGCGCAATGGTTGTCGCTCCACAAATACAAACGTCCATCGCTCCGCCACTACGCCAACGTGATACGCACGCCTATCGAATAGGTCTTGCTGTTTGTCTGCAACTCGCGTCAGAGGCATCGACTCGTCAGTTTCCCTTCAGAGCATACGCACGTCACATCTCACCTGCCATTTAGTCACACATGGCGGGACAGTATTCGTTTGAAGAACAAAGAGATGTGGTTTTTGTTTATGGACTAGTCGACGGTAATGCGCATGGAGCTCGACTGTTGTATGAGGAACGGTACCCAGCAAGACGCCACCCACACCTGCAAACGTTCACAGCAATTCACCGGCGACTTGGCGAAACAGGCACGTTATCGGGATATCATGGTGATGCTGGAAGACTGGAAGACCTCGAACACGACGGGATGCTGCATTCGAAGAGACTGTTCTCGAGCACTTCGAGGAAGCACCTACGACAAGTACTTCGAGCGGTTGGACACGAAAAGGGGGTCACTCATCGGTTAGTCTGGGAGGTTTTGAGCGATGACAGCCAGCATCCATTTAGTTTCCACCCAGTCCAAGAGCTCAATCCTGTGGCCCACTATGAACACAGGCTAGGGTTTTGCCGGTGTTTTCTGCGACGTGTTGCACAAGATCCCGACTTCCCCACCATTCTGTCGTCTACCGACGAGTGCATCTTCCATCGCGATAGCCTTTACAATACTAGATACGTTCATTACTGGACAAGCGGAAATCCTGACGTCACGTACGTCCACGGACACCACGAACAACTTTCGCTCAACATTTGGGATTGCATTGTGGCTCACCATCTGACAGAGCCAGTCCGTCTACCCCCTCGGCTCACCGGGGCAAATTACCGTCCCTTTTTGCAAGAAACTCTACCCGGCCTGTTGGAAGACGTTCCCCTGGAAATACGGCTATGCATGTGGTTGCAGGATGATGGTGCGCCCGCACTTAACAGTCGTGCTGTGCGGACATTTAAGTGAACTCTTCGACGGCCGCGTAAATGGCCGAGGTGCTCGTAGGACATGGGCCCCGCGATCACCAGACCTCACGCCACCTAACTTTTTCTGTGGGGATTCTTCAAGGTTCTAGTTCACCCACCCGGACACGAACCACCTAGAAACGAAGAGGAATTAATGGATCGCATTCAACATGCCGCCAATCACATCAGGGCAATGCCAGGAACCTTTAAAATAGTTCGACGAAACACCGTTCGACGTTACCAAGCTTGTGTTGAGTAAACAATGTCCTAGCTACAAAAAAAGGCCCCTTTCGGAGCCGACACAACTTGTAAAACACCTTCTGCACGCCAACTAACAGCTGTTGACGGGTTTGTTTCCAGTGCTTCTTATCATGAAACTACAACGGATGTGTCGGGACCCCGGTGGATTCGCCCCCAGGGCTCCAGAGATTCGAGGTCATGCGTTGTCCAGAGCATCCGGCGACAGGGTAATCCCGCGGCCAATCGGAGCGCGTGGTTCCAGGTTTCCGTAGTTTAAATATTGTGCGTTGTCGACCTACACAACATTAGTAAGTTTGGTTCCTACTGGCATCAGTTATCCCGGGTTAAAATTACGTGACATAATTTTTCTCCACCCTGTATAGAGCTACTACACTGCACAGAAAAGTATCACTTGTCTGAAACTCCTAACTGCTTCCCACTGCAACTGCGACGTCAGGTTCGGGCTCAACGACGCTTCAGACACCAAGGTGTCGACCCATGCGAAAAAAAGGCCACAGCTCAGAAGTTCATGGGATGTGTAAGGCGGGTTAATAATATCACATTGGCAGAAAATTTCGCTACAGTTGTGCCGAAAGCTATAGTGGGGGTATCACACGATGGGCACGTCATTGTGCACCCTTCTACCAACATCTCATCGCTTCTTTTGACACCTATGTGATGGAGGCCATAGTTGCGACTACCAGTGTTGAAATCAGGCAGTTATCTTATGGCTGACCCAGGTTAACATTTCAGACACACTCCCAGCCAGAATAGAATGAAAAGGCCTCAAGGGGTGGCATGAAGTGTATCAATGAAATGACCCCTTGGGGCGTCGGTTCCAACACTTTGGTGGTAGAAAACGACATTAGACATTACGCAGTGCGATGAGGCAACAGCATGGCGTTCTTGGTAGCGGTCGTCACTGCAGACATCGCCAGACGAGTCAGCCTACTCACGAGCATAGTTGGGATGCAACCCACTGAACGTGATCTGACCCATTCGGAGTGTAGTGTGGCCACAGTTTTAGCTCTGGTATACACGGTAGAACCGGTGGGGACTGCTCAAAACCGTTCGACGAAATTTGAACGTGATCCGAAGCAGCAAAAGGCTTTTATGCTTTTTCAACACTCCTATTTCACGCCCTGCTGTGGTGTGATCACAGATGGGTGCAACATTCACACGTGCGTGAATAAAATGACCTCCCAGTTCGGCAACAGCCTCACTGCTATCCACAAACATTGGTTGAGCACTTTAAAAATGTGCCTCTTAGGAACTTCGACACCATTGTAGCCACATGGCTGATCTAGAGCCTGAAGATAGGCAAACCACAGCTAAGGTGTGTCAGTGGGGTTGCCTGCTCGCAGACGCTGTGGCAGCTGCAAGTCACTATTTAGCTGAATGGGTGGTGACATCTCTGAAAGGTACATTTTAAATGTGCTCAACAAAAGAGTATGAGTGGCACCAAGAGTGTTGCCAAATTGGAGACTCTTATGGGGACTCATAGTTGTTTTTTTTTTTATTCACACACATGTCAATGTTGCACCCCTCCGCGAGGTTGACATAGGAGGGTGTGAACCAGGAGGGCTGAAAAAGCAAACACACCCTTTGCTGCTTCGGATCACTTTTAAATTTCTTTGAATGGTTTGGAACAGCCCCTAGTGATTCCACCCCTCTATACGAGACCAGAAATTGAGGCCGCACTGCACTCCAAATGGGTCAGATCATGTTCAGTGGGTTTACAGGCGTTGAGGGTGTGGGGGGAGGGCGTGGGGTCAGCAGTGTCGAACGTTGTCACCAACGTCGCCCTGTTCATCATTGTACTGCAAACTGTCATTTTACACCGCGAAATGTGTGGGAATCAACGCCCCAAGGGAAGTTCTGTTTCCATTGAAGCCCTTTATGCCACCCCTTGAGACCTTTCCGTGTGGATTCTCATCCGCGGAGGCCCTGAAATGTTTCCCTCTGCCAACGTCATTTGAACGCTGGATTTAGCGTTCTGACCTACGCGCACAGGGACGTCAAAAGAAGGAACGAAATGTGGGTAAAAGCGAGTTTGAGAACATTCTCTTAGAGTGACGCGTCCACAGTGCCATTGGGGACAACGTGAGCCCATTAACCCTCAGTACACCTCAAGTGGACTTCTCAAATCTGTCGTTTCTTTGGATTGTGTCGACACCTTGCTGCTTGAAGCATTTCTGAGTCCGAGGGTGGCGTCTCAGCGTCGCATAAAGCTACACATGTTGAATGGGGAAAACAAAACATAAAGTGCAACATAAATTACCGTTGTGCGATACACTGGGTCACTATTTTTCTTATTTCTAAATGCTGCAAAGCGTCGGATGCACCAACGGACCAACGAGGCGTCTGACTCGCAATATGCAGAAGGTATAGTTCTGTGACGTTCTGGAATGCTTTTTGTAGCACGACTTGTGTATCCATTCATTCAGTTCCCTGTCGGCATGGACCAGTATGTATTCTTGAAGTTTTCCCAACGTAATGAGTATGCCATGATGTTCCGGGTTTGCAGCCGGATGACGTCGATATTTTGCCACGGTATTTCGGCTGGGAATCATTGAGCCATATTCAGGTGAGTGTTTAACGCTGGAGAGTGCTGCAGCACTTTTCTAAAATTGGCGGCGAGGCGCATGCGCTTACTTTACTGCTGCGTGAATGGCCTTCCGCCAAGTTCACTACCGCCTTCGAACATCTCTCCATCTGCGGTGCGCAGGCTCCAGCGCAGTGGCGATACTGTGTCGGAATGCGAGCTCGCGGAGTTGAAATTCAGATGTCGCGTTAATAAAGCTGTCACTGGACGTGTCATTAGCCGTAAAATACTTTCTAAGATATTAAAGAAATCAACACGTACTCCACCTCACCCGGCTCAAAGCCACTATCAAATTTAATAAGATCTTCCGTCAAACGTATCTTGACAGATGCCTCAATAACGGAATCACAGAAGCATGTAGCTGTGGCCAGAATTTCCGTGGCACAATAATATACAGAAAGTTCTGTGGAGATACAATGCTCGGCTATGGCTGACTTACTAGTCTGCGAAAAGCGAGTGTGGCGATGATTCTCAACACACCTTTCACGTAACGTGCATGAGGTCTCAACTAATGTAGGCTTTTCCACGCATGGTACTCCGTAGACTCCAGCCTTCCGCAATCCCAAATCATCCTTTACTGAACCGAAAATAGCGCAAGTCTCTGAAGATGGCCGGAAGAAAACTTTAATGGCATTCTTTCTTAACACTGTGTATAATTTCACGAGAAGTTGCCGACATATGGGAGGAACGCTCTGCAATTGAACAGCTCATTCTCCTCTTGCTCTTGTGGGAGGTCATGTTAGTACCTCCTCAATGCTGTGCTTATCAGATGTAGACAATAACCGTATCTTTTAAAACAGATTGTAAGTGTTCCAGCTCCTTCGCGGGATTGTCTGTATCACACACAACATGTGTCCGTAGCATTAACGTTCGAAGAACGCCCATAATTTGTTAACACTGGTGGCAGCTATCGGCTGCGCATACGGCCCCGTGTGTGTGGAATGCCCCAGTGACTCAGCCACTGTCAGTCTGACCAAGACGTCTAGAAGCAATAGGCAGCCATCCTTCTCCATTTCCATATTCTCGTCGACTGAATTCAGATACAGCAATAATCGTGACAGCTCTTCGTACACTACAAAAGCATCATCTACAGACCGCCAACGTGCCATAAGTGGAACAATGTATTTGGAGGGGGCGCTAAACTCGATAGAGGACGCTCATGCAGCGGTAACTCACTCGCATGCGCCTCCGCGCCAATTTTTCGTATAATCTTCGCGACATTCACCTGCAATTTCCAGTGTAAAGCCCTAACCTGAAGGTGGCTGAATGGTTGTCAGCCGAAATACACTGAAGTGACAAAAGTCATAGTTGGCTGGGTTGGTGGATGAGACCAAACAGAGAGGTCATCGGTCCCATCGCCTTAGGGAAGAATGGGGAAAAAAATCGGCTATGCCCTTCCAAAGGAACCATCCTGTCATTTGCGTGAAGCGACTTAGGGAAATAATGGAAAAACTAAATCAGGATCACCGGACGCGGGTTTGAACCGTCGTCCTACCGAATGCGAGTTCAGTGTGGTAACCACTGCGCCACCTCATTTGGTCAAAAGTAATGGGATAATGTTGTAACGGCGAACGAACGGTCACGGGATTAAAGTGACTGAAACGCGGCGAGATCCATGGAGTGGCCCACGAACAACAACACAATGGGAGATGACGATCACGACCAACGGAGGACGTTACGACACAACAAGAACAGACAACTGAGTAACGAACCAAACAAGACAATCACGTCTACTGCAATAGAAACACGAAAGTCAATACGTCAATAGCCCACTTTTTCCCCATTCTTCTCTAAGGCGATATGTCCTGAAATGCACGCGATGTTAGACTGGACGGCTGAACGAGAGGCCAGCGCTTAAGTACGCTATCGAGGGCGCCGCTATTGGCCGCTGGGACCACGTGTTCCACTAAAAGCGGGCCAGGAGGCGCGCGCCGCCACAGCTTACGGTGCGATGCTGCAGAGACCTCTAGGGGTCTTCGATGGCGGGGATTCAAATTCCGCGGCGCCTGGTACCAGAGGATAGTAATAATCACATATACAGATGACGGAAGGATAGCTTGCATCAAGTATAAAAGGACAGAGTATTGGTCGAGCTGTCATTTGTACTCATGTGAATCACATGAAAAAGTTTCCGATGTGACTTTGAACGAGGAATGGTAGCTGGAAGTGGAAGCATGGCACATTACTTTTCGGAAATCGTTAGGAAATTCGGTATTTCGAGATCCATGGCGTCAAGAGCGTCCAGAAAATACCAAATTTCAGGCATTACCCCTCACCACGGGCGCGGGTGTCTTTGCTAACAGCACGACATGGCCTGCAGTGCCTCCTCTGGACTCGTGATCGTACCGGTTGGATACTAGACGACTGGGAAACCGTGGAATGGTTAAATGAATCCCGATTTCAGTTGGTACGAGCCGATGGTTGAGCACGATTGTGGAGCGTATCCCACGAAGCCGTGGACCCTAGGCGTCAACAAAGCAGTGTGCAAGCTATAGTGGCTGCATAATGGTGTGGGCTGTGTGAGCTGATCATTGACAGGAAATGGTTATGTTCGGCTACTTGGAGACCATTCACAATCATTCATAGACTTCATCTTCCCACATAATGGTATCATGCCATTGGGCCACAATTGTTCGCCACTGGTTTGAAGAACGTTCTGGATGATTCGAGCGCCGGCCGCGGTGGTCTCGCGGTTCTAGGCGCGCAGTACGGAACTGTGCGACTGCTACGGTCGCAGGTTCGAATCCTGCCCCGGGCATGGATGTGTGTGATGTCCCTAGGTTAGTTAGGTTTAAGTAGTTCTAAGTTCTAGGGGACTGATGACCATAGATGTTAAGTCCCATAGTGTTCAGAGCCATTTGAACCACAGATTACGGACTAAGATGTTTACACGAACAATTTCGGTGACCAAATGTTGCAACTCCTTTTACATGTTCATGATCTTAATGCTGTGGAAATTCCTATAATACAAGATGACACCACCCTCGACAGAGGAGTGTTCACGCGATCCTGTTACGACGAACGCCCTGGCACGTTATCGCTCGTCCACAGACCCGCTAAATCGTCCAGTCCTAGTCCTATAGCAAATGTGATTCTTGAAAGTTTCCCACGTAAACAGTATTCCATGAAGTTTCGGGATTCGAGCCGAATGACGTCTACTTCCTGCCACGATATTTCGACTGACGACCATTCAGCCACCTCCAGGTGGATTGTAGCCGAATAGCGTCAACTTGCTACCACGATATTTCGTCTGACAACCATTCAGCCATCTCAAAGTGAGTGGTTTTCACTGGAGGTTGTTAGTTTTTTTCTTTCGTTATTTTGATTTCATTCCCCTGCCCATGTGGGCAGGGGAGGGCTATCAGCGGCATTATCCACTGCTCTTCAGTCGCGTGACATGACAACTAATACAAGAAAAAATGTTACATAGAAGGTGAGGTTGCTAGTTCATGTCGCTACTTTTGTACCAAAAATAGGCGATAAGACGCATGCGCAAAGGCAGCCGCTACATGAGCGACCTCTGTCGACATACGCGCTCTTTTCGAATACTGCGAACAACCCGTTTATCGTTACTCTGGGGAACTATGATCACACCCAAGGGTGGAAGCATAAGCGACCAAAGACACTGTTAGCTGTGACCTAACCACTGATGACGAGCTGACTTACAAGTCACGGTACCGTCGAGCCTCTGGACATCAACAATATTGACTGGACATGCCGGCTGCCATCAAAGCCAACCAACAGGCACCTGCAGGGAAGCCGATAAACTCACACATTAAAGCACAAACAAACCGCCTACACTACTCTATATATGATCTACTAGACATTGACCAACGACAAACTGTTACAGGTATGCTGATACTGGTCGAGAAGATAACGCCAGAACCCGGCTGTAACCACCGACTGACAACGCATCGTAGCGTCTGAGATATCCGTCTGCGTGATACCCACTACTAACTTACCTAATTCTTATACGATCTGTCGCAGATAGTAAGCAGTCACCTACTGCTCTTACTACCTGACCATACTATCGCAGAATCTTCCATCCCCTTGGCTCTTGCCTTGGCACTTTTTTTCCTCTGCTCATCAAACCACTACCCTTCGATCAATGTTCAGCCCAATCTATCTTCAGATCAGCGAGTATTAACGAATAATCACAACTAGACGTATGCATACATCACAGTACCCACATCCTGCGAAGGCCTCGTTTAGTGGATGCTACTCCCTTTGTGCAGATGGCAGTAGATCTTTTGTGTTGGCCTTCATACCGTTATGGGCGTGGAGGGGCTCCACCGTATTTAAAAAAAAAAATCGATGGCGTGTAGGCGCGTAAGTAATGTGATAATACAAAAGCGCTCTCTGTTGGAATGCGCAGTCCCGAATTTAAAATCCAGGTGTCAAAATTAATAAAATTAGATGTCAGTACGCTTGATTGGTTACAAAATGTTTTCTTTTTGAAGAAATTAAAGAAATCACCGGTTCCCACCAAGGGCGGCTGTCTGCCGTTTCTAGTCGTTTTGGTCAGACGGAAAATGGATGGAACATTGGGACATTCCGTTTACCATTAGCCCCCACAAACAAATTTTTATCCGCAGGCGTCTAGCTGCCATCGCCGTGAACTGTGGGCGTCCTTGGGACGTTGGTGTACCGGGCACATGTTGTGTCTGATGGAGACACCTTTGCAAAGGAGCCGAAAATCTACAATCAATGTTCAGAGATAATAGACATTCTCCACATGAGATCAGCACAACCTTAAAGAAGAGGAAACGTGACCAACCAGAAGACCAACAGGAGAAGGAACGGTTTAAGGCCAGGGCGTTCCTGCCGTGTGTTGGCAATATTTCGTCGAAAGTAGGCAGAATATCAAGAAAATATTATGTCAAAGTAACTTCCACCAATCTACAAAGACGTGTGATCTTCTCGGTTCGGCCAAGGACAGTCTGGGACTGCGGATCGCTGGAATCTACAGAATACATTGCCAGAGTAGGAAAACATGCGTCGGTCAGACAAAGTGCACAATGTGTGAAAGACGAGTTGAACACGATCGTCACACTCGCCTTTCGCAGCTCAGTAAGTCACCCTCAACGGAGCATTGCATCTCCGTAGGACGTTCCATGGATTTCTCTGCCACTAAAATCTTGGCCTCGACGAGATCCTTCTGGGATTCGATTATAGAGGAATCGGTGGAAATACGTTTTGCGTAAGATCATCTTAATCGTGACGACTGCTTTCAACTGGATAAGGGCTGAGACCATGCGATTTCTTTAATTTCTTCAAAAATAAAACAGTTTATAACCAATGACACATTTAGTGATATTTAATTCTAATAATTTTGGCATCTGAATTTTAACACCGCATGCGCAAAGGCACCCACTACATGAGCGGCCTCTGTCGGGTTCCGCGCTTTCTTCGAATACTGTTCCATTTAAGGTGCACAGGCACAGGCGTAATATGATCCTACATGAGCTCCCTCTGATGGCCTCCTTCCTCTCCCGCCGCCCCTCCTACGTTACCATCTATAATGACAATTCTCACACCTTCTACCCCTCTGCAGGTGTGCCCCAGGGCTCTGTCCTCTCCCCTCTTCTTTACCTCCTGTACATGGCAGATATGCCCCAACCCACCCTTCCAGTGCAACACTTGCAATATGCCGATGACACGGCATTCCTTGCTCTCGCTTCTACCCTCGGTCCCAACGCGTTCTCCAGAATCAGCTTGACCTTCTTGCTGCATGCTGTAAGCAGTGGCTACTGAAAATCAATCCATCCAAGACCCAGGCAATCATCATAGATCATACCACTCACTCCTTCCGACTTCTGGATTTCTCCCTTACCGTCTGCACCCGTCCTATCCGCTTCACCCCCACCCTCACCTACCTTGGCCTCACCAATGACCGTCACCTCACCTGGATCCCTCATTTCCACTCCATCCAACCCAAAGCGCACAACTGCCTCCAACTCCTCAAACTCGTCTCTGGCTGGACATGGGGGTTGCACCCCTCTACCATCCTCCACACCTACAAATCCTTAATCCGTCCCATCCTCTGTTATGCCAGTCCTGCATGGATCTCTGCCCTCCACCCCAAATTCTATAAGTCCCTCCAAATCCTTGAGCATCATGTACTCTGCCTCGCCTTCCGTATACACCTCCCATCCCTCATGCGGATCTTCTATGACCTCATGCCTTTCCCCCATCTGCTCCCATTCTCGAACATATCTGCATACTCTACACTTCCCGCCGCCTTGATCCCCCTCACCCACTGGTTTCTCCTCCCATCTCCACCCCCTTCCACGCTTTCACTGTTGTCTCCCCCTACCCTCCATGTCTACACCCTTCATCTCCTTTCCCAAGGTGACTTCGATCAATTCCCCCTCCCAGATGATGCCCTCTCTCCCTCCATCTATTCCTCCTATCAACTCTGATCCTCAAACCCCCTCCTTTCCTCTGTCCTTTCCCTGGGCTCCCTCTTCCTCCCCCCTTCCATCCTTTTTTCTCCCCACCAAACCTCCTTACCTTCCTTCTCCTCCCCCCCCCCTCAAGTCCTTCTGTATTCCCCTCCTCTGGCTTCCCCACTCCCTGCCGCGTCTGCCCAGCACCTCCCACCCCTCTTATGGGTCCTCATCCCCCATAGGCTCCTTTCACCCTTCGCCACCTTTCGCTTTTCCTCTCATTCCACCCTTTTTTATTTTCCCATCATCTGTCCAGTTTCCCTCCACCTGCTCTCGGCTGAGGTAAGTCACATTTGCCAACTTTTTAGTGCAGTGTTCCAGTGAATGTTCAGTGTTGTTCGTGTTTCTAGTGTTGCGAACAGAAACCATGCTGTCGCTGGGTGTGAATTTTATGTCTTTTGCGAACAGAAACCAGACTGCCGCCGTGTTTTTTAATTGTCTGTCTATTATTTTACCTGTCTGCTTCGTATGTATTTTATTAGCATCATCATCCCTTTGTTCTATGTTTTAAGTTCCACGATTTTTTCGCCATCTTACTATTTAAGTCTCCGATTTTATTATTTATTCTCTTCATCTTTTTAAAACAAACTACATGGAACAGCGGGCGAAATGTAAGAAAGAACAACCACACAGTTTATTGTATCTACGGGTTCTAATAATCAATGACTGGCTTCCACTGGACGTAGAATGCCTGGAGAAATTTATGGATTCTCTTGGCCGTCGAATTGACGCCATTAATAAGGCCGCTATCTTCAGTTTAAGGATGCTCTCTACTGTATATGGCAATGAGACGCGAATGTTTGATTACTTTCCTTACTTTTACCCTATTATCTCGTATGATGAATTTTGAGTCAATTTTGTGCACTTAAGAAGAATTTTCTTACCCCGGAAACATGCAGTCAAGCTGATCTTCGGTGTTAGCTGACGAACTTCGTATAGGTCGTTGTTCAGGTGCCTCGCAGTTCTGACTATGTCGTACCTGTATACGTACTTCATCGTAGAATTTGTTGTTGACAGTAGTGACTCATTCAGAAGAAACTGCAGCGTTCACTCTGTGAACTCTAGGTGGAAAAACAGTATGCACTTGGATAACACCTTCTTAAGCACGGAACAGAGAGGTATTCACTATTCTGCAGGTTTCATTTTCGGCAGGGCTAAGGCAGAACTGAAAAAAAAGATAAACACCAAATATTAAAATCCAAGTTGAAAGGTTTCGTTGTGGCACAGTTCCATTACTATGTACCGGGTTTCCTCACGGTAGTCGAGCTCTCCATTGTTTCGTGTCTTGTTAATTCTTTGTCTATAAATTTTTTAATGAACGTTCTGTAGACCATGTACTGCCTCATTCGATGACCAAGTAGCTTTGAGTAGCGTGGTGCCACTGAACCTGACAAATAAGTACGTAAATACGTTAAGTAAATATATTTAAATATCTTCAACATTTCGCGGCCCTATCAGCAACTGTAGAAATATTATTTCAATTTTAACTGAGGCTGCTAATTATTAAAATTAAAAAGTTAAGTAAATATAGTTAGGGTTACATGACATTAGTGTAATGTCTCCTTGGGGTGCTAATTCTTTATCCGGATGCATATATAAATAAAATGGGGACTGAAGACTAACTAAATAGCACACGTGGACAATTATTCATAATTTCAGCACAATGTTTTCTGAAAAAAATCATACGTCCGCTATTTCACAAAGGCTATACTGTATCAGATAGTTTGTACAGTTTTTCATACATATTAAAATAATTCATACGTTTCATCGATTTTGATTGAGAAACAGAAATTATTTCTATTACTGTTATATATACTATTTCTCAATAAAAATCGATGAAATGTATGAATTATTTTAATATGTATGTAAAACTATACAAACCGGCTGATACAGAATAGCCTTTGTGAAATAGTGGACGAATGGTTGGAAGTGTGTTCACCCACTTTAAGATGAAGATAAAAGGTGTTTTATAGCGACCCCAGTATCAGCATGGGGTAAGTAAACTGCCAGTATGGGGTAGGCCACACGACTGGGGAACATTCTCCACGACGAATGCCGCTAACCGGATCACTTACAACTCATGCAGGCGTTACTACTCATGGGCTTCCCTCAGTGGCGGCGGTTTTTTTCACTGGTTTGTCGACAGGCCATCGCTGTGCTGGTATTTCTGTCAACTGCACTATTCGCAGACGAGCCTACGCTTACGAGGCGCAGTATCGTCAGCTTACACAACACCCACTTGTGGGCTACAGAGAATCCCCAGCGGCAACGAACCACAGGTACCGATTCAGCCTCAACGGGAGGGGGTGGTTGATTAACGGCGATCGCCTCGAAGAGAGCAGTCACCTTACCACAACGCAGGAGTGAGATGACGCAGTGGCTAGCAAACTGGAGTCGCATTAGGAAGGACAATGGTTCAAATCCGCTTCCGGCCATCCAGATTTAGGTTTTCCACCATTTCCCTAAGTCGCTCCAGACTGATGCCGAGATGGTTCCTTTCCTTCGTAATCCGACGAGCTTGTACTGCGCCTTTAATGGCATCGCCGTCGTCGGACATTAAACTCGAATCTTCCTTTTTTTCCCACAATGCATCACGGGCGGGGCACATATGTGCCTCCTGTAGGTGACACAGCCTCCCTTGCTGGAAGACGTGCTTCTGGTGGCGTGAGTGGTAATGTCGCTACTGCAAGATGGTGCCCCAGCTCATTCCCCTCTCGAGTGTCAAGGTAAAACACTAATACGGGCATAACATTTCTACTTGCCTGGTGTGGCCACCTGTGTGCTTTCAATCATAGAAACGTACACACTCAAAGATCTTCTACCTTGACCTTCAAATGAGCCCATCTACCTTGGAAAAAAATTTCTTTCCATATGTCCATACGACCTTTCTTGTTCCTTATCTTATCAGGGAGTGTTCCACGCAGTTTCTGTCCATTTAGCAAAATCACCCTGTACATGTATACGGGCTGAACCAGAACCCACAAACAAGTATTTAGCAGTTGTTTGGGGATACTTTGAAAGTATTTTTGGGTAAGGGACCCACGGTGGCTGGTGGGTCTTTACTGAGTATTTGCATTGCACTTGGTTCCTTGCCCCAATAAGCTTTGTATCTGTACTGCACTGGAAATAAAGAAGAACAGTGCCAATTCCGACGGTATGAGCTGTGTGTCTTGTTTCCACTCTCTCCAGATAGCTGCTGTTTACAACAGTAATGCTCTCTTTAACTCAAAGCCTTCAAGTTTGCTTTTGCTACTGCTTCGTTCTGCCTAGGGTTTTGTTGTCCGACAGTGGATATTGTTTGTTAACAGTGGTACGCAGCGGTACTAATGGACTTAACTTCGCCTCGTGTATCGGTTCACTGAGTGCAGTGGAAGAGCAGCACAATGACACTGCTACGTCTCGTCCTCACACCGTCATCAGCCACATCACAGCACTTTTGCGGACAGAGGTTGTCGTATGTTCCAGCTCTGTACAGCCATAACGTGTTTTTTGAGAGTGCCATCAGTGACATTGTGGTTTTTGTATGTGTGTATGTGTGTGTGTGTTAAGAAAATGTAACAGCGATTTAACAGCAATGTTATGCCCTCATATTTTGCGTTAAACATGGCGAATCCGCGACTGTGCTTTGAAAAGTTGAGACAGGCCTATGTGGAACATTACTTACCAAGAGCACAATTTTTCGCTGGCACAAATCATTTTTGGAAGACAGAGAGCATGTTGAAGGTGAACCTCGCTCAGGAGACCTTCGTCTTCTAAAACCGACGAAAACGTCTAACGTGTCCATACTCTAGTGAGATCAGACCGACATTTAACAAGAAAGGTGATGGATGACCTGTTAAGCTTGGAACATTTTCGGTATACATTAAATTTTGATGGAAGTCAGCACATGCGAAAAGTTTGTGCCGAAATGGTGCTGAAAATCCTCACAGCTCAGCAGATGGACGTTTGCAGAAACGTATGTGTTGCTGTTCTTGAGAGGATTGCCAATCACCAAGAATGGTTTTTCTGCCACCAAGAATTCAGTCACAGAACTGCCTTGTTATGAGCGTCCTGCTAGGCGCCATGTTCTTGGTTCATCTGACAAAAAAAAAAAAATAAAAAAAAATGGCTCTGAGCACTATGGGACTTAACATCTATGGTCATTAGTCCCCTAGAACTTAGAACTACTTAAACCTAACTAACCTAAGGACAATACACAAACCCAGCCATCACGAGGCAGAGAAAATCCCTGACCCCGCCGGGAATCGAACCCGGGAACCCGGGGGTAGGAAGCGAGAACGCTACCGCACGACCACGAGATGCGGGCAAACATCTGACACATGAAGAAGAATTGTCAGATCTGAAGTACCAAGTAGGTCTTTTTCCGATAGGTTGTAACGCCTGTAGAAAAATTCTGAAGCATTGTTTAAGAGTGACGCATATTATTTCAGGCACGCTCTGTAATTTTTATATCCTATAGTCATTTTTGGAGAATATGTTTAGTTTTTAATCTAAGGACAGGCATTATATGAAATTAAAACGATTTAAGTGTGGCAGATAGACGCAAATGAGACACACTGCTTAAATATGACCACACCCTTTTCATCCAAGGATAGAATCCCATTTCACAAGACACACTTTCGTCACCTTTTTGAAATTAATTCGTTGACTGCAAATTCCTTGACATCATGTGTATTAGGTATATACGTGTAGAAATTTTGTCAGTTACAATAGTCGTGCACATTGTATATGCAATAGTATGAGATCCAATATTCTGACAAACGCAGTTAAATAGTATCGCAGTAGTACGGAATATAAAGGAAATCAACAATTCAGATTGGTAGGGCGTGGAACTCGGAATGAAGCTGTGCGGCCCTCTGTGGTATTAATGCCTATGTCCCTTTACTGCGAATAGGAAACAGACACCATTAGTGATTGTGCTTATTTTGTACGTAAGTCACTATTGTGACAGTGCCACGCGTAAAACGGTTATCATGAAATGAAAAAGCCTAGAAGGAAATGGAACACACTAATCGTCAAATCGACAGAATTTCAACTGTTCAACTAGAGTGATTGATAGTTTCGTTAGTTTTGTAACACGATATGGACAGAACGAAAAATATGGGAAAAGCAGAAAATTATCTGGCACTGTGCTCCTTGCCAGTAGTGCAGGTAAAGTTGGCCAAACAATGGAAGAACTTAACAGAGAAGATTGAAAGTAAGCCTGGTAAACAATTGTAATAAAACTCTGACATCTGGAATGCTGTCTATAAGGACGTATGTTTCTAGGATTGGCGTTTTCCGGAGGCGTTCAGTTACTGCGTCGTTCAGAGGGCTGTCAGTTTGTGGGGAGCAGACAACACTCGTCGACGTGAGTGTTGGACATTCCTCTACAGAGAGACACGAAGCAATGACTGACAGATGAAATATAAGGGGCAGTCAAATGAAAATAAGATAGGTGCAGAAAAAGTAAGCACACTGTTTATTATTTCAAATGTGATCGCCATAACTGTTGGTACATTTACCCCAATGTGAGACAAGATGGTCAGTGCCTCCATGGAATAATAGTCGCGGTTGCCGACCGGACTACGATTGTACCCAATCGTGTACCTCTTCATCGGAAGCAAAACGACGGCCACGAACATCTTTCTTCAGAACTCCAAAAATATGGAAATCGCATGAGGGAGACATCGGGACTGTATAGAGGATGTGTAGGGGCTACCCAACGAAACTTCTGCAGGATAGTCGAAACAACTTTGGTAACATGTGGGCGTTTCTACCTTCATACGGACAAATGCATCGTCCGAGAACAGCTCCATACACATCCACTAGATAATTTATATTAACGGTGACAAATGGTTCTGAGCACTATGGGACTCAACTTCTGAGGTCATCAGTCCCATAGAACTTAGAACTACTTAAACCTAACTAACCTTAGGACATCACACACATGCATGCCCGAGGCAGGATTCGAAACTGCGACCGAAACGGTCTCGCGGTTCCAGATTGCAGCGCCTAGAACCGCACGGCCACTTCGGCCGGCTTAACGGTAACAATCCTATCACACTTCCTTGAAATACTCCCGAAATTAATCGGGTGAGGTGCCACAATGGTTAGCATACTGGACGGTTCAAATCCGCTTGCAGCCATCAAGATTTAGATTTTGCGCGATTTCCCTAAATCCCTTCAGGCAAATGCCGGGATGGTCCCTTTGAAAGGGCACAGATAATTTTTCTTTCCCATCCTTGACACCGTCTAAGCTTCTGCCCTATCTCTAATGACCTGGATTGCGAAGAGGCGTAACCCCTAATCTTCCTTCTTTTCTTCCTTCCTGAAATTACCTTTACACCCGTCGAGTTTGCACCGTTAAGAGCGATGAGATGGTCTGTGTCTGCAAGAAAGTTTTGAACCCAGTAACAAATCTGATTCGACACTCGGTAAGCTCGCATTTTGCGGTGAGCATTGACGGCTATGCTCTTACTTTAATCCCTAGGGCAGTGTAGTACCAAGAGGGTAGTGAGAGAGGCCACCGCCTAGAGTTGGACGTAAAGAAAATGAAGGTTTAAGAAAAAAATAGGTGATGTGCGTGAGTTCTCCTGCCTCTCTGCCTGAGAGGAGAAGCCTTTTCAAGGCCGCGACTGCATACGTACGTCGTTTCCATAGGGTCATTTGCCCAAGTATCATCATAAAGAAATGGCTACCACCAAGCAGACGGCTATCGCTAACACGGGTCAAGCGGCAGTTGTCGATTTGATTTAAACAGCTGCCTGCCACACAGATCGCTAGTGGTGGAGTTCTTGCGACTATGTCGTTTAATCAAAGTCTTCCGATTTTTGCCAACTGGGGACTGAGCGAAATGCGTCCTCGGAGGGGGAAAAAAGTGAGATTTACTTCCCCGTTCCCCCTCCCGTCACAACTTCTGTTTTTCCCGACTTTCGGTTGATACTATCTGATGTGCAACTAAAAAAAAGAATACATGAATAACCCTTCTGCGTGTAATTACTAAGAAGAGGGCTGTTCAATAACTAATGCAACAATTTTTATCTGGTTTTATTCAGGATTCCAATACACCATATTATCCCCTACTCTTTTCGCTAGAGCAACACCCTGGTGGAAAACCAGAGCATTGCAGATATTCGTAGGTGTTGCCAGAATGTCTACGGACACCTGGCAGTGAACAAAAGCGTGGCGAGTCGTTGGGCCAGGCGTCAACAAGGTCGCGCGAACCTGCCCGATCTCCCGCGTGCGTGCTGGCCGGCTGCACACAAGTGCGACTCCTGCAGTGTCGGAACGTGCGGACACTCTCACTCGAGGTGATCGACCTGTCACAATCGAACACGTCGCTGCACAACTGGACGTCTCTGTTGGTGGAGCTGACGCACTTGCCCACCAGTAGGGGGTACTCAGTTTCCTCACCACTTAACAGAGGACCAAAAGAGCACCCTCCTACGTCCACCTGTTTGACCCAATGAAGGATGTATTCTGCGGGAAGCAGTACTTACAAGGTAACCTCCCCATCGCACCCCCCTCAGATTTAGTTATAAGTTGGCACAGAGGATAGGCCTTGAAAAACTAAGCACAGATCAATCGAGAAAACAGGAAGAAGTTGTGTGGAACTATAAAAAAAATAAGCAAAATATACAAACTGAGTAGTCCATGTGCAAGATAGGCAACATCAAGGATAGTGTGAGCTCAGGAGCGCCGTGATCCCGTGCTTAGTGTGAGCAGCTGCAGAACGACAGGTCCTTGGTTCAAGTCTTCCCTCGAGTGAAGAGTTTAATTTTTTATTTTCAGACAATTATCAAAATTCAGGTACTCACACATAATCAACTTCGCTCTCCAAAATTCCAGGACATGTTCAGATTTGCTTGGGCATATGGAGGATTTGACGGTCTACACACGGAAAAATTTGAAAATGTTAAAAACATTTGTTTTGACAGAGCACAGGGAAAACTGTGCGACTGTGAAACTGTTGCATTCATTTGTTTCAGTTTATGTGACAAACTCTTATGTTTTCATCACTTCTATGGGAGTGATTATCACATCCACAAGAAAACCTATATCGGGCAAGGTAGAAGAATATTTTACCCATTCGCCAAGTGTACAAGTTAGGTGGGTCGACAACATATTCCTGTCATGTGACGCACATGCCGTCACCAGTGTCGTATAGAATAAACCAAACGTGTTTTCTTGTGGAGGAATCGGTTGACCTACGATCTTGCGATCAAATGTTTTCGGTTCCCATTCGAGAGGCACGTCCTTTCGTCTACTAATCTCACGGTTTTGCGGTGCGGTTGCAAAACACAGACACTAAACTTATTACAGTGGACAGAGACGTCAATGAACGAACAGACAGATCATAACTTTGCGAAAATAATGAAAGTAAACGCTTCGCTCGTTACGTAGCTGCTCACGCTAACCACGGGACCATGGCTCCTCTCAGCTCTTTTTATCCTTGATGCTGGCTATATTTTGCTTATTTTTTCATAGTTGCACACAACTTTTTCCTATTTTCTCGATTGGTCTGTGTTCAGTTTTTCAAGGCCTGTCCACTGTGCCAACTTATAACTAAATCTGAGGGATGTGCGGTGGGGAGGTTCCCTTGTTAGATGATGGTGAGGCTACTGATGCAGCAAGATGTTGGATCCGACATCGACCAGTAGAGGGTTACCGTGCGGGCACACAGTAAGATAGCTTAAGGCCGTCGCATTGAACGGAGATTATATTGAAAAAATATCATTCTGTAGTCAAAATAGTGGGGAATAATTTGGTGTATTGGAATCCTGAATAAAACTAACCTGGTTTCAACAAAATTTGTTGTATTACGTATTGTACGAGCCTCCTATTACGAGAGTTGTTAGCCGTTGGTCCTGTAGACAGCTGCACACTCTTCGTAGAAGTTAAACTATCGTGTAAAGAAACGTACGCTCTGCTATTGGTCATCCGCTGGATTGTTCAAGCATATCGTATCGTAACATCAGTGGAAAAAGATCTTACTTCTGAATTAGGTATTTAATTTTTAATGTAGCGCGAATACTCTGTTGCACGCTAGAACGTCCAAAGTCTTAAGACTTTTTGCTAATCACTGTGATAAACGTTTGTCTCATGTTGTTATTGTATAAAATTTCAACGACGTTCGGTTTCGCTGTGCGTCATTTCCATTAAACCTACTTACAAAATTAAAATTATTGTTAAAAGTGTTTAAAAATTTCGCAAAGGTAGGGGATAAGGGGCGGTAGTTTGGCAGTTCAACCGAGTGTGCGGCTTTGCTTCGGTATGGTTCTGATTGAGACGAACACTATATGAAGTCAAAATGATTTAATGATTATAAAGAATCCGCCTCGATTGCAAATAGAAGCCGGATGTTGACCTAGGTTTCGGCGCGGATAACCACGCCTTCCTTGGAACACACTAAAACTACAAACTGCCTAAAGAGGCATGGTCCAACATTAATACAATAGGCCCAAAAGGGCAAAAGTTTCTCATAAAATGTAAAATAAGTGGTACGTGTGTACCATGTCAATAGCTGTACTTAGCTCAAACGCCAGATGCGTGCTTTCTCACCCCAGTACTGGCCGTACTGTATTAATGTTGGACCATGATTCTTTAGGCAGTTCGTAGTTTTAGTGTGTTCCGAGGAAGGCGTGGATATCTGCGGAGAAACCTAGGTCAACATCCGGTTTCTATTTGCAATCGAGGCGGATTCTTTATAATCATTAAATTATTCACGATTTCTGACGCGCTGCAATGTTAAAAGTTCTCAAAACCATTTAGTGATTTTACTTTGGTATGGAGCCACAGTCATATAAAACTTTTTCAAAGATGTAACCGCCATTTGGCTGTACAATACGTTTTTTTTTTCCACAATCTAGATTTCGTGCTTAGGCCATTATCAAGCGTTAGAAGTATCAACTATCAAACAAAGGAAAATCCAGGATGGAATGTAACAATGTAGCGGAGATACTGAGTCGCAGATACGCACAGTAAAAAGACTGTCACAAATAAGTTTTCGGCCAACGAGGTCTTTGTCCTGAGACTGCAGTCATGTGTGTGTGTGTGTGTGTGTGTGTGTGTGTGTGTGAGTGAGTGAGTGAGGGCGTGTGTCTATTTTGGACAAAGGCCTCGTTAGCAGAAAGATCATTTGTGTCAGTCTTTTTGTTGTGCCTATCTACTGCTCAGCATCTCCGCTGTATGGTTAATGCCAACTTTCTTTTGAAAGTGTCAACGATCGTTAGACTTGAGAAGAACACAAGTCATCGACAAATTATGTATCTTCGGTTGTGTAAATCAATATTGTCAGAAATAAATGCGAGACCATTTGTATAACAGCCCTATTTACTGGGAATTAGCATGACTTCTTCACTTGATGTGGTTGCACAGTCAAATGGCGGTTATATCTTTCAAAAACGATTTAGGTCTGATACAGCGGCTACTGATGTTGAGCAGATGGTCACATCTATCACACAGTGTAAGTCTCGCCAGCCGTTGTGATTTGATGATAGTTACTATAAAAAACAGTCTCGATCACGATTTATTTATCCAGGTGACCGGTTTCGACCACTAGTAGTGATTCTCCAACAGAAAGAGGTTCCTACACAATGGTCTGAAGATGACCACAGTAGTGGTCGAAACCTGTCACCTTGAGAAATAAATCGTGTTCAAAACTGTATCTAATAGTAAATATTTGTAAGACATTGGTCACTGCCACTCCCATAATGTATTCAAAAGTAATTTAACGATAGAATCCCAATTCGCCAGACACGCTATTTGTCAGTTACTTCAGAGGAAATGAAGCGTGCAGAAAGTAGAGTGGAACTTAGTATAATTGACGGTTACTGTCATTACTCATACCTGGAGCACGAGTCGTGGGCACAATGGGCTCGAGAGCATAGTCTACGCTCGAGGCTGCCGGCGTCCTGTTGGTGGTCGTAGCAGTTTCCGTTGTCGTCGTCGGCACAGTTCCGTCTTCTCGCTGGGATGTCGCGGCTGAGGAGCCCGAATCGACGACATGCTGCACGACGTACCTGTTCGTCGTGAGGGTAGTCGCGGAGCTGTTGTCGCTCACCCTTCTCGTCGAGGCCGTCGTCGGCGCCGGAGTGGCTGCTTCGGACTCCACGTGAGCCGCGCTGGTCGGGCCTTCCCGGCTGAAGTTCGGCTCGGCGGTCGTCGTCGTCGCACTGCCTCGCGTCGTCAGGGAGCTGTCGTTCCGAGCGACGAGAAGACCGTCGTCAGAGCCGGAGCTGGCGTTTCCACTGCTCGTTGCTACACTCACAACCGTCGTCTGTTCCTCGGAAGATGACGACTCGACGAGCCGTCGTGAGCCAGAGCGGTCGCTCTCATTGGCACTGGCGTTAGTTGTAACCACTTCATCAGCTGTCCTGGCAGTTGTAGTCTCGGTACGGTCTGCAGGTGTTGGTGATGCGCCAGTGACATTATTGGCAGGTGTGGAGGAGTCGTTAGCTGACTCAAAAACTAAGAAAAGCCTGTCAGTGTCGCTAACTCGCGGTCCCAAAGACTCGGTGGTCCCATTCGGAGTAGTGGAGTGTGGTTTACTGGTAGTCTTCACAGGTCCGCGGTCTACGACAATGGGGAAAATGCTGCTGGGCAAGTAACTTGTTGGTATGTCACTGGTTGGCGAAGAGACGAAGACGATCGGCGGTGACTGAGGTCTAACAGTGGTGGTGTCTGTGTGAGACAGGGTATGCGTGACGTTTTCAGTGACTGAGATGAGGGTGGCGTTTTCTGTGGGTGTACTGCCGCGGTGATGCGTCGACTGTGCCACTGACTCTCCACTCGAGGGCGCCGGTTCAGGTCTAAAAGTGGTGGTGGCGTTTGTACGATTGGGAGGGTGAGTGACGTCTTCAGTGAGTGAGCTGAGAATGACGTCATCACTGAGTGTGCTGCGGTGGTCTAGCGTCGTCTGTACCACTGTCTCACCGCTCGTCGGCGCTGGTTGAGGTCCAGTAGTGGCGGTGTTTGTATGAGTGGGAGGGAGAGTGGCGTTTTCGACGACTGAGCTCTGAGTGATACCTTCGGTGCGTAAGGTGGTGTAGTTACGCGTCGTCCGTGCCACAGATTCTCGGGTCGCTGCCGCCGATGGTGTAACGGGCCCCTCTGTGGCGGCAGTTACTGGCGACTCGGTGGTGGTATTGGTGCGGCCCGCGCCGACGGTCCTCGCCTTGCTGTCCTCGGATGGCGCCCTCCGTTCCGTCACCACCGCAGCCTCCGTCCTGGCTTCGGCAGGCTGCCTCGTTCCGGTGGCCGGCCTGCGGCTGGGCGTCGTGTCTGTCAGTGTCTCTATATCTTCTTCTAGGATACCGTTTAATCGGCCTTGCTCGTTCACCTTCTCGGAATCCTGGAACAATTAACGGCATCAGTTAGATGATTAACGATTGTCGAATTTTACTGTCAAATGTCAAGATCTTGTACGATCTTCAATAGTTCTCGACAACCATATGGCCGAGCAAGTGTAAGACGTAAAATACAGAATGTACTTAAAATGTTAACAGGAATACTGAAGCCCGACGAAAACCGGTATGCTCAGCCAGATGTGAGGTACAATGTAAAATAAAACAAGAAAATAAACAGGGATAAATGTAAACGAAGCTTCAAGTATAAAGTTTTTATAGCCTCGATTGCGTGTAGGTACACAGGATTACTAGTTTAGACAGGACTACGTGCCCATTTTCAGATCCACATCGTACACGCTACGAAAGGTGGTTTTAATTACTGTCATATATATATGGTGTCACCGCCAGACACCACACTTGCTAGGTGGTAGCCTTTGAATCGGCAGCGGTCCGTTAGTATACGTCGGACCCGCTTGTCGCCACTATCAGTGATTGCAGACCGAGCTGTGCGCTAAGTCCGCCGCTGGCGCGCTGCCAAGATTGCGTAAGCTGTTCGGCGGGTTGCGTCAGCCGCCTTGTAGGCGTAACATGCTGTTGCATCCTTGCGCCCCCGGTTCTAGATGTACCCTTGTCCGGTTCTCAGCTACGCTACAGATCATTTTGCAAATAGACAATTTATTTATGAAAATATACAGTACAGTCACCAACAAACTTTACATATTCACATACTCCTTTACCTTTTACCCAAATGAAGACAGACTCATTTACAGATATTTTCCTCCTATTACGAGTATACAAAGACAAACCAGAAGTCGACATATAAGCGGATTTAGCAAAGTCTTTATTAGCAAGTTCGGCCATATGGTAGGTGCGAAATGCAATAATGTCTCTGTCAACAAAACTTTCGAGTCCAGGAACATTTGGTATTCCAGAACCTCCACGAACAATGGCTACAGTGAACCATCCGTTACCATGGCTGAACGAATCATTAATATCTAAACTAAAATTAAGACGCCGTCGCCGTCGCCGTTCTAAACAGACAGTGTACAAAACCATCGAGAACATTGAATTTGCTACAACATTTGCTTTATTAGCAAGTTCGGCCACATGGTAGGTGCGAAATGCAATAATGTCTCTGTCAACAAAACTTTCGAGTCCAGGAACATTTGGTACTCCAGAACCTCCACGAACAATGGCTACAGTGAACCATCCGTTACCATGCCTGAACGAATCATTAATATCTAAACTAAAATTAAGACTACAACCACAGAAAACAGATGGTCCGTCCAGCAAGGCTTGCGCTGCGACAGACTTGACTGGTATACGATTCTTCTTGTCTTCAGCTGTTGTAGCAAATTCGATGTTTTCGATGGTTTTGTACACTGTCTGTTTAGAACGGCGACGGTATCTTCTGTACGGCATCTTCGCAGCGTTCAATGCAGTTGCCTGTGCAGCAGCAGCAGCGCGAATGAGCCGCTGCGCGGCGCTCGCTCGCTTATATAGAAGAGAACATTGAATTTGCTACAACAGTTGGAGACAAGAAGAATCGTATACCAGTCAAATCTGTCGCTGCTCAAGCCCTGCTGGACGGACCTTCTGTATTCTGTGGTTGCCGACTTAATTTTAGTTTAGATATTAATGATTCCTTTAGTCATGGTAACGGATGGTTTACTGTTGCTATTGTACGTGGAGGTACAGGAGTACCAAATGTTCCTGGACTCGAAAGTTTCGTTGACACAGACATTATTGCATTTCGCACGTACCATATGGCAGAACTTGCTAATAAAGACTTTGATAAATCAGCTTATATGTCTACTTCTGCATTGTCTTTGTATACTCGTAACAGGAGAAAAATATCTGTAATTGAGTCTGTATTCATTTGGGTAAAAGGTAAAGGAGTATGTGAATATGTAAAGTTTGTTGGTGACTGTACTGCCGCACGGCAGGTCTAGTCTAGAGAGACTCCCTAGCACTCGCCCCAGTTGTACAGCCGGCTTTGCTAGCGATGGTTCACTGTCTACATACACTCTCATTTGCAGAGACGACAGTTTAGCATAGCCTTCAGCTACGTCATTTGTTTCGACCTAGCAAGGCACCATATTGACTTACTACGTATGTATTCTGAACAGATATTGTGTATCATGTACCGTCAAGAGCGACGTTCATCATTAATGGATTATAGTTAAGTATCAAACTAATTACGTCCGCTTTCTGAGTTCTAATTCCTTGTCATGTTCCAGACCTCACGTCAGTATAGTACTTCCCTCCTCACGCCAGCCTGCGTGGGCTAAAACGCGTGCATTTCGGCGTCCACTAGTAACAGGAAATCTTGTTGTGTGATAAACGGCACATTTCTTTTCATACCATCACAACGTACCTAAATAACATAAGAAAAAAATGTTCAGATGTGTGTGAATACTTATGGGACTTAATTAACTGCTGAGGTCATCAGTCCCTAAGCTTACACACTACTTAACCTATATTATCCTAAGGACAAACACACACACCCATGCCCGAGGGAGGACTCGAACCTCCGCCGGGAGCAGCCGCACAGTCCATGATTGCAACGCCTGAGATCGCTCGGCTAATCCCGCGCGGCTAGTAAAATAAGAGCAGAACGTCAAAAAATATGACTGAATCCTCATGGCAAGATATAGTCATGGAAGTGCGGAACGTCAAGAAGTGTCGCATGTATCTGGATTGGATACAGGGAACATATTTCCAACCAAGACACGTGCAGCACTTCTCGATGTAACACACTTCTACAACTCTGTCTTAGTATGAGGACATAGTTCTATTATACTTTATCATGGGTGCATTATGATGGTACGAAAACAGACGTGCGATTTATCGCACAGCACGATTTCATAATCTGTAGGGATCTGAAGATGGCTGCGTAGTCCTGTCGAAGCTAGTAATCCAGCATATCTACTAGTGATCAACTGGATTACTAGTTTCTTCACACTAAATTCATTGATCGCTCTCCAGTCGACAATGTCAGGTATTTAAACAGAGATATTTTTTTTAGCGTTCCTTATCTGAGTCGGTAAAAATGGAACCCTTTTTGGGTCACTTTCTTGGCTGACACTCCGTCCGACTGTTAAGACCCCATTTCGCAGTGATGGGTAGGGGTATCAAGTTGAAATTTACGTCAATACTAACACTACAGACCTTGGTATTGTAAAAAATTTAAGCCAAGATAAAGGCCACCCACACCCTGAGAGAGTTTCTACTGCTGATATTCGTGTTTGCCAAATCCTGCCTTCACCAGCAAGGTCGCCGGATCGGTTCCCAAGTGAGATCGTTTGGAGCATACTGGGAAGAGCCCTCGAACCAACTCGGGATTTTGACGACCAACACGCCAGGTGGACGTAATTTGGCGGTAGCCCTCAGGGGGACAGCCAACAACTATATCAAGCAGTGACAGGATGAGTAACTGCTTGCATAACAGCCAGAGGTGGACTAACGTGTTACTGACTTGCTCAATTTGTGGAGCGCTTTCTCTTGAATAAGTTATGCAAGATTTCCGAACGTGTAATCGTTTGTTTGTTACTTCATGTACATCACATTTGTTGAAAAATTTTCAAATGTGTATGAATTCGTAAGAGACCAAACTGCTGAGGTCATCGGTCCCTAGACTTACACACTACTTAAACTACGTTAAACTAGCTTATGCTAAGAACAACACACACACCCATGCGTGAGGGAGATGGTTCAAATGGCTCTGAGCACTATGCGACTTAATTTCTGAGATCATTAGTCGCCTAGAACTTAGAACTACTTAACCTAAGGACATCACACACATCCAAGCCCGAGGCAGGATTCGAACCTGCGACCGTAGCGGCAACGCGGTTTGAGACTGTAGCGCCTAGAACCGCTCGGCCACCACGGCCGGCCTTATGTACAGGAAGTATTCGGAAGTTACAGGACTTGTACTGCAAGGCTGCAGATCCTACACTTGAAAGATCGAATCTGCCCTACGCTTCTTGGCTACAGCGCAGCGGCATCGCTGACGGGGATGAGTCATGCTTCTAGAAGGGAGAGATTTGAACCTGGAGATCTTTTGGCCCTAAGGAGCGAGTTAGTCCAGCCTGAGCAAGCCTGCACAGCAGATCCCAGGAGTTCGTGTCCCGCACTGTAGGATGTAAAAGTGAAGAATTTCGCGGAAAGATTATGCTGAAAGTCGCATCAGATGAAAAATGCAAGACGGACGAGTACTATGTTTCTGAAAAAATGTGAGATCTTAAAGCTCAGATTTGAATTTCGTGTCGAAAAAATTGTTACGTAATGAAAAGACCATTGCACCGGCAATGGAAGACTCATGCAGGCTCGTGATCGATGACTGACTGCATTTGTAAAATGAGTGCAATTAGAACCAGTAGCGACGAGTCATATGAACTTCATGTGGAATAAAATTAACTGTGTCGTACAAAAGTGTTCATATATTACAACTTCTTCATTAAAATAAAAGTATTTTGGAAGGGAATCCTAGAACATAGAATCATAGAACAGTATGGAAAAATACATAGGGCAAGCGTCTTAGGCTCAAGTTCAGAAGTTTAATTACTGGTGTACTACCTTCGGAGTATGTTATCCCTCTATATCCTGGCTACGTTATCTTCTTTCTTCTTTTTTTGCCTGTATATACCGGTAATAGGTCTATATTCGTCCCCTGACTCGGCATCATTGTACAGTAACACACGCTGTGGTCTTCCAAATGTTTTCTTTGTGACTCTTGCGACGGTTAATGATTTTTTACATAATAATTGCCAAACAAATATAATTGTTACTTCAGAGAAGGCAGCTGATATTAAGCTTCCTTCAGTCTTCCAAAAGCAGCATGACAAAACAACCAGCATAACAAACAAGTAGTAGTTTTATGTATAAACAACCTTTGTTTTATGTATAAACAACCTCCAAGAAAGGCCATAGCCACTAGCCTCAACACGTCCGAAATGTAGCACTTGTTGCCCATATTACTAGCTACCCTATATGATCAAAAGTATCCGGACACCTGGCTGAAAATGACTTACAAGTTCGTGGCGCCCTCCATCGGTGATGCCAGAATTCAATTGGTGTTGGCCTACCCTTGGCCTTGATGACAATTTACACTGTCGAAGGCACACGTTCAGTCAGGTGCTAGAAGGTTTCTTGGGGAACGGCAGCCCATTTTTCACGGAGTGCTGCGCTGAGGAGAGGTCTCGATCTCGGTCGGTGAGGCCTGACGCGAAGTCGGCGTTCCAAAAAAAATGGTTCAAATCGCTCTGAGCACTATGGGACTTAACATCTTAGGTCATCAGTCCCCTAGAACTTAGAACTACTTAAACCTAACTAACCTAAGGACATCACACACATCCATGCCCGAGGCAGGATTCGAACCTGCGACCGTAGCAGTCGCGCGGTTCCTGACTGAGCGCCTAGAACCGCGAGATCACCGCGGCCGGCTCGGCGTTCCAAAAATATCCCACTGCTCTCCAAAGTGATATACACTATGTGATCAAAAGTATCCGGACATCCCAAAATATATGGGATCGATTCCTCCAAAAGAACCACACTTAGCGCTGTGCGGGTTGTCCATGGTCCTACGCAACTAGCGCGTGAGGGGACTGACATATTGTTCACTCGACCGTGCAGGATTATAAAGAGACAGTATGTACCACTGTTTACAGCAGGAGAAGTATGCATGGGGACAGTGCGAGGACGTCTGTGACAGCTTGTACTGTCACACGATGACTACTGTTGCGTTCTTTTTTGTGACTTCCTTTGATGCGACTGCAGATACAAGCACGCCAACAGTGGAGCGCCTAAATACAACACTGCACACAGAATTGGCTAATTTCTTCTTTTCAGACAGTCATGGTTCTGCGTAAAGCACCACGATGGATGCACCCATGTGTGGGGCCTCTGAAGTGAATAACATTGCTAGTTTGCCACTGTCATCGTCATACGAGGCAGCACCTTGTGGGATCGCTTATGGTACCATTAACTACACAACAATATCAACTCTGATATACATACACTATGTGCTCAAAAGTATCTGGACACCCCAAAAGACATGCGTTTTTCATATTAGGTGTATTGTGCTGCCACCTACTGCCAGGTACTCCATATCAGCGACCTCAGCAATCATAAAGGCACAGTCAGGGAGCAGAATGAGGTGCTCCACGGAACTCACGGACTTCGAACGTGGTTAGGTGATTGGGTGTATCCGAGACTTCCACACTCCTAAACAACCCTAGAACCACTGTTTCCGATGTCATAGTGAAGTGGAAACATGAAGGGACACGTACAGCACAAAAGCGTACAGGCCGACCTCGTCTGTTGACTGACAGTGACAGCCGACAGTTGAAGAGGATTGTAATGTGTAATAGGCCGACATGTATCCAGACCATTACACAGGAATTCCAAATTGTATCAGGATACACTCCATATACTATGAGAGTTAGGGGGAGGTGAGAAACTTGGAATCAATGTTCAAGCGGCTGCTCATAAGCCACACATCACGCCGGTAAACGACAAACGAAGCCTAACTTGGTGTAATGAGCCTAAACATTAGACGATTGAACAGTGGAAAAAGGTTGTGTGGAGTGACGAATCACGGTACACCATGTGGCAATCCGATGGCAGGGTGTGGGTATGGTGGACGTCCGGTGAACGTCCTCTACCAGCTTGTGTAGTCCCAACAGTAATATTCGGAGGCGGTCGTGTTATGGTGTGATCGTGTTTTTCATGAAGGGGGCTTGCACAGCTTGTTGTTTTGCGACGCACTATCACAGCACAGGCCTACATTGATGTTTTAAGCACCTTCTTGCTTCGCAATGTTGAAAAGCAATTCAGGGATGACGATTGCGTCTTTCAACACGATCGAGCACCTGTTAGTAACGCACTGTCTGTGGTTGAGTTGTAACACGAGAATAACATCCCTGTAATGAACTGGCCTGAACAGAGTCCTGACCTGAATCCTACAGAACACCTCTCGCATGTTTCGGAATGCCGTCTTCACGCCAGGCCTCATCAACTGACATCGATACCTCTCATCAGTGCAGCACTCCGTGAAAAATGGGCTGCCATTCCCCAAGAAACCTTCCAGTACCTAATCGAAGGTGAGCCTGCAAGCGTGGAAGCTGTCATCAAGGTTAGGGGTGGGTCAGCACCATATTGAATTCCAGCATTGCCGACGGAGGACGCCACGAACTTGTAAGTCATTTTCAGCCAAATGTCCGGACGCTTTTGATCACATAGTGTAGATACACGACAGTGAGTTTTAGCACAGCCACCAAGTTTCTGTATAAAATGGCCGGAACATTGTACCAGTCGGTCAGTTTCGCCACTTTAAAAGTCCACTCGCTGGTTTTGGAGCAATGTGAGAACTGCTGTTGACCGTCCTCATCGTTGGAAAATATCTTTCTGTCCCAGATGTCCTTTCAGCTTGTGGAAAAGATGGAAAGAAAATGGTGCGGGACCTGGACTATATCGTCAAATAGTTGGCACCATTTCATTACTGTACGACGTGACATTGCATTTAGTCCACATACAGCTAAAATGTAACGGCGAATCAGTGTGGAGTTTGGACGTTTTACCTACAGGAATCGTACTAGCTCGTGTACTTCAACTTTGGAGTTCATTTACAGCTGCCACGCCGTTTCAGGTGCATACTGTGACGCACCTATTATCCGTACCACAGCAGAACAGTGGCTGTAGGACAAGAGAAACGTGTTCTCTCTTCTGAAAATGCGACACTCTTGTAGCTTAATGATATTGCGAGGGGAGATCCAGAAAGGAGAGGGGAAATTCGTCATAACGCACTTATTTCTTAATATTTTTACAACATATCTGGTCACCGTCAAGGTATTCTCCATTAACCACAACACACTTCTTCAAAGGATCCTTCCATTGTTGAAAACAGATTTTAAATTCACTTATCGGGATATTCTTTATGCCTTCCAGTGATTTTTATTTTATTTCCTCCACAGTGACGAAACGATTTCCTGTCATACCCCTTTTGAGTCTAGGAACAATAAGAAATCACAGGGGCCTAAATCCGGTGAGTAGGGGAGGGGGGTGGACAATCGATGTCATGCCGTTTTCGGTCAAAAAGTGCTCGTTAGCCGGCGTGTTGTCATGATGGAAGAAGCTCAAAACATGCCTGAAGTCGACGCTCCCTTTGCTCTTCTGTGAGAAGGCGAGGGACAAATTTGGCTGCAGTCCTTCTCATGTGCAAAATCAACGGATAAAATTCTCTGAATTGAACTCCATGATATTCCAGACATCTAACAGAGTTGATCAACGGTTCGCCGACGGTCTTCACGAACGAGGACATTGATTTTGTCGACGTTTTCGTCACTTCCATTTTTAAAACGAGAAAACCAGTCGTAGAGTCTGGTTTTACTTACGGCAGCATCCCCATAAGCAGTCTTAAAGATCAAAATAGTTTCTGGAGCCGGTTTCCTCAACAGCAGACAAAATTTCACAGCCGTGCATTTCTCTGCACAATTGGCATCAAGTTTTCCCCGAGATGGAAAAAATTATTTTACTAAGAAGCTCTCACGGGCGAAACGAAGTACTCACAGCGACGCAACTTCGCTCACTGAATCAGGTAGCGTGACAGTAACGGACACCTGGTTCAACAATGGGTTCCCCTACTCTCCCTCCCCACCTCAGCCCAATTCCCGTTACTTTTGAATCCCCCCTCGAGGAGGGGGACGACATGTGCAGCTCTGTTTTTGAAGTCCGTACGTGGACTTTTGGACGAATGCTTTTCAGATGCTGTATTTTTCTAAATTGCAATTTCCTGAACATTATGCTAAGGCTATGAACGAAGCACAAACGTAAGAAAAGCCTTACCATTAGCGTACTAAGTCATTAAGTACATTAATTGTAATTAAAAAGTTTGCTGTCATCACAATGAAACGTGCTATATATTTTATTGTTGTTATTGTTGAATTCGTAGTCTTCTTGTAATGATCTTTATAGTTGTACATGAAGATAAATCTCCGAAATGTAGTCAGGTCACGCAGAAAATGAACGGCCAAGCTGACGTGGCATGGCTTAGTGAGCTGGAGGGACGCTGAGGACATGGAGCGTCGGCCTGTCGAAGCGGCGATTCTGCTTGAGCAAGATACGCTCAGCTCATCAGCTCGTACAGTCTTTTCAGGCAAACCGGTGAGCCACTGCCCGATCCTACGCCATCCGCGATTTTCACTCCAACACCTAAACTGTTTGTTGAACACTTACAAACTGATCTGCAAAGTGGGTGACGGTTAGCCATTGGCAGTACCGGAGGTGTATAGCTGCTTATCTTATCTCCCTGTTGCTCCACTGAACCACGTCCTACAGAGGGTGATAGCGCTTGCGTCGACAGGGAGAAGTAGGGCGCGTAACACATCTGGGACTGTCGCAACGTCCACCTCGCAACGGGCTGTTCAGAGACGCCCAGAGATGGCAACACATAAACTCGGGAGGCATTTGTCCCACGTCTTATAATTGATCCCATGAGGCTAGTTGTTCTGTTGGACAACATCACTCATAAATATATAGTGCAAATCGCACGGTATGTCGGTGCACTGTGGATGGACCAGCGGACGCCAGTGTTCTAAATCTACGTCTACATCTCTACTCCTATAGCAAATTTGCGGTGTGTGGTTAAGCGTACTTATTCTACACTATCATTTCCTCCTTCCACGTTGCACCAGCAAAAAGAACGACTGCCGGTAAACATTCGAATGAGCTCTTTTTTCAGTTATTTTCTTGTCATGGTAATTTCGCGAGACGGAAGAAGTAATATGTTGTATAATTCTTGGTCTCGGAATTTCAACAGTGAACTTTTAAAGTTGGTTGTCACATTCGTGACTCTCAGTTTTTAATTTGCAACTTTTACGTTTAGTCACCGCAGTTCTTCTGCAAAGATATGCTTCTGTATCTAGTTATCGATTGCGAACGTACAGCTTATCTTTGAGCCAGTGTGTGTGGTGTTCAGGAAGTATTCCTCGAGTGCCGGTGCTCGCCGCGGTGCGAATTCTGGGTCGCGTAAATCAAGCAAAATTCTTGGTTCAGGCGAATTACTCGTAGTGTGAAGTCTTGTTACGTAGCTGGCTTGCCGCCTTGCAGTGTGATAAGATGTACGTTGACAGCATACAGTATGAGCAGATTTGTAGTATGAGTTGGCTGTTCAGTCACGGGAATCGTATAGTGCATGCGTAATTATTTTGTTGCTGTACGTAGGCAGAGAATATCACTGATACTTTCATGGCTCGCAATCTCTCCTTTGTCTTCTCGTGAGCAGAGTACGTTTGGATACTTGGTACAAAACATTATTTTTGAATATAACAGTCTTGGTTGCGAAAATATTGCTTTAATGACGCGTTTCGCCTCTGTAGGGCATTATCAGATTATTTATAACACTAAAAAAAGAAAGCGAAAATGATTGTTGACGTATGGTCCTATTACGCACGGCTGTAGTAAAATATCTAAGGAAATTTTTACGAACCATAGATTCAACGAATTATTATGCTGTAAAATAAGCGTACGTCCACGTCGAGCTAAGATTGACAGCCAAACCTTAAAAAGAAAGAACAAATGACGTTCTAGTAAGTCAAATAAAATCTTAAATAAAAAATATATACCCGGTACAGTCATGATTCCAGGTCCAGTGCTATAGCGGTAGGACCACACATAGAGAATTGCACACATCCTGCCTCACGAAGAAATGAAAACCACCTATCACAGCAGAAAATGTCGAGCATGTATCCAGTAAGCATTAGACTGAGCGCCGCTTACAGCTACCAGCGGGAACACATGTAGATGGCGGTCACAAATAGTTTTCACCCTATAACTAAGATTTAAAATAAAATTCCAAAATTAAGCTGCAGAAGCATTATTTATGAGGAAAAATAATGGAATAATGAGTGCGACGGAATACACATTAAAAGTTAGAAAGATTTAAAAGATACAAATTGCGACAGGAAGCGATGCGGGCCACAAAAAACAGGAAGTGAAGTAAGATATGCGAACCGCATAAATATCATTTACAACAATAAAATCCCTCTTTGCTACTTACAATGTAAAAAATAAAAGCATGATAATTTAAAAATTAAAAACATGACAAATATCTGTAGAATGAAAAGCAGTCGTAAAAGAACTGAAATCATTTCGAAAAAGGCGTACCCAAGAGCAGTACCAATTAAATACACAAAAACAGGTGTCCATGATTAAAATGGTTGACATAAGCAAAGGGAGCTTCGACATAAAAAGTGACAGGAAATGCATCATCTAAAAATAGGTAGAATAGTGAACAGGGAAAACGACTTAAATGTAGAATAACCAAAGTCAAAAGTCGCCTAAGTTAATTTTTTTTTAAACAGACTTTATGGAGCCTTAGTAGTTCTGATTTCTACAGATCAGCTTATCGTTAAGCAGTTGATCACTAACCGCGCACGCATGCTTGAGAATTTCCGGTTCTTCCAGACGGTCACGTTTCTTGCCATTTTGATCATAATGCAAAATTTGGAGGTCATCCAGCGCCGTGGTTGGTGTCCCGTTGTCTTCAAATGCTCAGCAAAGGCCGACGCCGCTTCGTCTGCATTTTTTTTCTTTTTTCGTGTGTTCGTTGAATCTAATCTTAAACATCCTTCTGGTCTGGCTTTTGTAAAATTTTTGGCAAGAACGAAAATTTAACAAATTTCTGATTTCGAACACACAACTCTTGCTCGCAAGTTGCTGTTCGCTCCTAACATTTTCTACTTATACCGCTCACCCACGATCTATGGACTATATCCATTAGTGATTGCAATAAATCTTAAAGTTTCCAGTTCTTTCATAACAGATAGCGTAATAAGGGGAGTATAACAAAGATAGTCGATCATACATCTAAAGAAGCTTAACTTTTTTTGATGCGGATGGCACGGCGACGCGAGAATGACCCCATCCGTAATTGTGGGCTTTCGGAAAATAGCGGAACCTAGTTGCTTGAAATGCATCAGTATGGTAGAATGTGTAATGTCTTCACACTCTCTATTAGTGAATCTTTGTCAATGTTTTACGACTTCTACACATCTTGTTTGAATTTCTCACGTTCAGGAACTTGTGCGCCGTGTGTGATCGGATCATTAAAGTTACGCGTACTGTCATTTATATTTAAATGTTCTTTCAAATCAGTTTTTTCTTGGCGATCACTTTCCTATTTAGACGACCTTTTGCAGACTTGCAAGCAGCAGTCAACATAGGATCACATGATTCGATACGTACTGCTTGTCTTCAGCAATTAATAACATTTTTATGGATTTCTGATTGCAAATGTTATACAAACTAAATTCACTCACTGTAAGAATTATGTTTTGTGCTTCTATGCATGATCATCCGGCAGAAAAGATAGGTTTGGGAGAAGACGCACCTAGTACAGCGGCAGTGTTTCATTTTATATAAAGTATGATTATTCGATGTCTTGTTGGTTTGAACTGTTACAACAAATTGAGACAACATGCCCCCTACTCGCGGCTGAAAGCCACGTTGCATTACACCTTTTTCGTAAGTAGTGAGATGTTTGTTACTATTACTGACGTCCGCGTAAAATCAGTTTTCTTTTGCTACGCCCACTGTAAATCGTTGCGCAAGTAAGATTCCTGTGCTTAGTTAATAATCTGCAAATTCTTTGCTGTCAGATCGCAATACTAGTCCGATTCATGGGACTAAACATTGTCTATGAGATATTTGTTTGAACATAAATTAAATTTATTTCTGGAACACATGATGACGCTGCGGCAGACAGCTTTGTTCAAACACAGGTTGTAACTACTGGGAAAGTTCAGAAGCGAAAACAAGTGACGTACAGAAATCCCGGTGTAAAGTAGATCTACAATCTCACACAGTGAGTTTATTTTAGCCCCTAACCTAGGAAAAAATAAAAGTTGGATGTAGTACATAGCCACATAAGGACTGAGGATGGTACCCCCTCCCACCTCCCCCCCCCCCCCCCCCCCCCCATATGTCCATATGTTTTGCTGTTGTAAATGTTTCCAGTGATCGATCAGCAACTTTGTAATAGATAAAGAACGAGTTATTTTATTTATTTATTCCCTGAGCACTGCATTAATTTGTGTTGAGGGTCAAATCCCAGCCTCTCCACCAAGTAGTGAACCATTGCATGTCTTTCTACGGTTCCCTGTAGTTATCTGATCTTGCTCGATAGCCAAGTCGCCGAAGTGGCGTTGACTCAAGAGAGCAGGCGAACGGTCGTACCCAGCGGCAGGCCCTTGCCACACGACATTTCATTTCATCTGATCTTGCGACATACACTATGTGATCAAAAGTACCCGGACACCCCCAAAAACACATTTTTCATATTAGGTGCATTGAGCTGCCACCTACTGCCAGGTCCTCCGTATCAGCGACCTCAGTAGTCGTTAGACGTCCTGAGAGCGCAGAATGGGGCGCTCCGCGGAACTCACGGAGTTCGAACGTGGTCAAGTGATTGGGTGTCACTTGCGCCGCAAGTCTGTACGCGAGATTTCCACACTCCTTAACATCCCTAGGGCTACTGTTTCCCATGTGATAGTGAAGTGGAAACGTGAAGGGACACGTACAGCATAAAAGCGTACAGGCCGATCTCGTCTGTTGACTGACAGAGACCGCCGACTGTTGAAGACATGTATCCAGACCAACACACGGGAATTCCAAACTGCATCAGGATCCACTTTAAGTATTATAACAAACAGGCGATAGGTGAGAAAACTTATATTACATGGTCGAGCAGCTGCCCATAAGCCACACATCACGCCGGTAAATGCCAAACGACGCCTACACATTAGATGATTGAACAGTGGAACAACATTGTGTGGAGTGACGAATCACGGTACACAATGTGGCGATCCGATGGCAAGGTGTGGGTATGGCGAATGCCAGGTGAACGTCTTCTGCAAGCGTATGTAGTGCCTACCGTAATATTCGGAGGCGGTGGTGTTATGGTGTGTGGTGGTGTTTTTCTTGGAGGGGGCTTGCACCCCTTGTTGTTTTGCGTGGTCTATCACAGCACAGGCTTACATTGATGCTTAAGCACATTCTTCCCTCCCACTGTTGAAGAGCAGTTCGGGGATGGCGATTGCGTGTTTCAACAAGATCGAGCACCTGTTCAAAATGCACGGCCTGTGGCGAAGTGGTTTACACTACAACAACATGCCTGTAATGAACTGGAGTGCACAGACTTCTGACCTGAGTCCTATTGAATACCTTCGGGATGTTTTGGAACGCCGATTTCGTGCCAGGCCTCACCGACTGACATCGATACCTCTCCTCAGTGCAGCACTCCGTGATGAATGGGCTGCCATTCCCCAAGAAACCTTCCAGCACCTGATTGAACGTATGCTTGCGAGAGTGGAATCTGTCATCAAGACTAAGGGTGGACCAACACCATACTGAATTCCACCATTACCGATCGCTGTTTCTGGAACCCATGTTGATTCCTACAGAGTAGATTCTCGGTTTCCAGAAACGACATTATACGCGAGCAAAAAACATGTTCTAAAATTCTACAACAGATCGGCGTCAGAGATATAGGTCTATAGTTTTGCGAATCTGCTTGACGACCCTTCTTGAGGACTGGGACTACCTGTGCTCTTTTCAAATCATTTGGAACCTTCCGTTCCTCTAGAGACTTGCGGTACACGGCTGTTAGAAGGGGGGCAAGTTCTTTCGCGTACTCTGTGTAGAACCGAATTGGTATCCCGTCAGGTCCAGTGGACTTTCCTCTGTTGAGTGATTCCAGTTGCTTTTCTGTTCCTTGGACACTTGGTATCTGGAAAAGTCCGGGATGTGGAATAATATTTATACACACACCTAAATATATACTGCGGGTTAGCTGTCGACGAAGCCCAGCAGATGAAAGAGTGTGTGCAGTGGTTGACAGAGACGAAATCTGACATCCACGTCCAGCAAAACCACCTGACGTATTACAGAAAAATATGATCGTGCTGTCAGTGGAGAAGCAGTAACAGGAGGACAGGTGGGTCAGGAGAGGCCAGTGATTTCGAACGTGGACTGGCCACTAAATGTCAGCCAATTAGCGAATCCATCAGGCATGTTAAACCATTCTAATGCTGTCCAAGTCTACTCCTGACGTTGTGACAGTGAAATGGAAACACGAAAGAACAACCACAGCTAACTCAACCCCCAGGCAGGTCTCATGTACAGGCACCAGCAAGCATTGCGGAAAGTGGTTGTAAAAAATCGCATGAAATCAGTGGAAGGAGGCGCCCGTGAGGTCCAAAGAGCTAGCGGCAGTCCAGCAAGCATAACACTCTAGGTAGTGAGTTAGAAATAATGGGGTACAGTGATGGCACAGCTCCCCATAAGGCACACATTTCTGTAGCCAGTGATAAGTGAACTTTGAGGCAGTCTAAAGGGGAAAACCACTGGTCTATGGGTTACAGGAAACGAATGATTTGGAGTGATGAGTCTCGCCATACCTGTGACACTCTAATGGATGGACAATTTTACCTGTAAAGAGGCTTGGTGCCAACAGTGAATTACAGATGGTTCAAATGGCACTGAGCACTATGGAACTTAACATCTGAAGTCATGAGTCCCCTAGACTTACAACTACTTAAACCTAACAAACCTAAGGACATTACACACATCCATGCCCGAGGCAGTATGCGAACCTGCGACCGTAGCAGCAGCGCGGTTCGGAACTGAAGCGCCTAGAACCGCTCGGCCACACCGGCCGGCAGTGAATTACAGAGGAAGTGGTATTGCGGTAAGGGGATGTTTTTCATGGATAGAGTGTGGATCCCTTATTGCACTTGAGAAAACGCTAAATGCTGAAGGACACGAACAGAATTTACAACACTGTGTACAGTAGGGGAACAGTTTGGAGACAATGAACGTTTGTATCAGCAAGACAACGCACCCTCTTATTAAGTAGCATCGCTGAAGCATTGGTTTGTGGATAATAACATTCCTGAAGTGGACCGACCTGTCCAAAGCACGGACATGATCCCAATGGAATACCTACGAGACGAGACAGAATACCGATTTCGCTCCAAGACCCCAACGTCCAACAGCACCATCTACTCTGCTTTCGGTATTTGTGGAAGAACGGGATGCATTCCTCCAAAAATATTCAGACACCTCATCGAAAGTATTGGCTGCAGCGTTTGAGCCGCGGCGCTCGTTACTGGCGCGCCATTCTCTTCGCTGTCCATTATCGATCCTTCGATGTTTCTTATCTTTGCTTGCCTTGTTGTTCTCCGCATCCGCGGGGCTTGTGGCAGTTGACGTTTGCTCGGGCTACCTGCTGAGAGGCCGCGAGGTACGAGGTGGGAGCAACCACGTATACGTGGAGTTGGTTACACGCTGTCTGCCGGTTCAGCATGGAGGATATGTGTTGTCTGTCTGCCTGTCTGCTCTCCTGATTTTGCTCGCCGTGCCTTGCGACCGCCTAGCTTGGATTGCTGCCTGGTGTATCCTACACGAGCTATACCGGACGTCCAGCAGAAGCTAAGCAGCCTTGTGATTCTTTAAAGAAAATGAGCAAATGTATAAGACCTTTCGTAACCAATTTTGGTGGCCTCTTAAGTGTGGCCTTCACGTTTACACTGCCTTCGGGGAGAGCTAATTCTTTTAATTTTAAATAGTTGGGGTTCCCTGTCCTTTATAATCTTTTGGGGGTTTTATTTGAATTTTCTCTTTGGGGTTCCTTCCTTGTGCATAGTTAAATGTTTACTTGTATGGCGGGAAGTGACTCCTGGTTAAAACTCGGAGAAGGTGTTTGATGTTACTGCCGAATCCGGCATTTGTCTTTTCAATTAAGTGTTGTCATCCCTTCGAGCGACCTGGTGTCACTCCTCGTTAATTAATGCTGGTTTACGTGTACTTAATTTTGAATTGGCCATTTGAATTAATATTTTGGAGCGCAGTATATCATTAAGGCAGCCTCATTGTATACGACCTTGTGCCCCGGTCTTGTACCTTAATTTTCAGTGGCACGAGTTAGCTCCACTACCGGTTTTACTGATGTGCTCCCTTCAAAATCTTGTCTTGTATGAGTTTGCCCCATGTGTGTCTGGGGACACAGAGATGAGCTTTACCGTGATTTCAGTGCTAGTCAGTTAATGGAATCTTCATTTTGGCTTGGCTTCCACTGAAGAGTTTCAGTGGAGCGTAGTGTATTTGATTTGTTATTCATTTAATTACTGTAAGTTTGTTTATTTAATGGGGAGCAAGATATTTAAAGACTGTTGGTATTAACTCCCCTAGTAGCAGGGTGTTGCTAATTCGATCCAAATGGCCTACTACTTATTCAGTGGCATGGCTGTTGATTAGTTGGTTACTGTGAGTACAAATTCACGCTATTTTATTTGTTACCGAAATTGTTGAAGAGTCTGTGTCGTGATTCAATCACTAGCCACGTGTTTGAGCTAAAATGTTATAAACCTTACATTGCTTCCTTAAATTGTGTTGCCAGCAGAAACCCTTAAGACAACTAAGTTTTGTCACTGCTTATGTTAACCTTTACTGGGAGCAATATTTCATGTAGTTAAATTTTGTCTTAAAATGTGTGTTTCTCTGATGTAATAAACGAGTGATAAAAGAAAAAAGCAAAGGGGCCTGATACTACCCATTGTGTCCGGTTTGTAACACGTATCAGAGTTCAAGGGGTCATATATGTCAACTGGTGACCAGACACTTTTGGTGAGATAATTGAAATGTAAAGTCAAGATGCACAGTAAATAACTCATTGGGCGTGTACAGTATAGGAGAAAGAGAACACGGCTAAATTTGTAGATGATGTCGGGCTATACAGGGGGCCAAATTTACCACGCAGAGCTGCTCTCTCAGGCAACAAAAACGGCTCTAACCCATGTTGCTATAGAGGTGAACTGAGCTTGGATAAGGGACAGGGGTGCGTCGTTACACGATACTTCGGCTTTGTGCCAGAGCTCATCAGTGGTAGTGGCTGACAAGTAGTGACACGACAGGAGGGCTATGGTGTAATACCTCCTGTATCGAGATAAGTCGGGACTGCATAGGCAACAAGGGATCTTGCCTTATTTTGTTGAAAGGCAACGTCGATGACAGGGCACAACCAGCGGCCTGAGCACGTCAAAAATGTAGCTGCAGTTGTCCAAACTGCCGGGTATGCAAACCAGAGTTGATCGCGTTGTGTACTCATCTACATCTACATCTACATCCATACTCCGCAAGCCACCTGACGGTGTGTGGCGGAGGGTACCCTGAGTACCTCTATCGGTTCTCCCTTCTATTCCAGTCTCGTATTGTTCGTGGAAAGAAGGATTGTCGGTATGCTTCTGTGTGGGCTCTAATCTCTCTGATTTTATCCTCATCGTCTCTTCGCGAGATATACGTAGGAGGGAGCAATATACTGCTTGACTCTTTGGTGAAGGTATGTTCTCGAAACTTTAACAAAATCCCGTACCGAGCTACTGAGCGTCTCTCCTGCAGAGTCTTCCACTAGAGTTTATCTATCATCTCCGTAACGCTTTCGCGATTACTAAATGATCCTGTAACGAAGCGCGCTGCTCTCCGTTGGATCTTCTCTATCTCTTCTATCAACCCTATCTGGTACGGATCCCACACTGTTGAGCAGTATTCAAGCAGTGGGCGAACAAGCGTACTGTAACCTACTTCCTTTGTTTTCGGAAACGCCATCATACGAAATTGTGGGCTCGTATGGCGATGAAAACTGCAAAGAAGCAACGGCCGCTCTCTTTGAAAACCTCCGCACTCCGCTATATCCATTGTAGTCATGAACGCAGAACCGAGAGTAGTCTCAAAAGACTGGTTTCGCTCCCACTCCCATTGTTGTCCTTCGGCGCAGTACTGTGGGAACGCCAGTCTGCTGGCGCGTCAAAGAAAACCACAAAAAAGGACACTGTGCTGACAGTCGGTGGAGCTCCACACGTCCACCCATTATATGTGTAGTTAGATACTTTTCCTGCTGCAAAAGAAGTCCCACTTCCTTACTTGACGTGTCTGTACAATCCTTGGGGCGGTCGAAAAGCTTCTAGTCCGAGATAACTATCATGATGTCTCGCACAAACAACGCTATCTACGTTTATGGTGACCATTTATCGGTATGCAAGTAAAATTTCGCGGCTCCAGCTTCGTTAGTTTTGCGTTGTATACCGTAGTGTAAGCAAAATGACGAATTTCGAGAGAATCAAGAACCGTGCTGTGATTGAATATCTTCATTTGAAGGGAATGTCTCCCAAGGAAATCGCGGAGGACATGCGGAATAGACTTAATGGTAGTGCAACGACTTATGTTACAATGAAAACTGGGTGCCCGACTTTAACCCTGGAACAACGAGGGTGAAAGATGCGCCAAGGAGCGGAAGGCCTATCACCGTTAACACTGACGAAAACGTTAGTGCTATCCGCGATACGATTTTGCAGGATCGTCGCACAACGTCGCAGCACATTGAAACCACATTTGGAATCTCCTATTGGGATGCTCATGACATTCTTTGGATATTTTAAGAATGTGGAAAGTTTCAAGTCGGTGAGTCCCGAAAGACTTAAATGAAGATGAGAGGCGGCAGCGTGTGCAGTGTTGTGGAGAAATCGTCCATCAATTTGAAGCGGATGAAAACGGCTTTCCTGCAAGGTGTGTGACAACTGACGAAATGTGGGTTGACCACTTTGATCCTCAGACAAAACAACAGTCACAACAACGGAAACATCTTAAAAAAAATTCTGGGTGCAAAAATCAGCAGGTAAGGTGATGGCATCGGTCTTCTGGGATGCAGAAGGGGTAATTATGGTGGATTACTTGCAAAAGGACGTAAATATCACTACATCATAACGCTGCAACCTCCTGCGCCAGTTGCGAGAAGAGAAAAAGGGAAAAAAAGGCGCGTGGAGTTCTTTTGCATCAGGACAACGCACCGGTGCACAGAGCTCTCGCAACACTGGAAACTCTGCATGACAGCGGGTTCGAATTGTTACGTCATCCTCCGTAGTCTACAGCTTTGTATCCATCAGACTTTATCTTTTCCCAAACCTAACAAAAAAAAAGATTTCAAAGGAGGGCGATATGACAGTGATGATGCAGTGATTGTTGCTGTGAATGCTTGGTTGGACCCCAAATCGAAGACTTTTTGTTTGAATGATTTGCAGAAGTTATCTGAGCGTGCCCGCAAGTCTATTAGTGTACACGCGTATTATATTGAAAAATAAATTTGGTGTTATGAAATATATACATATAGAGTGTTTCGAAATTATATCGACAGACTTCGGCGGGATGTGGATACAGTCTTGAGGAACAAAACGAGGATAGGAATCTGTGTCCAGAATCGTCATCCGACGATGCTGCAGGACGGAATTGCAGGTGCCGGCTCTGCTTACGTGCTTACGCGAGTATACACAGAGTGATCCCGTAATAAGGATACAAGGTTACAAACTTTCAAGGATGATGGGGAAGGATAAATGTATCAATCTGAGATAAAGGACGCTGGCCCAGAAACAAATGAGTCGAAAGTTATAAGGGAAAATTGTTCTGTTACCTCTGACACTGGAATACATGTACCGGTACTGTTGTAGCTATGATTGTAGAGTGGGCAACTTACAGAGATGGTAGTATAGATCGATATAAGAAAAAAAGTCTCATAAACATGGACTCTAAAATGTGTACCTTAAGAACTATGAGCAACTGTTCAATAGAGGGGATGTGTTTCACAGTACCGAAGATGAACAAGTGCTCATATCTCCTCAGGCATGATTTTATAGCCCATATTTTGTGAACATTTTATTCTTGTTTTGGTCCACGCTACCACCTTTGAAAGTTGTTTACCTTACATCGTTAGTGACAATACTAGCGGTACATGTTTTCCACTGTGAGAGGTATCAGAACGATTTTCTCTTATAATTTCGAATCGTTAGTTTCCGGATCAGAGTCCCTTACCTCATACTCATACATATACCCATCTCCACCAAGCCTGACTCTTTGTAACATAATCACGGACCCACCCTGTACATACATGCTGGTACATACAGGGTGTTACAAAAAGGTACGGCCAAACTTTCAGGAAACATTCCTCACACACAAAGAAAGAAAATATGTTACGTGGACATGTGACCGGAAACGCTTACTTTCCATTTTATTACTTCTCTTCAAATCACATTAATCATGGAATGGAAACACACAGCAACAGAACGTACCAGCGTGACTTCAAACACTTTGTTACAGGAAGTGTTCAAAATGTCCTCCATTAGCGAGTATACATGCGTCCACCCTCCGTCACATGGAATCCCTGATGCGCTGATGCAGCCCTGTAGAATGGCGTATTGTATCACAGCCGTCCACAATACGAGCACGAAGACTCTCCACATTTGGTACCGGGGTTGCGTAGACAAGAGCTTTCAAATGTCCCCATAAATGAAAGTCAAGAGGGTTAAGGTCAGGAGAGCGTGGAGGCCATGGAATTGGTCCGCCTCTAGCAATCCATCGGTCACCGAATCTGTTGTTGAGGAGCGTACGAACACTTCGACTGAAATGTGCAGGAGCTCCATCGTGCATGAACCACATGTTGTGTCGTACTTGTAAAGGCACCGAAGTCAACATTATCTTCCTTCAATTGGTCCAACTGGCGGCGAATCGAGGAAGTGCAGTACATACTGACGAAATTAAAATGAGCTCTAATATGGAAATTAAGCATTTCCGGTCATATGTCCACATAACATCTTTTCTTTATTTGTGTGTGAGGAATGTTTCCTGAAAGTTTGGCCGTATCTTTTTGTAACACCCTGTATAGGCGCCGGCGCCTGTAGCTTCGACGTTCTCTTGTGAAGGTGCACGGCCTTTCTGGGTACGGATTCCTTTCCTCGTTTTGTTCCTCTAGACACCTTCTACATCCGCTCGAAGGTTTTAGGTGTAATTTTGAAACACTCTGTATAGATATCAGTGTAAAAACCTAACAATTTTGCAGACGTGTTGTAGAAACCATCTCGACAGGCATGTGTTCCAAGTAACTGCTAGGTTTTCGAAACATGTAGGATAGTACCAACTCAGAGTAACAAGGAAGAGTGCTGCCAACCAACCTGTATCTGTTGTCCTAACCGCAAGGATCCGGCTTTTATCTTTGCGCCACCTCCGCTGTTAGTTTCCGACATGAACTGCTATCTAAATCCACGTGGCATTCTCTTCGCTAAGTACAGTTCAGCTTCCATATTTTGTGTTCCATGCTTTTCATATTCTTTATCGAAATATTCGTGTAGTAACCAAAACTGAATGTTATGAATCAGTTGTTGGCGACGCATTCACAAGTCGCATTGTCTGTACGTGCACATATCGTCAGCCGAAAATGTTTTTTACTTAATGAATACAGATCTTGAACGAGGAAGAAATTAAAATTTAACACTTTCTTCTGTTGCTTTTGTAGCATTGTTAGAGATAAGCATAAAATGAAACATGTGTAGTAATTTAATATAAAGAAACATAAGAAAGCTTTTAATGCATAGTTTTATTTACGAAGAAAAATGAGCGACCGTTTATGTGCGCATGTGTTGTTGTACAGAACAGATAAATTATGTGGTTAAGTCTATACTACTGCTGTTTAATAAAATCAATCGTACGCAGTATGAAGTATTGGAGAGGAAGTTTGCTTACATTCCACAGTAACTGGTTTTGCAATGGCGAAAATTTTAAAATATTATTCCGATCTGGCATTGTATAAGCGCAATGTAGCCAAGGAAATATTAAGTATCTTATCTCTGAGTTAATAAACACAGAAAATATGGGTGAGTACGACAATAAGGCATGAAAAAGGTGGTCGTCAAAGAAAGGTCAACCCTTGCGAACTGGAGCCAAAGCTAAAACTGGCACAAGAAAAGTGCTATGGTTGTTTGTAGAACAATAACGGGGTTCGGAAACAATTCGTTCACAAGGAGCTGAGACGTTTGACTGTAAATTCAGTTTTCAACGGCGGGAAAGATTATACCAATCAGTCAACCAGAATGAGCAATAATAAACGGGCAGCGCCCTGTCCTATCACGTCAGTGCCCCATATATACACATCAGGTGACCTGTTTAAAAAATCTAGAGGTCTTGTTTGAGCAGTCGACGCCTCCGCCTTCATTTCTTCTCTTGCACCAACAGTTAAACTTTAGTCCCACGTAGCAGGCAACGACCAAACATGTTCCCATACTACCGAGAGCAGATTTATGCTTCCGCTGACGATGTGCAACACCCCTATTGAACATCGCGCACACTCAATTTTTAAATGTTCCATATAATCCTTGAAAGTAAAGTTCAATCAAAATTTATTTCAGTAAGTTTCTCTCCAACAGATGCTTTAGAGTTTGATTTTTGAATCAATACCCGACCAACACAATAAACATTAGCCGGGACACAAAATCTACCCGCCATAGTAAACTTTTAGTTCCAATAACAAAGCAAGGGAAGGTCACTGTTCATGTAAACATTTAACTGTCATCTCGTGTTTCGTGTACCATCCTAATAAGAAGTGAGTTAATCCTCTGAGCTGGGTATGCATTGAGGTGCCAGGATGGTCATATTGCGGCTACGGGTGCTCTCTGTATTCGAGCCACGTTCTGCAGGACAGCCTCAACGTGGTTATCAGGTGATTACCAACATAAAGAGATACGTAAAAAACACAAAAAAAGCACATGTACGCCACAGCACCAATAGCGGTAAGTCCGACACAGCTTTCAACAAACATACATTCAGGTGTAGGCTTCACCGTTAACTATCCTGTTTAGACAAAAACGCGCAGAAGAGGACAAAAAATGGTTCAGATGGCTCTGAGCACTATGGGATTTAACATCTAAGGTCATCAGTCCCCTAGAACTTAGAACTACTTAAACCTAACTAACCTAAGGACATCACACGCATCCATGCCCGAGGCAGGACTCGAACCTGCGAACGTAGTAGTCACGCGGATCCGGACTGAAGCGCCTAGAACCGCACGGCCACCGCGGCCGGCCACGACAGGACATTTAAAGAAAGAAGTGGGAGCAAATGTATCGCATTCTGTGTCTCCAAAATTTGTCAGCTATCTCAGAAGTATCATATGGTATTGAAAATACTATATTTCGCTACTGATCCTCCAAACTCCGGCCTGAGTTTAACATTTGAAATTGAAAGCCGAAATTTCAATAAAGCTCAACATGATTCTTATAACAACTGGTATTGAGTGAAAATTGATGCTGTGACTCAGAGCACAGACAGTTACCAGTTTCTGAGACAAATGAGGCAAACAAAACTTAACCTCCGGGGACGCCACCTGTGACGCCTTCGTACAAATGGAGATGGATTTTCAAATTCTCTGGTGACACATCTTGACGAACTCCGCAAGACTTGGAAGTGCCATCAGCCTATTGAAGCCTAAAATCACACAGTTGTTGGAAACATGCAAAAGATGTAGCTGCCTAAGGAAAAATACTAAGGAACTCTACCACTAACTACTTTCAGAAACAGGAATACGGCAAATTGTATAATACGTTTATATTATGATAATCTGCGTGTGTAGCTTACTGGAACAGTTCCAAAATAAAACGCAAGGCAGACGACTGTACGCTAAAATACACACATATACACTGAGGTGACAAAAGTCATCGGACCTCCTTTTGACCGGCGTAGTGCAGAAACTCCATGTCGCATGGAGTCAGCAATTTGTTTTAAGTCCACTGCAGAAATACTCAGCCGTGATACCTCTTTTGTCTTTTCCCATCAATAACTGCGAAATTGTTACCGGTACAAGTTTCTGTGGACGAACTGACATCTCGATTATTTCCCATAACTATTTGATGACATTCATGTCCGGCGATCTGAGAGGCCAAATCATTCGCTCGAATTACGCAGAATGTTCTTCAAACCAATAGCGAACAATTTTGGCTCGCTGACATAGCACATGGTTGTTTAGCAACATGAAGTCGACGAATAGCTGCAGATGGTTTCCAAGTAGCGGAACACAACCATTTGCCGTCAATGATCGGTTCAGTTGGATCAGAGAACCCAGTCTATTCCACACCATCATGGAGCAACCACCAGCTTGTACAGTGCCTTGTTGACAACTGGGGTCCATGGCTTAGAGGGGTCTGCGCTGCACGCGAACTCTGCCCGTCAGCCCTACCAAACGAAATCTGGATTCATCTGACGAGACCATGGTCTTCCAGTTGTGTAGGGTCCAACCAACGAGCCCAGGAGAGTGGCTGCATGCGATGTCGTGCTGTTAGTAAAGGCTCTCACGTCGGTCGGCTCCTGCCCTATCCCATTACCGCCAAATTTCGCCACACTGTCCTAACGGATGCCTTCATCGTACGTCCCACATTCATTTCTACGGTTATTTCACTCGTTGTTGGTCTTTTAGCACTGGCAACTCTACGTAAACGCCGCTGCTCTCGGTCGTTAAGTGAAGGCCGTCTGTCGCTACCGTGGTGAAAGGTAATACCTAAAATTTAGTATTCTCGGTACACTCTTGAGACTGTGGATCTCGGCATCTTGAATTCCTTAACGATTTCCGAAATGGAATGTCCGATGCACCTAGCTCCAACTAACATTCTGTGTTCAACGTCTTCTATTTCCCGTCGTACGGCCATAAGCACATCCGCAACCATTTCACATGAATCATCTGAGTACAAACGACAGCTCAGCCAATGCACTGCCCTTTTGTTCCTTGTGTACTCGATACTACCGTCATCTGTGTATGTGCATATCTCTATCCGATGAATCCTGTCGCTTCAGCGTACAACTGCATCTAGCCGTGTAGCCGTGGAATTCCCGTTTTAATTTTTGTGTTCGGTTATTTAATATTTCGACTGCCTTAAAAATACTGAGCACCTATTAGCACATAATACCAAACAGTATTTTTATTTTCAATTCAGAACTGGCTCTTAAGGAAAACCCCCTTGCACGGAACTTTTGTAAATTGTGCGGGAACTGTTTGGGCGCATGATCGATTTTGGATTGGCAGGCTGCGAAACATGGCCGATAGGCAAGACAGATACGAAACGATCAGAAGGATTAGAAGCGTTTGAAATGTGTTGTTACAGGAGTCGGTTGACCTTATGTGACTCCATCGTCTTATGTTTACGAGACAACAGCTTGATAGATGCGGGTATGCGGAATTGTGCTACTAGTTAATCCGCCGAATGTATAGACTTTTCGAGTAATTTTCATCTCCAGATAAGATTTATATACAAAAAAAATGAGTCATTCTTCTGCATTATACAGATCTCCACGCCATTACGCTTATTCTAACACAGCACCCTTTACAAGGAGAGTAACTATGTGCAAATGATATTCTAGTCTGTTAAAGAATGAAGGAAGATAATAAAAAACGTATCAGAAAAGAAAAGCAACTGAACTTCTTCCCTGAAATATATATCAAAGCATGTTACTAATTTACTGAATGTCTTCTGCTTGTTTTTCTGGAGTTGGGCCTAGTGACAGTTCTGGTATAATCGTCTCTTCCTCAGTCATCCCACACTTGTCTTGTCCGATAGTTTAGAATCCATTGCTAGGTTAGGAATACTTTGCGGCGGCATACGAAGTACATGTTCTCTCCATTTTGTATGCAGGATTGATTTTTGGATTATTGGTTGCATTCCTAATTCTTCCCTTATTACTTTTTTCTAGTTCTGCCCTCCCTAGTGCAGTCTTTCACAGAGCTTAGAAATTTTATTTCTGATGCTTCTAGTTGCCGTAAATTATTTCTCAGCGCCAACGGATTTATAAAATTGCAGTTGTGTCTCTTTTCTTGTTTTACCCTTACGTGTTCTCCTTATTTTGCCACATACAGGCTGATTTGAGTATTAGTTTCTTTTATTTGTATCCATACATATATCACATCCTAAATACTCGAAAAGGGGCACGTGATCTACGAGTTTATTATTAAGGGCTATTTTTGTTTGTACTGGGTGAATACCTAAAAAGGCCATGGTTTTAATTTTATCTATAGATATAGTAAGACTGCAGGCTGTACTTATCTCAGTTTATGTAGTGCTATTTGTCTTTATCCTCGCTGTCTTGTATGATAGCTTGATCATCCGCGAATGAAATAATCTTAATGAAATGAAATGATCATATAGAACTGGTGACCGGAAGTCCCTACACAGTTCCTCTGCCGAGTTGCAAGTCTTCTCAGCGGATGCCACATTGGCGACTTCCGAGTCGATGATGATGAAAGAATGATGGGGACAGCACAACACCCACTCTCCGACCGGAGAAAATCTCCCACTCGGACGGGGATCGAACGTGGGCCCGCTGCATGGCAGTCAGACGCGCTGACCACTCACAAGGGGAAGTCCCCAGGTCACCATAGGACCCCCCTCCCCCCCCCCCCCCCCTCACATATAGTGGCGCGAGAGCCCAGTGGACAGCGTGTCCGATCTGAACACAGATCAAGCACGAAAAGAGGAAGAAGGTATAATGAGCAGTGAAAAAAAAAGCAAAATAGAATCAGTGAACGCTCCAGGTATAAGAAGTGCAACAATGAGCAGGGTAAGGGAGCCATGGCATTGCGGTAGGGTAGTCACGGTGTTGGACTGCAGAGAGGGCAAGTTGTGTTAAAAACACCATCGTGCCAATTTTCTTTTCCTCGCTCTTCGCTGTACTTACATTTTTGTCTGTGTCGTGGTGTAATGTCCGTTTGCAACAGCGACGTGTAACGAAGAGACCTATAATGAAAATTGATTCTGCACAACTACTCTGTTAGCAGCCAAAAGGAAGTGGCTTACGAATGGTAACTGCAAACCTTTGATGACAAGGTGATAAACCAACCGAATCTTCCATCGGAAAATACGTTTCGTGTGTTACACACACCATTCATGACAAGAGGCCTACGTCTGTCATATGACAGGAAGCCCCTATCGAAGTACCTAATTTGTACTCTCGATTTAGGTGTTTCGTGTGGATGTGGATGTGGATGTGGATGTGCTCACTCCCAAGGAAATGATGCAGACATAGTAGTCTGTCACATAAGCTACACCAAATGAATGCAGCAATTTCACAATCGCACAGTTCCTCTGTGCTCTGTCTAAAGATATGTTTTCAACGTTTTGGAAGTTGCGTTCAGTTTTGGAAGTTTCAACTCCTGAATTCCTTTGTAGTAGCATAGTTCACACACGTTTATTTGTTATTTTCATTTCTGTGAGACGTCTACGTTGTATTTCGTCTGCTCTCACTATTCATCACATTTACTTGTGACGTTAATGAATTCTCACCACATGATTCATATTTTATAACCAATGTATAGTCGCATGATAACTGCCAAGGTTACAGAAAGAGAACAAACATTACACTGACCAGACGGGAGTTCATAATGTTGAAAACAAAAACAAAATAAAAGTAACTCGCACGACGGCGATTTGAATCCGGCTCGTCAGCTTTGTAGTCCAACACTGTGATCACCTACACACGACGCCGTGAAGCTTCCAATTCATGTGGTGCTGCACTTCCTAAGCGTAGACCTTTCACTGTTTCTATTTGGCTTCTTTTTTTCACAGTTCAGTACATGTTCATCCTGTTTTCATGTTTGATCTGTGTCCAGTTTTAGACGGGTTATCCTCTGGTTCATCTCACTGCTAAATCTTGAGGGCTTCGATGGGGAGCTTCCCTTGTCAATTAAGGAGTCGGACATCGTGTTAATATATTTATTCCTCCCAATGTTTGTGCCTGATGGCGATATATCTCTTTTTCCATTGTCTGATCATGTAATTTCTTATACATAATAAAGTTGCTGACACTGTTTTACCCCTTGATTTGTTTGTATTTCAGGCGTTATCTGGTTACCTGGTGGTCATATGCAGGCTACTACCGACATGGATGACATGTTTAGGGAGACCTGTTTCTTCCATTATTGCTTATCTCTGTGAACTGTGTCAAACGATTTCTGAAAGCGCATTTGGCAGAATTAAGATAGACAAGGAATAGGCAATACTGAATATCATAACGCGAAATTCGAAGTATTATAGAACACTCTCACTTCAGTGAACTAGAAAGTCAATGTTGTAATTTATTTTACCTTGGACCCGACAACAGGGTCAAGTGCAGTACAAAACCTAACAAATAGCGCTGATTTTCTTTCTTTTCCTATAACAAGATAAAAGATGCATTTAAGCTTTGATACTCCTCGCAAACTAGCAGCATTGCCTTTCTATCTCCGCAAATCTTCAATTCAAGTTCATTCTAGATACACTGACGAAGCCGACCACGGTGACCGAGCGGTTCTAGGCGCTTCAGTCCGGAACCGTGCGACAGCTATGGTAGCAGGTTCGAATCCTGCCTCGGGCATGGATGTGTGTGATGTCCTTAGGTAGTTAGGTTTAAGTAATTCTACGTTCTAGGGGACTGATGACATCAGAAGTTAAGTCCCATAGTGCTCAGAGCCATTTGAACCATTTTGAACACTGATGAGTCATAACACCGTGACCATCTCCCTGATGTTGTGTTAGTACACCTTTGCAACGCAGCAGGGATTCTGAGTGGCGCGAATTCGACAAGCTATTCCCCGAAATGTGTAGCGCCACATATGTATGCGTAGGTCACGCAATTCCAGTAAATTACGCGTCTGTGGCTTGTGAGTGTGGAGCTAGTGTCTGACAGCGTCCCTGGTCCATCGGGTTCAGTGGATTGAGCATCATGTGAGTGAACTCGCGTTGGTAGTCAAGGCATCAAGCACACTCGCGTGCTTCTCAGACCACTGCAGCAAGGTGCTCGCCCTGTGACACGAACAGTTATCCTGCTGGAAGTTGCCATAGCGCTCTGTAAATAACGTGAAGAAGTCCGCAGGTGTCATCATGCGTACGATTACTAACAAAGAATCAAAAGGATTGCAGATGAATGTCGCCCATAGCACAATTGTGGCAGTCACCGGCCTTCGTCCTTGGCACGGTGCGTGTTTAAGGGAGCCGTTTGCCTGCATGGCCAAAGGCCTTGCCGCTGTGGCAACTGCAAAGGATGAGCCAGACAGTAGGGGATTATACTTTATTATATGAGACTTCAAACGGTAACTCCATTTTTCCATAGCGACCAAGCCACGGCCGGCAGTGTTAGCTGCCTGTAAATTCTTTCGTCCCACGGCTAAGCAACAGGAAGTCAGCACCGAGGAAGGGCACCTTGGCCACGCGCCTCCCTCACTTGCTGACGAGGTAACGCCGCCCCAGGCGTCGCTTAGCAGGCGGCGCTCTGGAAAATTCCATGCCGCCCGCACGGTTTTCTCGGTCCTGGCCAATCAGGGCGGAGGAAGCCTCGTGGTGCGTCGAATATACCCGGCCGCCCGTCGCCAGGCCCGCTCTCTTGTATTCTTGCTCACCCGCGAACCTGATGCGCGCCCTGTAGCATTGAAAATCTCCCGCTTCTCCCGTGGTGAGGCACTGTGGACTGAGTTTTGGCAGACAACAACTTTCGGTAGCCTCGCGAGCTATGTCTCGCTAAACTCTACGCTCTGGCTCACCCTCACCTCCCTAGGCCTATGTAACCCCCTTTCAACATGCTTTCGCCAATAAATGGCTTTTATCTAAAAATTATCCTAATCATTTCATAACGCCCACCGCCTGTCCATACGTCCATCCTGTAGAACTAGTGTCAGAAGTGGGATGAAACAATTTACAGGCAGCTAACACTGCCGGCCGAGACTTGGCAGCAATGGAAAAATGAAGTTACCGTTTGGAAGCTCATATAATAAAGTCAAATCCCCTATTGTCTGGCTCATCCTTTACATAACACTGGTACCCATCAGATCACGGAAGTTAAGCGCTGTCGGGCTGGGCTAGCACTTGGATGGGTGACCATCCGGTCTGCCAAGCGCTGTTGGCAACCGGCTACACTCAGCCCTTGTGAGGCAAACTGAGGAGCTACTTGATTGAGAAGCAGTGGCACCTGTGGTAAAATAACATACGGCCGTGTGCTGACCACATGCCCGTCCATGTCTGCATTCAGTGCCCCTGAGGGCTGAGGATGATGCGACGGCCAGTCGGACGGAGTTCTTCAAATGGTTCAAATGGCTCTGAGCACTATGGGACTTAACTTCTGCGGTCATCAGTCCCCTAGAACTTAGAACTACTTAAACCTAACTAACCTAAGGACATCACACATATCCATGCCTGAGGCAGGATTCGAACCTGCCACCGTAGCGGTCGCGCGGTTCCAGTCTGAAGCGCCTAGAACCGCTCGACCACACCGACCGGCGACGGAGTTTCGTTTAGTTTTAGTTTTCCTGCATGACTATGTAACTGGACACGATTATCGCTCTGGTGTAACGAGAAACGTGATTCATTCCGAAGCCGACAAGTTTCCATTGATCTACAGTCCAATTTCGATGATCCCGTGCCCACCGCAATGGCAACTGACGATGTCGCTTGGTCAGCATGGGAACACACAGGGCTCATCTACAGCGTATCCCCAGTGTGTGCTGAATGGTGTGCTCTGAAACGTTTTGCCTTCGCCAGCACTGTAGCCTGTCGCCAGGTTGGTCACAGCTGCCACCTGTAACTGCTGCTCAGGGCGGCCGAACCTCAGACCTCCAGTTTCTGTGATGATGCAAGGACGCTCAAAATCTAGTCGTCTATTATTAGTTCCACCGTCCTTGAATCACTTTCCGTAGATGCTCATGACAGTACCAGGGGAACAGCAGATCAGTTTCGCCGTTTCCAAGATGTACTTTCACTGGTACCGTGCCATAATAATACACTATGTGATCAAAAGTATCCGCACACCTCGCTGAAAATGACTTACAATTTCGTGGCACCCTCCATTGATAATGCTGCAATATGGTGTTGGCCCACCCTTAGCCTTGCTGACAGCTTTGACTCTCGCAGGCATACGTTCAATCAGGTGCTGCAAGGTTTCTTGGGTAATGGCAGCCCATTCTTCACGGAGTGCACTGAGGAGAGATATCGATGTCGGTCGGTGAGCTCTAGCACGAAGTCGGCGTTCCAAAACATCCCAAAGATATTCTACAGGATTCAGACCAGGACTTTGTGCAGGCCAGTCCATTACAGGGATGTTATTGTCGTGTAACCACTCCGACACAGGCCGTGCCTTATGAACAGGTGTTCGATCGTGTTGAAAGATGCAATCGCCATCTCCGAATTGATCTTCAAAATTGGGAAGCAAGAAGGTGCTTAAAACATCAATGTAGGCCTGTGCTGTGATAGCACCACGCAAAACAACAAGGGGTGCAAGCCCTCTCCATGAAAAACACGACCACTCTATAGTACCACCGCCTCCGAATTTTACTGTTGGCACTACACTACCTGGCAGATGATATTTGCCGGGCATTTGCCATACCCCCACCCTGCCATCGGATCGCCACATTGTGTACCGTGATTCGTCACTCCTCAACGTTTTTCCACTGTTCAGTAGTCAAATTTGTTTACGCTCCGTATACCAAGTGACGCGTCGTTTGTCGTTTACCGGCGCGATGTGTGGCGTATGAGCAGCCGCTCGACCATGAAATCCGAGTCTTCTCACCTATCGCCTAACTGTCAACAGTGCTTGCAGTGAATCCTGATGCAGTTTGGAATTCCTGTGTGATGGGCTGGATAGAAGTCTGCCTATTACATATTACGGTGGTCCCTGTCAGTCAACAGAACAGGTCCACCAGAACGCTTTTGTGCTGTGTGTCCCTTCACGTTTCCACTTCACTGTCACATCGGAAACAATGGAGCTATGGATGTTTTGGAGTGTCGAAATCTCGCGTATGGACGTATGACACAAGTGATAGCCAACCACCTGACCACGTTCAAAGTCCGTGAGTTCCGCAGAGCGCCCCATTCTGCTCTCGCACGATTTCTAGTGACTACTGAGGTCGCCGATATGGCGTACGTGGCAGTAGGTGGCAGCACAATGCACCTAATATGAAAACGTATGTTTTTGGGTGTGTCCGGATACTTTTGATCACATAGTGTATGTCGTTTGTGGAAGTCCCTTATGTCACAGGATGTCCACATTTACTGACCGTATTGTCGCTAGGATAGTAACCCATCCATCTCTGCTCCGCTTATTCCATATTTGAGGGGTGGTAGTATGGAACAAAACAAGAAAAAAAGTCCAGGAAGCATGAGTTCTAAAATGAGTACCTTGAGAACTACGAGCACTCGTTCATCATCGCTGCTTTGAAACGCATCGCTTCTACTGTAGTCTCTTTGCTGTTGCGAAGTACCTACGGAATCCAGTAAACAAATGAGTGAACGAATGAGAACGCATTATTCTGTTACTGTGAAACGGAAGAGCTTCTAATGTAGTCTGCCTGCTGTTACATACGAACTGCTCTTGTGAACTATAGCTAAAGCAAGTGCTAGATATGGTGTCCGGGTGGAATGATAAGCTTCCGTTATGCTGGCAACTGTAAAGATGGAAGTGCACTATAAAAGCATTTCACAAATTTCTCAAAAGACTATCCGGTTGCATTAGAACTAATGCATGCACTGCAATTATCCAGAACTTTAAATGCGGTTCACAGTAACAAACTAACAGATATTTACCGCATGCCGTGTCTACGGACAGGAGCAGAGGAATGTGTCCTCATTTGTTAACTGCATTTTGTAGATCATTCCTAATAACAACAAACTTGAAGCAGAAGATACGTGATTCACAGTAGCGAAGATGGACAAGTCCTCACAGCTCTTGAGGTATGCATGTTTACTCAACGTTTTTTCTTGTTTTTGTCTGTACTACCTTATCTGAAAGTATGGAGAGCTCCTTTAAAAAAATCAAAACCAGCGTTTACATTTACACGATCCCAGAACTCCCCCGAGTGACATTCAACTTTGCGGTTGGCAGTGGTCAGAATGTTTTGACTCTTTAATGTATTTACGAATCACGACGTATAGCTCATATTGTACAGAGTTAGATTTTACTTATTTCTAATTTGGGATGTAAGTGAACGAAGTTAATGCGTATCTTATACCGTTCCCTCAAATTCGGTCATCCGATTAAAAGGAACAGATACGGTGCCAGTCATGAACAGTTATATACGTGACCTACTCACTCAATAATTTTGTGCCATGCTACAGATTTTAGTGACGACAGATTTTTCGATTAGCCATGCAGATATATCTACAGAACGCCGTCGTAGTGACAAGAGACCCTACGATCGACCTAGCTGAAAATTGAAAGATTATGTTGCAGCTATATGCTTTTGAGTCTTATGAAGAGTAATATCTTGTACGAAGAATGCATGAAATGAATGCCAGTGTTGTTCTGTATACTATGTCTAAATTATGACGGATCTACGTACCACACGAAATGGATTCACCAACCACGTGTTACTGATCTTAGTATGAAGCTTTATTGTGTATAACGTGGCGAACATGTATAAGTGAGAGATACAAGGGTCGTTGTAAATTGACAGACTCCATAATTTTATATTGATCGATTGTTCGGTATGTGGCAGTAGACATTTCTAAATGTAGCCTTATTTTTGAAAGCCGTAATGAGACATAAATCGTTTTGGTCAACAGAACCGAATTATGCATTTTTACTTGACTACATATGCTGAAATATTTGTACGATGTAGTTTACTTAATTGTTTATTTGTTCATTGTTATAGTCTCTTGTCTGAAGCTACTCTGCACCTAAGAGATGCTGCATTTGCCAACCAAAGTACTTTTTTATGTTATCTTGTTCTGTAGACCAAATTCAAAACTTTATGATCATAGAACGAGTCACAACAAACATAAATCACTGAACGCTGATGAAGAAACACGTAAAAGTAAGAGATCTACGACTGCATTTGCAAATAAGTTGCACAACACGGTAAAATACTATACTCTGCTCATCATATAAGTTCAATCCTAATGTACACAAATGCTTTCTCAGCACGCTCAAAAATTGGACGTCGAGGGCAGTGCACCTACATCAGAGGTGCCGCGTCAGGAAACAGTCCCTACTTATTTATCTCTGGTTTATTTCTTTGTTATACTAGCGTGAACGACACAATGAAGTATGCAAAACCATTGAATTCCTCATTGCTTTTTCCATTCTCCGTGTTGAATGTTCAACGCATACATTTCTCGTTTCAAATTCAATTGAACACTCTTTCTTTCACCGGACAGTAATGCTCGTGTGGTCTTGTGAGACTGCTTCACGAACCGTAGTGAAGTATAGTCGCGGGAAAGGGTGGAAAAGCAGTGAGAAACAGATTGCGGTTAATGTCTTCGAAATGCTTTTAGAAAAACATCATCGTCAATGTATCAGATGGCAGCTGCATTTTTGATTTAGGTTATTTGAATTCTGACATGAAAGGAGTGGAGTGATTACCAAACTACTGAAAGTAACTTTTGGCTTCTGTGGTTATCAGAATTTGGTAACAACGGTGAGATTTCAACAATACGCTTTTACACAGGCGTGTACTAGCCATCTGGCGTGTCTCATTAGGATAAACGTCCTAGTTCCGCATGGTTGCGTATTTTCTGGTAGCGTTGTATTTCATCAGGTCATGGCCGGCTCACCCACGGTGGGCAGATTTTTAGGGCGGCAAATTCATCTTGCATAAGTAAATAAATTTGAGAATAAGTTGGAAATACAAATTATCTACGGTACAGAAACAGTATGCTCCGATTTACGATCGAAACGTTGACTCCCACAAAAAATTGGAAACATTTATTGCCGAACACATTGATATAGACAATAGTTTTATGCGTACATAAAATAAAAATGTGTATATAATCATATTCTATTACTCATGCTCAAAAAGACGATTATTCGTCACACGTAGAACACCACTGGTTGTTGTCTCGGTCACATAACGGTATGGTGGAATAGGTGGCAGCCCGATGACGCCAATGTTCGTGAATTTAAAAACGAACTTCAAGTTTTGAGTATTTGGCTACTGTTTAGCTAATTAACAGTACTTGTACGAATCTTCCACAGACTTCCACAAGTCTGTTTATGACATGGAGCAATTATAAACACAATAATACGTTCACTGTGGAGTTCTTCATTTTCAACAGTACGATAACGAAGGTGTTTCATAATGTGGCCTCTCTCTTTCTCTTTAATATGTAGTAGGCTTATGCATAACAGTTTCAAATGCTGGTATTTATCGCACGTTTTCCATTTACATTATTCTAAAAAAAATTTAAAAAGCTATGAAGCAGGTAGTGCACTGAAATGATTAAGACGGTTTTGACGGTTCATATTTCTCTGCAACAAAATGCAGATTTTGTATTATACACAATCCAATCAAAATGATATGTTTGTTTGACATTAGCATTAAAACTTCGAATTCTCCGTAAAAAGCTGAAATTAGTTTGAAAGGTTGAATAATTTGCAAATAAATAAGTAAAATCAACAGCAAAATGTGGATTATTTTAGAGGTTTTATGTAATGAATACTGAGTGTCAGGGATGTTTCGACTTGAGTTTACGGGTCAAATATTTTTGGGAGTTAGCAGCTGCGCACTGTGAATACGTCGCTCTCAGTTGGCAGTTTCATTATATAGCAACAATGGTCGCTTGCCTTGTTTGTTAATAGCTAAGTAGCGAGTTAACTGTTTGACATGGTGGGCGAACTGTGGTTTATAGCACTAATATAGGCCTCTATGAGGTGCACTTATCAGAAAGATATTTTATTTGCCAGACACAGTTGACTTTGTGTATTAATTTCGAATAATAATGATGTAGATTAAGACAGTTTTATCACTGGCCGCATCTTTCCTTTTGGAAGCTGTTCAATAAATACAATAAAGATTCTTTTTGTTATAAAGTGTTGTAATGTCTGACGGCAGGAAGCGCCTTTCAGGTAGTCAGTATACAAAAAGACAAGGGGAAAGAGAAAATGTAGATATAAAATTGAAATTTTCGTTAGATACATTTTTCCAACCTAAAGAAGATATAGACGTAAATCAGGGGTAGCCTTCGGCAGATGACGATGTACTTTCAACGTTGCAGGGTAAACATGAAATTTTATGCAAGCTCTCTGATGAATATGAAACTGTTCCCGCTGATTCTAGCAAGTGTTCATCTGAGACTCAAACAGTCAGTGATATAGTTGATTCGAGTCCCGCAAAATGGCCGGACAAAATAGATGATTGTGTTAGGACAATGTTTGTCAAAAGCGAGCCTCCAGAATAGATAACGGAATTTGAAAGCTACTCTAAGGATGATTCTAATCGTCGCTTTACCTCTAAAAATTAGAGTTACACTTTGTGCAATTGTGAAACTGTTCAGAGGAAATGGCTAGTTTATTCAGAAAGTGCAAATGCTGTTTTTTGTTACAGCTGTTATATCTGTAGAAATATTAAAATATTATTGATTTCAGTTGTTATGATAACTAGCGGTACATTTCTGAGACATTAACTAGCCACGGCAGGCCGTAAGTGCACTTACAATCGCTCCAAAAGTGGATTGGGCTCTCCAGAGGATTGAAATCTGGCAATACAGCCGATGCAGGAACCCTGCAGACATTAAATGCAGAAACCCGGCATTCTAACGGTGTAATAGAACGCCTTATAGCAATTATCCAGGTTTTGACTAGACAGTGTTTTCCCTTAAGACGAACTTCAGACAAACTGTTCACTCACAACAATAGGAATTTCTTAAAATCGATCGAATTATTTGGTATATTTGATTCAGTTCTCGGTGAACACATAAGGAGAACAACACGTGGTGAATATAAGTCTCGTAATTATCTGGGTAAAAACATACAAAATGAAATAATTCACATTCTCCATCAAAAAATTAAAACCAAAATATTGTCTTTATTGAGATCTGCTAAATATTATAGCTTAATTTTGGACTGTACTCCAGATATTTCTGGTGTTGAGAAAATGACAACGATAGTGCGTTTCGTGAATGTGAGTCCTACTAATCTTAACAAGTGCCACCTAAATATTATTGAACATTTTCTTGGATTTGTACCTATAAGAAATACACCTGGTTTGGGGCCGACAGAGGTAGTCTTAAAACAATTAGAAGAAATGAAAATACCTTTGGAGGACATGAGGGGTCAGGGCTATGATAACGGTTCGAACACGGGAATGCAAAACAAGATTTTAGATATAGATACTAAGGCATATTATGTTCCCTGCAGTAGCTATTACTTAAATCTAGTTGTGAATGCTGCTGCAAAGGCATCAGAATATGCAGTTTCGTTCTTTTGTTTGGCGAGAAAAACTTATGATTTCTTTTCTGCGTCTACGCGACGCTGGGCAGTCCTGAATGATCATATGTCTACCCTAACGTTGACGCCACTAGGTACGACAAGATAGGAAAGTAGGGTCGATGCCGTCGCTCCTCTGAACTACGGCATAGGGGAGGTCTAGGATGCCTAGTTGAAATAAGCGAAGACGAAAATACAGACAGAATGGTTGCACATGAGACCTTTAGTTTGACAAATCTTATTGATGATTTTACGTTCCTTTATTCAGTGGTAATATGTCGATGTATTATTCCATATATGTAATATGTCGATGTATTATTCCATATCAATGTTGTCAACAAACACCCACAAAATATTGCCACAGCTATATAGAAAGTTGTTGACTTGCTCAAAAAGATAACAGAGCATTACACAAACTGCAGGGAGGACTCCAAATTCTAAGATTATGTGCTTCACGCTAAGGAAGTGGTAACCTGAATCCAAAATCCAGTCTTAGGTGGTACAAAGCAGATACAAAAAAGAAGGAGAAGAAACAGTTCCAATATGCGGGAGAAGATGAGAAATTAAAGATCCAGAATTGCAGTATAAAGTACATTTTTATTTTAAAGTACTGTATGTTATAATATGAGCTCTCAGTGAGAGATTTCAACAGCTCATAAGTTATAGTGAGCTTTTTGATTTTTTGTACGACATTAGTAAAATTAAGGACATGTCATCTTACGTTCTAAGTGAAAAGTTTTCCAAGCTCTGCGACAATTTTAGTCACAGAGAGCTAAGGACACCAGTCTCGCCGATTTTAAAGATGAACTGAAAGTCGTGTCAACGTTGGTGAAGCACGATAGAAAGCCAATGGAAACGCTGAAACTCATACAGGAGTATAGCTTTGCGCCCAACGTAAGTGTAGCATTACGAATTTTTCTGACGCAACCGGTGACAGTGGTAAGTAGAGAACGGAGTTTTTCGAAGCTTAAACTGGTAAACACATACTTGAGATCAACAATGAGTGGGCTGGCAACGGTGCCCAGCGAACATGGGCTAGCGGAAGCTTTGGTTTTGAACGAAGTCGTACGTGGTCGTACAGGAGTTCGCTGGTGCCAAAGCAAGAAAAATATCTGTCACATAAGGCAAGTGCTTCACACGTGTTTCTCATTAATTTTAGGTTTGATTGATTTATGTATGTCATACTTTATCAGCCATACGGATAGTGTAGATTTATTGTAGGGGATGGCTACATTTGTTTTGTCTAACGCGAAATAAATCGAAAATGTTATCCGCCTGTGCAGACTGATTGTTGTAGGTTTCACATACTACAATCCCTTTATTTTGATTTTTCCCTGGGATACTTTTAAATCGATTAATCGTTGGTACCGATATTGACGATAACAACAGTCGATTATATCGAATATAAATATTTATCTTTCGATGTCCCGGCCTTAGTTCAGTGCGCAGTAAAGAGACGTGCTTTTGTTTCTTTGCCTTAATTATGTGCTGCGACGAATATGTAACGCATGTGACGATAAACGTCTCTGTACAAAATGCTTTCAGGAATCTATGTTTTATACAACAATAGTTAATCGGTAAGACGCTCATCCTCTGTTCAAGGAACTAGAAAAAGTGAACAGATTTTAGTTTTATGCTGAGTCAGTGACATACATTAATCTTGGTTGATATATTAATACTGGAGTTAGGGCTTAAAATGTATTGCACTGCAAACGTGTCACTTACTGCTGCTTTCCTCTTAAAGACACATTCACAAAAAAGAGACGAATGAGTGTGATTTGTGAAAATAAGGTGTCATGTATGAATTATATTGTGAAAAAGTTGACTATTTCGAAAAATGAAATTTTCGCATGGGGTGGCAAAATCCCTCGAGTCGGCCCTGCATCAGCTTGGTGCTGCACTCTGCAGCCGCTTCCATCAGTTAGTTTGTGAGGATACAGGAACCCGCCATTTTGCGTCTGCTGACACTCATATAATCTTCCAACATGTGGCAAAACATTTCTCACTTTCAAACCAAATAAGTTTTTAACTCATTCGTTGCGCACACTTAACTCAGTCAAGGTAAGAGATAATTTTAAAAGAGGTATTTTATAATGTAGTTTAAAGTCTTCTGCTTTATATTGAACCAGACAAATGTTAATGCAGCAATTCATTTGTACGTTAGACAAGCATAAAGCCTGATAAATACTAATTCCTATAATAGGGTACTAATAGTTTGCTAAATTTTGGGAATGCCATTAGTTTATTAACCAGTTGACTTCCGTCCTTTAGAAACGACTGACAAGTCTAGTGATGAACCAGCACCTAAAATAACGCAAACCATCAAGCGAAAAATCAGCATCATGAAAATCAGGTTGAAATAGTTTCTTTTTTTGCTACAAGTCCGTCTCCATTGTTTCTACCACTGAAAGAAGAAACAAGAGCAGATAAAGCAACTGTGGTAACATCACCATTCGAAGACGCACTGGAGAAACCACTTCCAAAATCAAAACTAGGAACTAGGATACAGAAAACAAAATATCTTTGCTTGATGCTGCTGTTACTTCATCTAGCAAATCACATCAATAGATATGTCTGCGATAAAGAAGCCAATACCAAAAATGTAAAACTATGACAAGGTCTCAAAGAGTGAAAGATGATGCAGGTGAATCTGATTCTAGCCTTGAAGAGCGTGTGTTGTATAATTCGTCACCAGAAAATAATGGAGATGGGGAACGTATTTACTTCAGTCAAGTATGGCCAACAGACACATTTAAAGATGGAGTGCACCAAGAGCTTCTACTAGTCACATGAACTGTGTGCTGGGTATGAAGAAGATGGTTGGAATGCATTTGTGTTCGAAAATGGCTTCAAATGTAAAGTGCATGACAACACAGCGATAAAATGACAACATTACTGTGCTATGAAAAAACAATTTTTTACATATAGAAACTGTTTTCAAATTTAAAAATAATCAAATTGATTTTCCATTGGTTGTAATAACTTAGAAAATAATTGTATAGTATAAGTGTGTATCGTTTCTTTCTACCAAATTTTCAGTTCTTCTTTCAAACCCAATGTTAGGAAACTCTTAACTCGAGATGACAAAATGCGCTGTTTGACTATAAGACCTCGTACTCCTCATAAAGATAACTTACGCATCGTCTTAAGATTTTTACTAGAACTGATTGTACCAAGGAACATTTACTATGTACTTTTGAACATTTTGGTTTTAAGGTTTTGAAATAGAAATTATTTTTAAAAATGTACTTGGAAATAAGGAACTTCTTCTATCGTGTACTTTCATCCTCAGTTTTTGCTATTAACTGTGATACACCCTGTGTATCAACACAACAGTTGCAGTGTTATGACAAATGGCAACATAGAGAAATTTTATCTGAATAACAGTCAATGTATTATCCAATTCAAAACCACTCAACTGTATTGTACAAATGAACACATATCATTCAATTGCAGTCTTAAAATAGTAGCCTCTTTTCTTTAAAAAAACTGTTCATGTTATGCCAAAATATTTGCTGTCTCTGACTGTAATGTAAATGTATTAATTAATTTTTACTGCTTTATCCACTTTTGAGTAATATTTATTAGCATGACGTGTTTTGACAACGTTCCCTCATCATAAGGTGCATTAGAGTGAGTTGTATGTTTAGCTGCATATTAGCCTCCTTGCCTTACTTGGCCCGTTGAAATTAAATTTATCAATGTTGTATAGAAATATTTGAAATTATCTCATACATTTACATGACAGTCGTTTCAAATATTTCTGTAAAACATTGATACATTTAAGTTCAATATGCCAAGTGAGGTAATGAGGCTAATGTTCAGTTAAACATACAAATCTCTTACTCTGTTGCATTTGATGATGGCAGCATGCTGCCATAACATGTCACTGTAATAAATATTACCGAAAAGTGACTGGAGCAGTGGAAATTAGTTCATAAATAAACAGTATGTTTCCATCATACATGTAGACAAGGTTGATTGCTCGCACCCACACGATTTTTCACTGGGTGTTTTACATACACGATTGAATGTTTGATCTTGGGAGGCAATGCCTGCTGGATTCTTCTATAGTATATTTTATAATATGGTTATCAATACATAAAACACGTTGGTTGGTAAATTAATGCAGAACATATTAGCAAACATACTTTCACTCATTAGCAAAACACATACTTTCTCGGTGTTGAGGGTTTCACCGCCAATAACACATCGGCGATAATATCAGCAACGGAAATTTTACTTTTTCTGAGGGGCGAGGCGCAGAACTCTGGCTGTTCACTGAAAATTATGCCTTTTGTTCGGCGCGGTGCTGATTTCGTCTTAGTCCTGGATTCAAGGCGGATGTTATGATTTACAAAACACTGCCAAAACACAGTCCCCAAACTATTTTCTGTCCCGTCCTCGTATAGTTCTTATCGAGCTCCAGAAAGGAACCATCCCAACACGGTGGCGCACGAATTCAGGCGCCCATTACGAGCATAAAATTAAAATTGTTGCTGTACACCCGATCATCACCCGTCCCCAGTTCTCACAAGGACCCACCTTCCTCCTGCTGCTCTACTTAATCGCAACACTGGTTTAGCATTTGTCTGTGGTCGAAGATGACCCGTCACAGTTTGCTGTGATCACATTCAGTATTTCAGTAGCAGAGCGAGAATAAGGGAATGAATAAGGTCTCTATTTCAAGGAGTGCAAATATTCTCAGACTTCATAGGGTGAAAAACACTTATAGAATTAGGAATTCGACTGTCCATTTGGCATTATTGCACAGAAATTTGTCGAACTGCAAGAAGGGGGTGGAATTGTGTGGAGGAAGGAGAGGGGGGGGGGGGGGGGTTAATGCTCATCTTGGCTTGATCCTAGGCTGTACCGGCAAATTTGTTTTGGGAGATTTTCCACATTCATCTTCTCGAATGTTGGCCCGGGTTACTTTTTTCCTAAACAACTTAAAAGTGTGACTTTCCAGATACATGTTATTAACCTTAATTAGGCCCGACAACTTTGAAAGGTAGAAGGAATGCAAATAATGCAATAAAATCTATTAACGTGATCAAACGTGAAGTTTTGTGAGCGAACAGTGTTACAGAAAGCCTAAGCTGTAAAAATGTTTCAAAGTCTACCTCTTGTTTCTTCAGTTTGAGTGATATTAATTAATGATATTTTTGCTAGTTATTTTCTTAATAATCAACAGGAATTTCTCAAGTTTTCTCATATAAAAAATACCTATTTTAGGATCTCGCCCCCTCTTGCATAAATATCTGTGTACACTCATGCATGCGACGAGTGTTATGTATGAGATGAAATGAACTGATTGGTGGGAATGAAATCAGTGAAGATGCAGTGACATAGCATGACACGGGCACAATCCGTCCGTTGCATATACTTCCCTCGTGGCCGGGTAAGCCGCGGTCCTCCCACCAGCCGTATTCCCCCAGTACTGCTATTCGCTCACACTTCATGAGAGAACCACTGGTAGTTTTCAGAGGCGATAGGTGGAAAAAGCCGTGACAGCGACAGTTTGATTTAAGCCCGTAGATACGCAGAGGTAGTCCAGTGGTTAGTATGACTGCCAGCAAATAGAGTTGCGATTCTCCACCGGGCGTAAATTTTCAACTGTCACTTAATACCTTTTTCAATTTATTGGTTTTCGGGTAGTGACCATTCAGCCATCGCTCCAGTGTAATGTCAGTTATACAATAAGGACAACACAGCGCCCGGTCCCCTAGCGGAGAAATCTCTAATCCGGCCGGGAATCGAACCCGGCCCTCTTTGCTTGGCAATCAGCCACGCTGACCGCACAGCTACCGAGACGAACATATCAGAATATCATTTCCTTCATAGCAGCCGAGCATGTGATTCACGTACGGCTTAAAGTAGCAATGGCTGCAGGACTGTGACTTACTGGTCGAACGTGCACAGATTACATGCACAGAATCAGCACACTTAAAAATCATGGTCAAACTGTAGGCGGGAATAGAAAGCGGAACCTAATTTTTGGGAGATTGCGTCACTACCTTTACATGTGTCGTCTCGTAAGCATACAGTCAGCTCTCCGTAATAGTTTGTTTACCTTTTGAATGCCCGCCACCATCAATCAGGACCTGGCGAGTATTTCCTTTTTTAACTGGGTAACAAGTGAGATGGACGAGGTTACGTGAGAGTGGTCCATTGTACGTCTTCAATTTCAGTTTCTGATATTACCCCTGGTCGATAGCAAGTAGAGAAGTAGTTTTATTTATGGTATTATGACCAGATTAGGCCCTTAAGGTCTTCTCTTAAACAGAACCAGCAACAACAAGTACCAGCACACATATGTTATTAAAAATAATACATATATACAGGCAATAACAACAATAACTGGCATTAATAATAATAGTGGACAGCTAGAATAACAAGAACATTAGTTTAGCGTATTTGAAGCCGTGTTTCGATTCATCAGAAAGAGAAGCGATAATCAAGGAGGGGAAGATTGAAAGTGACAGTGACAAGAAGCTATAACGAAAGAACAGACTTTCAATAGAGGACTGTGTGACAAGGGGATGGAAAAGTGAGGGGTGGGAGTAAGCAGCGCACGAGTATATGGAACAGATGGCTATTGCAATAGAAGTTAATTCATTAGCCGTCTTTTGAAGTTTCAAAGAAATTTAATTTCTCTGATAGTTAGAAAATGTCGTTTCAAAGTAGTGTTCCTGATACAGAAAATAATTTTTAGGGTATGTCGGTGTCATGCAGTGGCACAGAGAGGATTTTTCTTTGTTCAGAACGGCTTTTTTTCTGTGCTCTTCAGATAGCAGTCCGAGAGTTCAAGATAAATAAGAGAGATTCCGATGACTGTGAAAGTGATAGCGCCAACATGTCATTCAAGGCGTGTATAATTCGTGGCGAAACATCATACCCCGAGAAAGTGCGTCCTTTTCCTTATCAGTGCCGCACTGTAGCTAATGTTGCTGTATTAGTTTCCTAAGTTATGCGCTTTATGTGTTGAGAACATTATTACAACCTATGCTGTAGCAAAATCCAACACCCAGTGCCCCAATGATCCATCACTGAGTCGAATAGGATTCGCGAAAATTTGCCTTAACTGTACAACATGACATCTGTAATTGGGCGTGTACGAACAATTCGTCTTAGCTTCATGTGAAGTGAAGTTATCATTTATGTAAAAAGTATTTAAATGAGACATTTTTAAAACGGGCTGAGAAGCATAAAATAATTTCTTCTAGCCTCTTACACATTTCTAACCCCTTACAGATAGGCTGTGTGAACTTTTAATATTTGTGAAAGAACTTGTAAAATTTTAAACAAATAACGTGAGGTACATGTAACAGAGAATTGTTGGCTGAATAGTTCACTTCACTCATTAACAATTTTATTGCATTGCACATTGTATGAATTGTTATGTGAAGTTTTTTGACGACAGCTACTGTCTACATTCCTTATTATTATTTACTGAATGCGTCTCACGTTTTTCGTTTTAAATTTTACAAGTATTGTAATAGCCCTTAAAAATTCACAAGCACAAATTTTCAGGACTATCTTTATGGGGTTGAGAATCCGTATGGGACTAAGATAAGTTATATTATACTTTGAGGTCCATTCTAAAGGTGTATTAAATAAAAAAGTTTTTAAGTAATTGATTATTTGCTGCTTTTTAATCTATCGTGTATGAACTTTTCAATCGATTTCAAACATTTTATGAGATTACAACAGAGGCATGTGGTAAATTTCACGTTTATTTCAGTTTCTCTTCACCTGTGTCAACTAATATCTTGCTCCATCCTACGTATTTCTAGCTAAAAGACCTCGGAGCTAAAAATTCGAGAGATTCGAGCTCAGATGGAGGCTTGCCAGCAGTCGTTCTTACTGTGTAACACGCGCGAGTAGAACATGAAAAATCAGAAATAGCAGTGGTATACGAAGTATCCTCCACCACGCACCAGACAAGAAAGCTAATTAATATTGCACTGTCACCCCTCTTATAGCTTTGTTGAAAGTTTCAAGTCTCTGGAGAAGCTCGATTGAAGTCGACTACAAAAATTTGGGCCGAACAGACAAACAGACGTACCAGACAGAAAGCGAGTTAATATTGCATTGTCATCCAGTTATGAGCTGTTTGGAAGTTTAAGGTCTCTGGCTCATCAGGAAATTAGTCTGAAATCAAACAGAAAATTTGTACCTTACAGACAGACAGAAAAACAAAATACCCTCAGCTACATACCAGGTAGGAAAGGGGGTTAATGTTGCACTGTCATCCATTTCGGAGTGCTGGAAGCTTCAAATCTCTAGCTCGTCGGAAAGATAGTTTGAAACCAATTACGAACTTTGTACGGAACAGGAAAATGGAAATTTGTGGTAAGGCCTCAAGGAACCAAACTGCTGAGGTCATCGGTCCCTAAGCTTACGCACCACTTAATCTAACTTAAACTAACTTACTCTAAAGACGACACACACCCATGCCCGAGGGAGGACTTGAACCTCCGACGGGATGAGCCGCGTGGGCCGTGACAGGGCGCCCTAGACCGTCCGGCTACTTCGCGCGGTATACGGAACAGGCAACCACACATAACAACAAAGTAACCTCCGCCACACACCAGACAGTAAAGCTGGTTAATATTGCATTGTCATGCACTACTGAACTATATTGAAAGTTTGAGTTCTCTAGCTTACGGCAAGTTAGTTTAAAATCACTTGCGAAATTTGCACCGAACTGACAGAGAGACAAGAAAGCGACCTAATACAAACTATGTTGAAAGTGTAGTTGGATGCGTATATGTTCACTTATGCAATGTACCTTAGTGGATTTCAACTGGATTGTGAATGTATGCTTATTCAGACACACTGCCTCTGTGATCCTACTCGTCACAACATCGTACACGCAGCGCTAATACACAGGATTATCGCAAATAACATCGAAAGCTGACACGGGTGAAAGCATAATTATAATTAAGGAAGCATACACTCTCCAGTGCTCATGAGTCCGCGAACGAGACATTAGTGAGATAGCTGCAAATGTGTGGCCCGCCACAGACTTCATTATCTAATGCTATTGAAGTCGGTATAAAGTTATATGAAACGTAAACTTTTCGATTAATTATTCATCTAACTGGCGTCAAGTTTCAGCCCTGGCCTAACCTAACAAGAAAAACAATTCTGTTCCAGCATGTTACATATTACAATTTACTGAGCACCTATACATGTTGAAGAAAGTGTCCCTCATGTCGTCCTCACCTCTGGATGCTGATGGCAGAATTATTTGAGCGCACGACGGCGCCCATCAAATGCGGCGGACGTTTTGCCCTCGTCTCTGCAGTTAATTACGAATTCTATCAGACGCCCGCGGATCTTTCCAAAATCTTGACAAGGCCTTACAATTCATTGCTCCAGTTGTTCATTCTTATCAGTTCTAGTGCTGTACACTTTACTGTTGAGGCGACTCCAGACAAAAATAAAAAAAATCCAGAGTTTTGAGGTCAGCTGATCTTGGAGGCCAGGATAGAGGTCTTTCTCGATCTATCCATCTAGGACCATATTGGCGCGTTACAGACATCGTCCCGCATCAGCAGCGAAAATGTCGGTGCCTCATCATGCATGTACCACACCACCAACCTTGGGTCATGGGGAAATTTGAGCACAATTACACTACTGGTCATTAAAATTGCTACACCAAGAAGAAATGAAATGATAAACGGGTATTCATTGGACAAATATATTCTACTAGAACTGACATGTGACTACATTTTCATGCAATTTGAATGCATAGAACCTGAGAAATCAGTACCCAGAACAACCACCTCTGGCCGTAATAACGGTCTTGATACTTCTGGACATTGAGTCAAACAGAGCTTCGATGGCGTGTACAGGTACAGCTGCCCATGCAGCTTCAACACGATACCACAGTTCATCAAGAGTAGTGACTGGCGCATTGTGGTGAGCCAGTTGCTCGGCCACCATTGACCAGAAGTTTTCAGCTTGTGAGACATCTGGAGAATGTGCTGGCCATGGCTGCAGTCGAACATTTTCTGTATCCACAAAGGGCCGTACAGGACTTGCAACATGCGGTCTTGCATTATCCTGCTGAAATGTAGGGTTTCACAGGGATCGAATGAAGGGTAGAGCCACTGGTCGTAACACATCTGAAATGTAACGTCCACGAAGGGTAGACCCACGGGTCGTAGATTAGATTAGATTAGATTAGATTAATACTTGTTCCATAGATCATGAATACGACACTTCGTAATGATGTGGAACGTGTCAGGTTAATAAAAGATGTCTGTACAAGAAATTACATTACACAAAATATTGCATGACACTAATGATTAAGTTTTTTTTTTTTTTTTTTTTTTTTTTTTTTTTTTTTTACTTACTTACTTACTTACTTTATATCTAAAAATTCAGCCAATGAGTAGAAGGAGTTGTCATCTAGAAATTCTTTTAATTTATTTTTAAATGTTAGTTGGCTATCTGTCAGGCTTTTGATGCTGTTTGGTAGGTGCCCAAAGACTTTTGTGGCAGCATAATTTACCCCTTTCTGTGCCAAAGTCAGATTTAACCCTGCATAGTGAAGATCATCCTTTCTCCTGGTGTTATAGGTATGCACACTGCTATTACTTTTGAATTGGGTTGGATTATTATCAACAAATTTCATAAGGGAATATATATACTGTGAGGTTACTGTGAGGATCCCTAGATCCTTAAATAGATGTCTGCAGGATGACCGTGGGTGGGCTCCAGCAATTATTCTGATTACACGTTTTTGTGCAATGAATACTTTTCTACTCAACGATGAATTACCCCAGAATATGATGCCATACGAAAGCAGTGAATGAAAGTAGGCATAGTAAGCTAATTTACTGAGATTCTTATCACCAAAATTTGCAATAACCCTAATAGCATACGTAGCTGAACTCAGACGTTTCAGCAGACCATCAATGTGTTGCTTCCAGTTTAACCTCTCATCAATGGACACACCTAAAAATTTTGAAAATTCTACCTTAGCTACAGACTTCTGTTCAAATTCTATATTTATTACTGGAGTTTTGCCATTTACTGTACGGAACTGTATATACTGTGTTTTATCAAAATTTAAAGAGAGTCCGTTTGCTGAGAACCACTTAATAATTTTGTGAAAAACATCATTTACAATTACATCACTTAGTTCTTGGTTTTTGGATGTTATTACTATACTTGTATCATCAGCAAAAAGAACTAACTTTGCATCTTCATCAATGTGGAATGGTAAGTCATTAATGTATATCAAGAACAGTAAAGGACCTAAGACCGAACCCTGTGGGACCCCGTGCTTGATAGCACCCCAGTTTGAGGAATCAGCTGTTTTAACATTACACGAACCACTTATTTCAACTTTCTGCATTCTTCCAGTTAAGTATGAATTAAACCATTTGTGCACTGCCCCACTCAAACCATAATGATTTAGCTTATCTAAAAGAATTCCATGATTTACACAATCAAAGGCCTTTGAGAGATCACAAAAAATACCAATGGGTGATGTCCGGTTATTCAGAGCATTTAATATTTGATCAGTGAAAGCATATATAGCATCGGAAATGTAAGTGCGTTCTGTATGTAACGTCTACGAAGGGTAGAGCCACGGGTCGTAACACGCCTGAAATGTAAGTCCAATGTTCAAAGTGCAGTCAATGCCAACAAGAGGTCACCGAGGCGTTTAACCAATGGCGCCCCATACCATCACGCCGGGTGATACGCCAGTATGGCTATAACGAATACACGCTTCCAATGTGCGTTCACCGCGATGTCGCCAAAAAAGGATGCGACCATGAGGATACTGTAAACAGAACCTGAATTCATCCGAAAAAATGACGTTTTGCCATTCGTGCACCCAGGTTTGTCGTTGAGTACACCATCGCAGGCACAGTTGTCTGTGATGCAGCGTCACGGGTAACCGCAGCCATGGTCTCCGAGCTGATAGTCCATGCTGCTGCAAACGTCGTCGAACTGTTCGTGCAGATGGTTGTTGTCTTGCAAATGTCCCCATCTGTTGACTCAGGGATCGAGACGTGGCTTCACAATGCGTTACAGCCATGCGGATAAGATGCCTGTCATCTCGACTGCTAGTGATTCGAGGCAGTTGGGATCCAGCACGGCGTTCCGTATCACACTCCTGAACATGCCGATTCCATAGTCTGATAACAGTCATTGGATCTCGACCAACGCGAGCAGCAATGTCGCGTTACGATAAACCGCAATCGCGATAGGCTACAATCCGACCTTTATCAAAGTCGGAAACGTGATGGTACGCATTTCTCCTCCTTACGAGGCATCACAACGACGTTTCACCTGGCGACGCCGATCAACTGCTACTTGTGTATGAGAAATCGGCTGGAAACTTTCCTCATGTCAGCAAGTTGTAGGTGTCGCCGCCGCCGCCAGCTCTGAAAAGCTAATCATTTGCATATTACAGCATCTTCTTCCTCTCGGTTAAATTTCGCGTCTGCAACACGTCATCTTCGTGGTGCAACAATTTTAATGGACAGTAATGTAGATGAGAAATTAACCTCAAAGTTTACATTTGAAATGCTATTCTATTAACGAGGACAACATTCCATACTGAAATCAGTGGAGACTTCTACATAAACATTCACATTTATCTGGCAAACGTCTCTTTGCTTCTATTAGATATGCTTTCACCGACGTGAGTTTTCGCTGTTAATTAGGATACACTCTATACTAGCGGCCTACGCACTGGAAAGATTTAAATGTGAGTGAAAATTACTATGTACAGTGTTTATAGGGCCAAATTCTGTAGAGAGGGACAGTTTTGTTTAGGAACACGGTGAGGGACAACGTGGATGTTTACTCAAGACCACACTGTCGCTGCTTACGGGCCACTACTTCCTTGTCCGTCTGAACTCGTAGTGCACATTTGCTGACCTCACTGCCGATGGGTTGTCAGTGCCAAACGGACGAAGTGTAGTCATAAAGGTATTACATCGAAAAAATTAAGTTACGTGATTAATGTTTTGTTTGTTTGCAGGTACTGATCTGCGATGCTGGTACGCGTTGAAATCTTGGCCACAGCAGGATGCTATAGCAGCAAAACAAAATGGCGTTGGTGATAAAGCGGAATTACGGGCGGTAATTCGCGTTCTGTATTTGGAGCAGAACAACGCGGATAGGAAGAGAAGAGGAGACCAAGGTGCTCAAACCATAATCTAGGCGACAGTGGACAAATCATGGATCTGATTTCAACATCTCCAGCGACAGTTTGAACTTGATAAAGGTCGCCAGCCTCCGGGTTCACGATTGATCGCACCCACTTAAAAAAAAAAGAAAACACCCTATAAAATTAATTATGTATATAAATATTTCATCCAACCTGAGAATCTCCTAGACTCTCGACAAATTTTGGCTGTTGTTTTTGGCTGTTATTGATATCCATACTGTGCAACGTAACGGTCCCGGGAATTGCAAGACGCTATCAAAATCTCGACAGCAGTTCCTGGGGCTAGCCCAGACATACAAAAAGAAGCGAGCAGGGGACTTTCGTTTCCACACTTAGAGACAGAAGACTTAATAAAATATTTTTATTTACTTACAAGTAAATAACTACAACGTAAATTTTGTGTTTGCATGCAGTAATATTTTTGTGTTATGCTTTTGACGAATGATGAATTCAATGTAAGCTCAAATGTCAAAAAGATAATTTTTATGTGACACAATTACAAACTAACAGTTTTCAGATTTGTTCCCTGTACTTTTACTGTGAAATCTTCCTTGTTGGCAAATTTCATGATTCTAGGTTAACAGGAAGTACCTTCCTTGTAGCTTTTATCACTGAACTTGCAAGCATCAAAATATGTCACATAAATGGCAGCATCTTTGAATTGTATTGTCTTATAACCTTAAATTTTTTGCACCGGCGAGGGACCATAGACCTTAGTACATGAACAAAATTTTAACTTTATACGTCTACCAGTTACTGTGAAAAACGATTTTATCAGACAGACCAACAGTCTGATAATCATTGATAAAAATACATTGTTTCGTTTGATATAATTACAAACTAACAATTTTCGAACTTTTTTTCCTTTACTTGCACTGTAAAATCTTGCGAAAGTTCATGATTTTAACTTGAAATACCCTATAGGTTCTAGTAAATGATTTTTCTGGTATCAAAATTGTTACTTAAATGGCCATATCTTTTTTTTCCAATGACTTAGAAGCTTAATTTTTTTAAACCGCCAAGGGACTGTACATCTCAGAATGTGACATAAATTTGTGTTTCGTACCACAACACGTTCGTGAGGTAAACGGTTCGTAACAGTCGGACAGACAGAGAGATAGACAGATGGACAACAATGCGACCCTATATTGTTTTGAAGAGTATGTACACCATTTGATTATACAACTTCTTGATTTTGTATTACTACCATGATTTAGGCCTTGAACCAAGTACTTTGTTACGTGAAAGTCCAAGTATATCTCACATTGTTGTACTTGACAATGGCTTAAGGCGAAATCACGGAAACAATACAATTTAAAGAAGTCGTACAGTGAAATGGTAGACATATGAATCAAACATAACTACACTCCTGGAAATGGAAAAAAGAACACATTGACACCGGTGTGTCAGACCCACCATACTTGCTCCGGACACTGCGAGAGGGCTGTACAAGCAATGATCACACGCACGGCACAGCGGACACACCAGGAACCGCGGTGTTGGCCGTTGAATGGTGCTAGCTGCGCAGCATTTGTGCACCGCCGCCGTCAGTGTCAGCCAGTTTGCCGTGGCATACGGAGCTCCATCGCAGTCTTTAACACTGGTAGCATGCCGCGACAGCGTGGACGTGAACCGTATGTGCAGTTGACGGACTTTGAGCGAGGGCGTATAGTGGGCATGCGGGAGGCCGGGTGGCCGTACCGCCGAATTGCTCAACACGTGGGGCGTGAGGTCTCCACAGTACATCGATGTTGTCGCCAGTGGTCGGCGGAAGGTGCACGTGCCTGTCGACCTGGGACCGGACCGCAGCGACGCACGGATGCACGCCAAGACCGTAGGATCCTACGCAGTGCCGTAGGGGACCGCACCGTCACTTCCCAGCAAATTAGGGACACTGTTGCTCCTGGGGTATCGGCGAGGACCATTCGCAACCGTCTCCATGAAGCTGGGCTACGGTCCCGCACACCGTTAGGCCGTCTTCCGCTCACGCCCCAACATCGTGCAGCCCGCCTCCAGTGGTGTCGCGACAGGCGTGAATGGAGGGACGAATGGAGACGTGTCGTCTTCAGCGATGAGAGTCGCTTCTGCCTTGGTGCCAATGATGGTCGTATGCGTGTTTGGCGCCGTGCAGGTGAGCGTCATAATCAGGACTGCATACGACCGAGGCACACAGGGCCAACACCCGGCATCATGGTGTGGGGAGCGATCTCCTACACTGGCCGTACACCTCTGGTGATCGTCGAAGAGACACTGAATAGTGCACGGTACATCCAAACCGTCATCGAACCCATCGTTCTACCATTCCTAGACCGGCAAGGGAACTTGCTGTTCCAACAGGACAATGCACGTCCGCATGTATCCTGTGCCACCCAACGTGCTCTAGAAGGTGTAAGTCAACTACCCTGGCCAGCAAGATCTCCGGATCTGTCCCCCATTGAGCATGTTTGGGACTGGATGAAGCGTCATCTCACGCGGTCTGCACGTCCAGCACGAACGCTGGTCCAACTGAGGCGCCAGGTGGAAATGGCATGGCAAGCCGTTCCATAGGACTACATCCAGCATCTCTATGATCGTCTCCATGGGAGAATAGCAGCCTGCATTGCTGCGAAAGGTGGATATACACTGTACTAGTGCCGACATTGTGCATGCTCTGTTGCCTGTGTCTATGTGCCTGTGGTTCTGTCAGTGTGATCATGTGATGTATCTGACCCCAGGAATGTGTCAATAAAGTTTCCCTTTCCTGGGACAATGAATTCACGGTGTTCTTATTTCAATTTCCAGGAGTGTACATGACTGTGGCGCAGAAATAAGCCAAGCTGAGGTAGCGGCTGAAATGGAGCAGCAGTGTCTGTCTCGTTTAGGTGACGCCTATAGCTGCCTGATCAACACGGAGCTGTACTTGGTGGTTCACGATGAACTCAAGAAAAAGGAGCAAAGGAATCTGTGAAATGTACGGATACCCCACTGTGGGACTGCCACGGTGCAGTAGAAACAGATTATACTCTTGTGAAGCTCTTGTTGACGACAGCGACTCAGCCCATTCTGCACGGTCCGTAGTCACACGTGGCCCTCTGCTGTTCCTTATCTTTATAAATGATTTAGGGGAGAATATGAGGAGGCGTCTTAGGTTGCTCATAGACGATGCTGTCGTTTATCGTCCAGTAAAGCCATCAGATCAAACCCAATTGCGAAACGATTTAGATGTTGTCTGTATGATGTGAAAATTGACAATTGACCCTAAGTAATGAAAAATGACACGCCATTCACATCAGTGATAAAAGGTATCCGTTAAACTTCAAGAAATCCAATCTAAAGACTGTAAATCGACTAAATCCCTAGGGAACTGGAATTATCGACAACTTAAATTGGAAAGAACACGTGGAAAGTGTTGTGGTGATGGCGAATCAAAACTGCGTTTCATTGGCAGAACACTTAGAAGATGTACTGAAGAGTTTGGCTACATTACGCTTGCCCATTCTCTTTTGGACTACGGAGTACATCGAGAAAGTTCAAATAAGAGCAGCACGTTTTGTATTATTGAGAAATAAGGGAGAGAGTATTACTGACGTGGCACAGGGTGTGGGGTGGACATCATTAGAACAATGGTGCTTTTTTTTGCGGCGGGATCTTCTCACGAAATATCGATCACCAACTTTCTCCTCCGAATCAGAAATTATTTTCTTGATGGCGACCCCACAGGGAGCAACGATCATCTTAATAAAATAAGTAAAATCAGAGTTCGCACGGAAAGATATAGGTGTTCGTTCTTTCTGCGTGCAGTCCGAGGGTGGAATAATAGAGAATTATTGTGAAGCTAGTTCGATGAAACCGCTGTCAGGCACTTTAAGTGTGATTTGGAGAGTAGCCATAAGTAGATACTGCTTCTCTGTGCTATCAAGTTTTGCTTCAGTCCCCTCATAGTCCAGAAATGTCATTTCCAGAATAATGACCAAAATGCCGAATTCTACAACCAAAGTCTACATCTGCATCTACATACACACTCCGCAATCCACCATACTGTGCGTGGCGGAGGGTACCTCGTACCACAACTAGCATCTTCTCTCCCTGTTCTACTCCCAAACAGAACGAGGGAAAAATGACTGCCTATATGCCTCTGTACGAGCCCTAATCTCCCTTATCTTATCTTTGTGGTCTTTCCGCGAAATGTAAGTCGCCGGCAGTAAAATTGTACTGCAGTCAGTCTCAAATGGTGGTTCTCTAAATTTCCTCAGTAGCGAGTCACGAAAAGAACGCCTCCTTACCTCTGGAGACTCCCACCCGAGTTCCTGAAGCATTTCAGTAACACTCGCGTGATGATCAAACCTACCAGTAACAAATCTAGCAGCCCGCCTCTGAATTGCTTCTATGTCTCCCTCAATCCTACCTGATAGGGGTCCCAAACGCTGGAGCGGTACTCAAGAATAGGTCGTATTAGTGTTTTATAAGCGGTCTCCTTTACAGATGAACCACATCTTCCCAAAATTCTACCAATGAGACGAAGACGACTATCCGCCTTCCCCACAACTGTCATTACATGCTTGTCCCACTTCTTATCGCTCTGCAGTGTTACGCCCAAATATTTAATCAACGTGACAGTGTCAAGCGCTACACTACTAATGGCGTATTCAAACATTAAGGGAATCTTTTTCCTATTCATCTGCATTAAGTTACATTTATCTGTATTTAGAGTTAGCTGCCATTCTTTACACCAATCACAAGTCCTGTCCAAGTCATCTTGTATCCTCCTACAGTCACTCAACGACGACACCTTCCCGTACACCACAGCATCATAAGCAAACAGCCGCACATTGCTATCCACCCTATCCAAAAGATCATTTATGTAGATAGAAAACAACAGCGGACCTACCACACTTGCCTGGGGCACTCCAGATGATACCCTCACCTCCGATGAACACTCACCATCGAGGACAAACGTACTGGGTTCCATTACTTAAGAAGTCTTCGAGCCACTCACATACAGTAGCGCGTCGATTATCCGAACGTCGGTCAACCGAACGACCGCTCAACCGAACTGTGTACTCGCTCGCACCTGCTACTCTCCCACCCTACCGTCCGTCATCCCCCTCACTCCCAAACCAAGTTTCCCACAGTAGTCGCCGCACTGGACCACCGCTGGCAGAACATTGCTTCTTATGGGGCCTTCACAAGGCGCTGCTGACCGGTCAAGCCGCCAGTAGCTGAGTTTCAACAATCAGCACACTTCTGTCGGCAGTAGAAGTAGCGGCAGCGTCAAAGCTGTTCACAGAAACAGCTGCGCCAGCTTAGAGTTGAGGCGTGCCGCTCCACGCAGTTTGAAGTATTGCGCGCCCCCAAGAAGAGCTTCCCACGGTGCAGTCACCTTCTGTTCTGTGTTACGACCACTTGTGTGCTGCTGCGTGAAGTGAACTTGACGATACAAAATGCTTAAACGTAAAATTGTTGCCCTTTCTATGATGGACAAGTACGAGATTATTAAAAGGTTTGAAGAAGGTGACTCTGCAACCACATTATCCAAAGAGTACAAGGTGCGGAAGTCGACAATTACGGATATATAAAAAAAAAACAAATGACGAGCATAGCAAATTTTATAGCTATGCTCGATTCTACTGATGGATCAACAAGCCGTAAAACTATGAAGCTCGCCACTAACACAGATCTAGATGACGCTGTTTACAAGTGGTTTGACCGAGCGAGGTGGCGCAGTGGTTAGTACACTGGACTCGCAATCGGGAGGACGACGGTTCAATCCTGCGTCCGGCCAACCTGATTTAGGTTTTCCGTGAGTTCCCTAAATCACTCCAGGCAAATGCCGGGATGGTTCCTTGAAAGGGCACGGCCAACTTCCTTCCCCGCCCTTCCCTAATCCGATGAGATCGATGACCTCGCAGTTTGGTCTCTTCCCCCAAACAATCCAATCCAAAAACGTAAACAAAAGAGATCGGAAGAAGAACCTATCTCACGTCCCATTCTGTGTGAGAAGGCAATGCAGTTCAACGAAAAACTTGGAGGGCCTTCGAACTTTAAAGCGAGCACGGGCTGGTTAAAACGCTTTAAGTCAAGACACGGCACTCGTGAGCTTACAATACAGGGAGAAAAACTGTCGGCTGATTCTTCAGCAACTGATTCTTTCAAAGTCAAAGTAAGGGACTATATATTGCTACTAAAGTTGCCTTTGTATGTTACTTTGTAATACTAAAAGAGATTTCTGTTTTTATTAATAAATTTACTGTACAGTACTTCTTTTTGGCAAATAAACATGTACAGTGCGATTAGCCGAACAAACTATTTTTCCGAACACCCATGTCCCCCCCATTACTTCCGATAATCGACGCTCTAGTGTACTTGGGAACCAACCCCATACGCTCGTACCTCAGTACTCAGTTACCTCGAGAATCGTGTCGTTTTCGGAAACCCAGAATCTACTTCGTAGGAATCAACAAGGATTCCGGAAACAAACTGTTGTTAAGGCGGGTACCAGGATGAGATTCATTGGGAGAGTCCTTAGAAAATGTAGTCCATTAACAAATGAGGTGGCTTACAAAACACTCGTTCGACCTATACTTGAGTATTGATCATCAGTGTGGGATCCGTACCAGATCGGGTTGACGGAGGAGAGAGAAGATCCAAAGAAGAGCGGCGCGTTTCGTCACAGGCTTATTGGGTGATCGTGATAGCGTTACGGAGATGTTTGGTAGATTCTGCAAGTGAGGCGCTCTGCATCGCGGTGTAGCTTGCTCGCTAGGTTTCGAGGGGGTGCGTTTCTGGATGAGGTATCGAATATATTGCTTCAGCCTACTTATACCTCCCGAGGAGATCACGAATGTAAAATTAGAGAGATTCGAGCGCGCACGGAGGCTTTCCGGCAGTCGTTCATCCCGCGAACCATACTCGACTGGAACAGAAAAGGGGGGTAACGACAGTGGCACGTAAAGTGCCCTCCGCCACACACCATTGGGTGGCTTGCGGAGCATAAATGTAGATGTAGATGTGGATGTAGTTTGCAGTGGGGGACCGAGTCAAACGCTTTCCGGAAGTCAAGGAACATGTCTGTGAAGCCACGATGCTTGGGAAAAATGTGTCGCTAGGGTGGGTGGAAATGTAGAGGAGGGTCAACATCACTGCCAAGTTTCGCGGCCGCAGCTCGAATTTTTGGAGGTGCTAATGAGAACGTGACGACTGCCTGTCTCGCTTCTGGTCGTGCGGTGACTCGCCGCCGGCCGGAGATACCTTGTGCGCGGGCGCCACCACAGCCCTGGGCTCCGCGGCGCGCGACGAGCGCAGCAGCACGGCGAGCAGCACGAAGACGAGGCAGAGGACGATGAAGATGAGGATGGCGAGCACGCACGACCGGAAGGAGGTGTCGGCCGGGCTGGGCGCGCCCTTCTGCACGTCGTACTCGGAGCGCGGCATGGCGGGCACTGGCGGCTGCCGCCCCGCCGCCTGCCACCGCCGCGGCGGCCGCGGCGCCGCCGGAAGCCAGGCCGTAGATATCCAGGCGGGCCTCCACTTCCTCCGGCCGCCGGCGGGCGCCAACCCCGGCCTGCCGCGATCCTGCCCGCTGCCGGGGCTCCACTGCACCAGCTGCGCTGTCACCGCCCAAAAAAAAAAAAAAAAAAACCTCATCCTTTGTACTGCTCACCAAGGGCACCTTCATCTACATCTAAACTATCCCATCGAATGTATACAGCCACATAATAATGTGCTCTGATCAGCCAGAACTATCGACCTACTATCGATATAAGCCGTTCCAGGACGCAGTAGCGCCATGTGGCGAGGAATGACTGATAGTCAGACACACGCACGGTGCATGTAGCTGTCCGTGTGTAGAATCGGGAAGGCGCGTGATCTACCTGAGTTTATCCGAAGGTATTTTGTGACGGTCTGCAGGCTCGGCACGAGCATTTCGGAAACCGTACTACTTTTCGGGTGTTCGAGTAGCGCTGTGGAGTCTACAACACGTGCCGAAACCAAGCTGAAACAACGTCGTGGGGTTGGGCGGCCACCCCTCTTTACAGATGTCGGATGTCTTAGGCTGAGTACACTGGTAAAACAGGATGAACCATGAATTTACTTTCAAAACTTTTTCTTAAGAATTTACTTTATTTACTAGCGATTTATCAAGAAAATATAACACATTTAATCACACTATGTGAGCGTGGAAGTAGTTGCCATTGGGTAACTGATGAAAACAAAACAAATTTCTTTCAACAATATTTTTTTTGATAATCAGAAAGCTCCCTCTAAATATCAATTACAACTATTCAGAGGCAGAAAGAACAAATTGTTGACAGTATGAGCTTTCGGGCTGAGAAACCTGCGGCTCCCTTTGACACGGCCGTAATCACGACCGCTCACAACAACCTCTGAAAGACTACACTGGTGCAAATCTGGAACACACCAGATTACTTTAAACTAAAAATTTTAACAGCTCCCACAAGCATATAAACTATGCACCCCGTAGGAGAGATGGAAATGTTACAAAACTCTAAGATTAAAAAATTAAATTGCCACCGTAGGTGCAACTTCACTCCGGCTGGAGTGGCCGAGGCGCTACAGTCTGCAGCCGCGCGACTGCTACGGTCGCAGGTTCGAATCCTGCCTCGGGCATGGATGTGTGTGGTGTCCTTAGGTTAGTTAGGTTTAAGTAGTTCTAAGTTCTACGTAACTGATGACCTGAGAAGTTAAGTCCCATAGTGCTCAGAGCCATTTGAACCATTTTTTTGCAACTTGATTTTAAAAGAAAAATTCTTACGGCGGGTGGAAATTTTATATACTAAAATAACCTTTTAAATAAAAACCCATGAAATGCAGTCTTACATAAAATATACGAGGTTAGCCAAATATGCTTTACATTACACATATACCGCCTCTTAAGATGATAGGCAAGATAAAAACATATAATCAGGAATTAGGCCGTTACACTCCAAGCAATGAATTCGTCAACACACCGAATCCGACAAACATGACAGAAGCAGCTACTAACGTATGGCAGATTGACAGGGAGATTACTGAACAACCCGTCCCTTCTCCACAAGGGAAAACCGGTCCACCCACCTTCCCGCGGTTGGAAAAACGGAGAAGAATGGTGGAACGGCCCCAAAACAAAGCGGCTGGTGACCTCACCAACAAAACGAGTAGAATTTAACCACTAAATGAAACAACATATCTCCAATCACTTAACTTCTAATGAACTGCGATTTCTGGCGAAGGCCTGGCGTAGCATCCCCAAAGCTCTGCCGATCGTCTCCTGCCAACCGCTTAAACGGACGCAGGAAGGCGCGCCGATCTCCCGTCTGACGGCATCGCAGCTCGCACCGGCCAATGTTGTGGGTTGACTCGTGTTGACTCCTGTCGTGTCGGGCGCGAATCCACTACCCCTCGTTATACGGCGCGGCCCAGTTGACTCACGTGGCGACCTCACATGCTCAAGGCGGACAAGTCATCTCGTGTCTCAGTGTGCGACCGACCAACCGATCGATCCAACCGCCAAAGACCGTCGCCCGCGCAACTCTTACAGACTGACGGCCTAACGCGCAGACTCAGCTGCAGGAACTCAGCCCCGACCGGGCGACCACTAGCTGTGTTCTGTTACTGGCGGAGTGGCAAGACTCTCCTTTTGCAGGCTTTAAAGTTGGATCCAAACGACAGACATACTAGCTCTCCGAACGACAGACAGACACTGACTGCCGCACAAATGCGAACGAGAGACAGACCAGCAACTGGTGGCGCGAGACTGACCCAGACTAACTCCGACTGACCAACCGCCACTGGCGAGCTCATAGCGCCTCTTAAATGCATGTGAACAGGCAACTTGTCCCCTTTTCCACTAGAGGGAGACACCAAAGCTGCGATTGCCACAGCGGCGCCACCGCTAGAAACGGAGGGCGACTGCTTCAAACAACGCGCTGCGGCTCGCTCTTCAAAACAGCAATTTTTCCCACGGCTCGCAGGTCAGGCGCGAACGGTGACATTAATGCTAGATAGAGTACGAGTGTGCCTGAACACGCAGTGCCCTGAACACTCCAAATGATAGACCTCCACACCACGACGACCCATGAGTGTGCCAATTGTAATTCCATGACGTCGGCAACTACGACTGAAACTGGCACGTGACCATCGGCACTGGACGTTAGAGTAGTCACAGAGCGTTGCATGGTCTGATGAATCCCAATACCTTCTTCATCACGTCGATGAAGGCCGCAAATCCATCGTCTTCCATGACAACAGCTCCTGTACTACAGGACAGAGACAAGCTGCCGGCGGCTCCATTACGTTCTGGGCAACATTCGCCTGGGCATCCATAGGTCCAGGGGAGCTCGTGAAAGGCACGACGACGACGAAGGAGTATCGTACATTGGTTTCACGTGACGTACAACCCCCCATGACGATCATATTTTCGGACGGCTTTGGAATTTTTCAACAAGATAATGTGCCATCTCACAAAGGCAGGAGTGTATTGTAGTGGTTCGAGGAACACAGTGGCGAGTTCCAATTGATGTGCTGGCTCCCCCACTCCCCAGATCTGAACCCGGTTCAGTATATCTGACATTTGATTGAACGTGGTGTGAGAGCTTATCGCCCAGCTTCGCGGAATTTACGGGATTTAGGTGACCTGTGTGTGCAGATGTGATGCCAACTCCCTCTAGCGACCTATCAGGGTCTCATTGCTTCCATGTTACGACGCGTTGCTGCTGGTACTTACCGGCTATTAGGTAGTTGCAGTTTCCTGTTATGCTTCCCTACTGACAAGAAAATATTCCCCGCTTTCATTTACACTGGTGGACCCACCTCTCTTGACATCTGGTGTTCAGCTGCGCCACATTACGTAGTAGTGCGCGATACTTTTAATCAATTAGTGTACACAAATAATCCACATGCTATCTTATGGTGTGTGGCGCAGGGTATTTTTATGTACCGCTGTCACATCCCCCCCCTCTCCCATTCCAGTCTCCATGCCCTCTAATTTTACTTTCTTTGTCAATTCGCAAGATGCACATAGAAGGAAACATGTATTAAGTGATACTTCTAGCATCTTTCGCTCTCGAAATTTCTAGAGTACACCACAATTTGATGAATAACACCTCTCTTCTAATTCCTGTCACTGGAGATGGATGGGTATCTCCGTGACACTTTCGCGCTTACTGTAGGAGCCTGTGACGAAACGCGCTGCTCATCTTTAGATCTTCCTTACCTGAATTGTCGAACCTGTCTGGTGCAGGTTACAGACTGACGAACAATACCTAAGTATCGGTCGAACAAAGGCTTTACAAGTTAACTCCTTTGAGGGCGATGTACACTTCCTCAGTACTCCTCCAACGAATCCCAGTCTCGCAAGTGCCATACTTATGACTGGTTTCCTGTGATCGTTCCTATTTAAATTTCTTGAAATGTATATTTTTAATGGGTGTTACTGCTTGCTGTGCTTGTTCGGCAATTGCATAATCACACAGTAACGGATCTTTCCAGCTAATAAGGCGTAGTTCATTACATTGGCTTAGGTATCCCCGCAGCAAGCGTCCATCCTATACAGGGCTTCCTACATTTCGCTACCTTCCTAGCATTCCGTCTGCTCTGTATGCAACAGCATCGCCAGCGAACTATACCACGCTGTTCCTGACGTTATCCATTACGTCATTTCTATAAAGTGTGGTCAGTCTGATAAGCTTGTAAGGCTGTTGCAGGGTAGGTTATAATGGGAAATAATTGTAAAGACAAAAATAGTTTACTTGCGTGAGAGTTAACCAATCAGGCCGATGCGAGCGCGAATTGAAGCGGCCCTCCAAATACAAGAGACTATTCAGCCTTTGGCTCGTGTTAGATCCTTACTACTGTCCCAAGTGTAATTTTTGTATCGCTCTGTTGTTCGGTATTAGGAAACAAAACGAAGAAGACGTCCGACGACACCTTCTGTGGAGGCCCGCTTGATTTTGAAGGCACAAGGGTCTGACCGGCCAACTGCAATGCTAATCAACTCCTAACGGTTATTTCTCAGCACAACCTACCCTCCACCACCCTATTCAAGCTGTTTCCGACCACCCTTTACACAGTGAATAGCAGTGGTCCATCAGAACACTTTCTTGGGCGACGCGCGGAGTTACTTTTACGCGCAGTATTGTTCTTCTTTAAGAATCACCTGCTTTGTTCTACTTGCTAGAAACTCTTCAAACAAATTACAAGGCTGAACTGATATAGCGTCGCTGGTTAATTGTTCTTTAGGCGGCAGTGCGCAATTGCATCGGTCGCCTTCCGGAAGCCAAGGAACATGGCATTAAGTTGAGCGATGGTAACTGCTGCCTTCTGGGTGTCGTGTAGGAACTGAGCGAGCAACGTTACACACAGACGTTGTTTGAAGAATCCATATTGACCCCAACAGAAGAGATTTTTGGTCTACGGATAATACGCGACCTTAAAACTTGTCCTTCTAGCAGGGTTCAGCACTGACATTGTTTTTGCTACTAAACAACTAATTCAGTAGGCGCAAAGAACTGAGTCTAGATGCCCACATGAAGTTCATACATTGCCGGCCGCTCAAACTGCAACAGCAGGGAGGACAATAAATAACGAAATTCTTCTTATTGTGCCTATAAGTAAAAAGATTACACGATTCAATTTGTAGGTGATTTGGCTGTATACAGGGTACGAAGTGTAGCACACGGAGTTGCAACCTCTGCCAGTATCAACGAATTTAATCCAGCAAGGCAGTGAGACGAAATTAGTTGAATTACCGATTCATTCGGATTCATTGGCTATAATCGTTGGTCCAGCGCCTACGAGGACGGTTTAATAAGACGCGACATTTGCTCAGTTGCTGCAGACACTGTACTTTTTTGCCCTTCCCTCTCACGTGCCGGGACGGACGCAGCAGAATGTGCGGCGATTCTGAAGACGGGCTCCGCTGTCGTCTACCTAGTCGCTGGTCGCCATGCGCCGAAGGCCGACCGCCACCAAAGTTACGTTCGCGCTTTGTCCCCGTTTGCTCCGTGTAAATTATTCAGTGAAATTTGTATCTTGCTGCTATTTACGATATATATGTATGTTCTGAAATGCTAGAGGTACGAGAAAGGTTGCATCCATTGTGTTTATACTGCAATAAAGATTTGATATCAAGCATGAGTGTCTGCTTCTTGTTCTCGTCACGATGTATGTGTCTCTGAAAAATAATACTACCATTTATTAGTACGACGAAGGTCGAATTTTTCAAGAAGTGTGTTTTAATTTTATGTTTAGAGAAGAGAGTGTATCTATTTACAACTTATGTATGCTGACGTGAAAAAGAAATGGTTCAAATGGCTCTGAGCACCATGGCACTTAACATCTGAGGTCATGAGTCCCCTAGACTTAGAACTACTTACACCTAACTAACCTAAGGACATCACATACATCCATGGCCGAGGCAGGATTCGAACCTGCAACCGTAGCAAGTGGCTCTGAGCACTATGCGACTTAACTTCTAAGGTCATCACTCGCCTAGAACTTAGAAACCCAACTAACCTAAGGACATCACACACAGCCATGCCCGAGGCAGAATTCGAACCTGCGACCGTAGTGGTCGCCCGATTCCAGACTATAGCGCATAGAACCGCTCGGCCACAACGGCCGGCTAGCTGACGTGAAGATTATTGAAGGAGTGGAAACTTGATTTGGGCACAGAAAGGAGTGGATTAATAATTTCGGATATTGAAGTTCTGTGCTGATCAGCAGCGATTGTGGTATTTCAGTGCACTTGACAATGGGCAGTCAATAGTATTACCTACAGTCGTCATCCTGGCTGTAATTCTCCTAGCATTTTGGTCTTTCCCGGTGCATTTAAACGCCTTACCCGTACCGTGAAAATGGGGTCTAAAATTACGTCAGCAAGTCAGAAGTGACGCCTCTAGTAAGAAGAAGAAGAAGCAACACTTCAGTGCCGCATTCTGTGCTACAACTGTATGCCAGATTTCATAACCACCGGCCTGAAGACGTCAGAAGTGCAACGGGCCCTGTCAAAATTAACTGCATCTGCGAAACAGAGATGGTCGCGTTGTGTACCCAAAGACATCTCTTACCACCATGCTAGCCGCTGCATGCGTATGACGATGACGAATGCAACATGGCGACGTTGGTTCTCCTCTGAACCTTCGCACGTAGATTCGTCGATGTTCATGCTCTGCACGGAGCTGGACTAACCTGAAGAGCCGTTACGTTGCGACTCCTGCTCCCAGTGGCGCACCACAGTCGTCGTGCTCTCTCTCTCTCTCTCTCTCTCTCTCTCTCTCTCTCTCTACAGCTGCGTCAACGGAATCTGCAACAGTGGTGGCCGTGCTGACAGTCCATAGTGTTTCAGATGTCGCACTCTCCCTGTGCATACGTGTCTTCAACAAAAAGGCTATTTCATGATTCAAGGTACATGACGTGACTGCATGCGATGCTGGAGGGCCGAGCGGAAGATGTGCCTTTGTTCTTGGGCGCTAGGTGCTAGGTGCGCGGGGCCGTTAAGATTATGTCTGAGAGTGGCCATCCCCGCGAACTAACCGATGTCTTATTCGCATCGTCGGGCTCGTCGGATCCCCACCTACGCGAGCACCAATAACGACGAACGACAAACAGTATTCTCGACTGGTGACGATCTAGCCACGGTCAAGTTGCAACACGTTCTGTTACACGTATCCCCTTCTTCCAGGACTCGTAACATGATCTTACTAGCAAAGAAACATCCAAATGTGATTTATGAATGAGAAACCGCTGCGAAACTTTCGTTATATACAGAATGTAGATGACGTAAGTCCTATCTACACTGCGCAAAAGAGTTAAAGGGTCAATTTTCTTTCGAAACTTGTCATTTTCCCCCGTTGCGACGCAGAAGTGAGAAATATGGCTCGAAAGAGCCTAAAACCGTCCCCTGGAATAATCCAAAAAATTTCAGATGGACACAGGCTGATTTTTTTTAAACAACGTACAAATTTTTCCTTAAAACCGACTGCGAGAAAGAAAATGCTCTGCTGTGAAAATGTGCGATTTATTTTTCTTTCTTGCAGTCAGTTTTAATAGAAAGCAGGAAAGTTATGGGCTTATGATTAAAATATTATTACAGAATCACCATCATTCGAAATTTTGTAATTCTACTTGTTTGCAGATTGTTGTTGTGGTCTTCAGTCCTGAACTGGTTTGATGCAGCTCTCCATGCTACTCTATCCTGTGCAAGCTTCTTCATCTCCCAGTACCTACTGCAACCTACATCCTTCTGAAACTGCTTAGTGTACTCATCTCTTGGTCTCCCTCCACGATTTTTACCCTCCACGCTGCCCTCCAGCACTAAATTGGTGATCCCTTAATGCCTCAGAACATGTCCTACCAACCGATCCCTTCTTCTGGTCAAGTTGTGCCACAAACTTCTCCCCAATCCGATTCAATACTTCCTCATTAGTTATGTGATCTACCCATCTAATCTTCAGCATTCTTCTGTAGCACCACATTTCGAAAGCTTCTATTCTCTTCTTGTCCAAACTATTTATCGTCCATGATTCACTTCCATACATGGCTACACATCATACAAATACTTTCAGAAATGACTTTCTGACACTTAAATCTATACTCGATGTTAACAAACTTCTCTTCTTCAGAAACGCTTTCCTTGCCATTGCCAGTCTACATTTTATATCCTCTCTACTTCGACCATCATCAGTTATTTTGCTCCCCAAATAGCAAAACTCCTTTACTACTTTAAGTGTCTCACTTCCTAATCAAATTCTCTCAGCATCACCCGACTTAATTCGACTACATTCCATTATCCTCGTTTTGCTTTTGTTGATGTTCATCTTATATACTCCTCTCAAGACACTGTCCATTCCATTCAACAGCTCTTCCAAGTCCTTTGCTGTCTCTGACAGAATTACGATGTCATCGGCGAACCTCAAAGTTATTATTTCTTCTCCATGGACTTTAATACCTACTCCGAATTTTTCTTTTGTTTCCTTCACTGCTTGCTCAATATAAAGATTGAATAACATCGGGTAGAGGCTACAAACCTGTCTCACTCCCTTCCCAACCACTGCTTCCCTTTCATGTCCCTCGACTCTTATAACTGCCATCTGGTTTCTATGCAAATTGTAAATAGCCTTACGCTCCCTGTATTTTACCCCTGCCACCTTCAGAATTTGAAAGAGAGTATTCCAGTCAACATTGTCAAACGCTTCCTCTAACTCTACAAATGCTAGAAACGTAGGTTTGCCCTTCCTTAATCTAACTTCTAAGATAAGTCGTAGGGTCAGTATTGCCTCACGTGTTCCAACATTTCTACGGAATCCAAACTGATCTTCCCCGAGGTCGGCTTCTACTAGTTTTTCCATTCGTCTGTAAAGAACTCGCGTTAGTATTTTGCAGCTGTGACTTATTAAACTGATAGTTCGGTAATTTTCACATCTGTCAGCACCTGCTTTCTTTGGGATTGGAATTATTATATTCTTCTTGAAGTCTGAGGGTATTCCGCCTGTCTCATACATCTTGCTCACCAGATGGTAGAGTTTTGTCAGGACTGGCTCTCCCAAGGCCGTCAGTAGTTTCAATGGAATGTTGTCTACTCCAGGGGCCTTGTTTCGACTCAGGTCTTTCAGTGCTCTGTCAAACTCTTCACGCAGTATCGTATCTCCCATTTATCTTCATCTACATCCTCTTCCATTTCCATAATATTGTCCTCAAGTACATCGCCCTTGTATAGACCCTCTATATACTCCTTCCACCTTTCTGCTTTCCCTTCTTTGGTTAGAACTGGGTTTCCATCTGAGCTCTTAATATTGATACAAGTGGTCCTCTTTTCTCCAAAGGTCTCTTTAATTTTCCTGCAGGCAGTATCTATCTTACCCATAGTGAGATAAGCGTCTACATCCTTACATGTGTCCTCCCTCGTTAGCCATTTTGCACTTCCTGTCGATGTCATTTTTGAGACGTTTGTACTCCTTTTTGCCTGCTTCATTTACTGCACTTTTATATTTTCTCCTTTCATCAATTAAATTCAATATTTCTTCTGTTACCCAAGGATTTCTACTAGCCCTCGTCTTTTTACCTACTTGATCCTCTGCTGCCTTCACTACTTCATCCCTCAAAGCTACCTATTCTTCTTCTATTGTATTTCTTTCCCCCATTCCTGTCAATTGCTCCCTTATGCTCTCCTTGAAATTCCGTACAACCTCTGGTTCTTTTAGTTTATCCAGGTCCCATCTCCTTAAATTCCCACCTTTTTGCAGTTTCTTCAGTTTTAATCTACAAGTCATAAGCAACAGATTGTGGTCAGAGTCCACATCTGCCCCTGGAAATGTCTTACAATTTAAAACCTGGTTCCTAAATCTCTGTCGTACCATTATATAATCTATCTGATACCTTTTAGTATCTCCAGGGTTCTTCCATGTATACAGCCTTCTTTTATGATTCTTGAACCAAATGTTACCTATATTTAAGTTGTGCTATGTGCAAAATTCTACCAGTCGGCTTCCTCTTTCATTTCTTTGCCCCAATCCATATTCACCTACTACGTTTCCTTCTCTCCCGTTTCCTACTACCCAATTCCAGTCACCCATGACTATTAAATTTTCGTCACCCTTCACTGTCTGAATAATTTCTTTTATTTGATCATACATTTCTTCAATTTCTTCGTCATCTGCAGAGCTAGTTGGCATATAAACTTGTACTACTGTAGTAGGTGTGGGCTTCGTATCTATCTTGGCCACAATAATGCGTTCACTATGCTGTTTGTAGTAGCTTACCCGCATTCCTATTTTCCTATTCATTATTAAACCTACTCCTGCATTACCCCAATTTGATTTTGTGTTTATAACCCTGTAGTCACCTGACCAGAAGTCTTGTTCCTCCTGCCACCGAACTTCACTAATTCCCACTATATCTAACTTTAACCTATCCATTTCCCTTTTTCAATTTTCTAACCTACCTGCCCGATCAAGGGATCTGAAATTCCACTCTCCGACCCGTAGAACGCCAGTTTTCTTTCTCCTGATAACGACATCCTCTTGAGTAGTCCCCGCCCGGAGATCCGAATGGGGGACTATTTTACCTTCGGAATATTTTAGCCAAGAGGATGCCATCAACATTTAATCATACAGTAAAGCTGCATGCCCTCGGGAAAAATTGCGGCTGTAGTTTCCCCTTGCTTTCAGCCGTTCGCAGTACCAGCACAGCAAGGCTGTTTTGGTTATTGTTACAAGGCCAGATCAGTCAATAATCCAGACTGTTGCCCTTGCAACTACTGAAAAGGCTGCTGCCTCTCTTCAGGAACCACACGTTTGTCTGGCCTCTCAACAGATATCCCTCCGTTGTGGTTGCACCTACGGTACGGCTATCTGTATCGCTGAGGCACGCAACCCTCCCCACCAACGGCAAGTTCCACGTTTCATGGGGGGGGGGGGGGGGGGTTGCAGATGAAAACTATCGAAATACTACCATTGAAGGTACTATTCCGACAGGTCAAGTGACAGGAGAGCTCTCTCATACTCCATACACCAATGACTACAAACCATTTACCCACTTATTTCAAGTGATGTCAGTTACCATTCAAGGTTTCGTTGTCAATAACAAGAATCGGAGCTGAAGGTTAGAGGGAGGGGAGGAGATTGGCACAAGGGGCGGGGGCGAGCGAATGGAGATACTGAGAAGGAAGAGATGGACAGAGAGAGGGTGAGGCGAGGAGGTGGAGAGACAGGGAGAGGAGAAGATGGATGGAGAACGGGGGGATGGACAGAGAGGGAGAGGTAGGGGAGATGGACAAAGAGAAGCGGGAGGAAGAGATAGAGAGGGAGGACAAGGAGATTAGAAGTATATTCAGTTCCAACACATATTTTGCAATTGCATTGCATTGCCGGGCTCCCTAGTCTTTTATAAAAATAGTACTTTTCCTGTTGTAAATCAATATTGTTACGAGGGCGTGCCGAAAAGTAATGCCTCCGAGTTTTTCGTTCCTTTCTCAATATCGGCCGAGATGTTACATGTCATGCACATTAATCGATCGACTTTTCCGCTTCGCTAACGCAACTTGCAACTCTCTGCCACCAGGGGGCTAAGAATTATAGCGTGTAACATGGCGGTGTGTAACTACGTCAGTGCATGAGAAACAGTGTGCTATAATCGAATTTGTAACCGAAGAGGTTGCACAGGTGTGGAGCACACTCTGCTTCAGCATGACAATACCAGTGCACACACGAGCGCTGTGACATCTGCAACAATCCGACGTATTGGATTCATTGTCATCGATTATCCTCTATAGAGTCCCGACTTGGACCCATCCGACTTTCATCTATCTCCAAAACTTAAAGATCACATTCGAGACCTTGAAAACGAGAGCTTGAGGTTTATGTATATATACCTGACGCGACACGTAATCTGGAAAACATTTACCCAAGAATTTCGCCGTGCAAAATAGTATTCTGATATTCACAAGAGTTCTGCAGAGTGGCGTTCCCCAGTTTCTATGCTGGCGTAACATCCTCGCACAACTAGCTGGGCGCGAGACTGCACTTCTTGTTCCCATCCATTGTTCTGGGAACATCTGGCCTAAATGTTCACCAGCAAGAGGCCCAACTTAAGGCTGGTACTCCAACATACTGAAACCAGTAATGCATGAAGACCATGTGGGGTACGTGTCGAGAACGTAGGGAGTATGTTTCTCAGAAACACAGTGTTCACCACATCTGCATATAAACGATAACTCTACAGGTATAAGTGTTTGATTGAGGGTGCACAGACAATTTTCAGACTATTTCTCTACCGCCCATCTCGAATAGCACGTCGGGAATATGAGCACATCAATTTTTCCGTTCAAGTTCTGATTTCTCTTATCTTATTTATGATCACTTCTCCTTAAATAAGTGTTTCTCAACATAATATTTTGGCATTTAGAGCAGAAAGCTGACGATAGAAATTTCATGGAAAAGATCTAGCCGCAACGAAAACCGCCTTTGTTTTAATGACTCCCATATATCCATGATATACTGTCCCCTACTTCGAGATAGTACAAAACAAGATGTCGTTCTTAACATTTTCGACTCTTCCGTCAATTCTACTTCAGTATCACCACCGGCGGACATCGACGTTGATGCGGATCAACTAGCGTGGTTATCGAAGCGAAATAGTGCAGAATCCTGTCATGAAGGACGCACGCTGCACAGTCACTGACTCACGTATTTACCTGCCGAAGACAGCAGGCTAGTCCCGGCATTTATTACACTGATTTCAACTATCTCGGACCAGTCCCTCGCCTCGCGCCGTGCTCTTTTCTGTGTATTAGTGACAGTCATTCGCATAGGTCGAGTTTGTGTTTACCTCCATGCTCCGTTTGACTCGCATATCGAGTATCGTTCCCTCTACTGGGTCCCAGGCTCCGGCCGGTTGTCGGTCGGCTCGTGTAGTCCACATTCGTGCTGACACTGATGGTTCACACCGTTGTCGCTCATTGTACGGATAAGTGACGACGTCGGACGTTCTTATGCGCGTGACGATCTTCCTTCTTTTTTCATAATGTGACACTGTGGCCACCATGGACGCGTCCTATTTGCAACGATGATAGGAGCAAGTACGCCTCGCAGAACAGCAACAAACGATGCAGCAGAAGCAAATGCAGGAACGACTCAGACAGAATGCAGGAATTATCTGCTCTCACGCCGTGCTGGTGCTGGCCAAACACCGGCAGAGGACCTTTCGCCCCCGACAACGTTTGCTAGTTTCGACGTGTCTGCAAAAAGGTGGGAGAATTATCTGCACCGGTTCTTAACTGCACTGTTAGGCAAGGCGTATCGTCGATCCAGCTAATAAGACTGCCTTATTGTTGTCCAGGAATGCGGGATTATACGAAATCGTACAGAATTTGAAGTCCTCTATCGACCATGCGTAACTTTGAACATTGTCAGTTGCTCCCGCCGTAGTTTGGTCCTTTGAACATTGTCAGTTGCTCCCGCCGTAGTTTGGTCCTCAAACTCCTGTGGTGGCGCCACGGTTAACTATTAACACAGGCGCCTCGAGCAGTCGTATACAACGTAGATCGCTGGCATGCAGGCTCTCTCACACAAGTGTCTGTGTGAGTGCTCCCAGTGTGCTACCTCGTATCCGGATTCGCTGACTAGGGACTTGATCGTCCCATTAACGCACGACCCGGTTGTCCAAAGTAGGGCATTGGTCTTGTCCAGCTCTTCTTTCGCCCAAGTCACTAAGACTGCTGAATGACATGAACTTACGACAGTAGCAAGGGATGTACTTTCTACAAGACTAGCTCAGACATGCGTGTTACACAGGCCTCAGTACTCTTTGGGGTGAGCCGGCCTTGCCTTCCAATGAACTGCCGTGTGTTAACGGTGTTGACGATTCGAATGCAGTGATGTCGCGACACGCCAGTCTTCGCCCACGTTGTGCTAGACGGGTACGTGTCAATCGAAGCTTCCTAATACCTCTTCACGACGTATCTCGTGTTCTTTATGTTACTCTCCTTCGAAACCTAATCCCGCTCAATGTGCAAGCCGGCTGTCCTGCTCCGACTGTCATTCGACAGAAGTGCCCGCACTTAGAGCAATGTGTGGCGTCTGCCGCAAAAGAGGCCATTTGGCGACAGTCTGTGACAATCGTCGAATCGCAGGACGGTCGTCGGAGGCCACAGAGTTTTCCCTGAACGCTGAAGCTGCCTCCGATGCCCCACAAACATAGCCCCATCGTGTTATGACATTGCTGGTAGTGGATGGCGACTAGTTGAGTTTCAGGAAGACATGGGAGCGACGGTCAGCCTCATTAACTTAGATATCAACAGGCTCCTGCGCTGCCCTGCACTGCAACAGCCACTACGTCAGTTTGTCTTGTAGGAAATATTATGTTCCTTTGAGGGAGCAATTCTCCGTCTCTGTACGCAATAAGAATGTCATAGGTAAATTCACTGTTGATGCAAATTTTTTTTTGTGTTTACCGTCTTTTTTCCGTTTGGCTTCCAAATAGTTGCCGAGGTACATTTAGTGTCCCACTAACTCCCGTTTCGAGATGTGGTCAAGTTACTATGGTCATGCGGCCATCTGTTTGAGGATACTTCGGGTTGGGCAGAAACTTTTGAGGCGCACGTCACAGTTAAGCAATCGGCAACACCTAAATTATGTCAGCCCAACCGCATTCCCTTTAACATGCGCGACTAGATCAAGGGTGAGCTCGGCGTCACTTCTCCTAATTTGTCCAGTCAGTGGGCCACCCCTCAGTGGTAACACAGAAGCCAGACGACGCCGTGCACTTTCGTGGCGATTTTAAACGGACAGTCTATGCGCAATATGCTGTGGATTTGTGTCCAGTTCCAGAGCCAGAGGGGTTGTTGGCGATGTTGTCAGGGTTTCACACATCGATATGTGAACCATTCACGAAATCTGCAAATGGTTTTCCAACGTCTTCTGAAAAATGGCTTTCGTTACAAGGTGGAAAAATGCAGTTTTTTCTCCCCAAAGATGCACGTTTTAGGACATGAACGAGGCGAAGAGGCCCTGTCCCTACAGATGAGTATCTCAAACCCATTGTCAATGTATCAGCAGCCAGAAACCTGAAGGACCTGCAATTCTTTTCAGATAAAATCTCTTATTATGCTAAATTCATTCCCCAGCCCCGATACGGAGTTTGATCGACAGGAGGCTTAAGTTTTCGCTTTGCTTTGGACGACCTTGCTGCTTGATTTTCTTTCGACAATGTGGGAGGTCTTAGCGCCATGGATACCGATGAGCTTTCCTGGAAAATCACATCAGCTGTCCAGAGAAGTTGGGCTAATTGTGCTCTTTCTGGAGCATTTTCATTCTGGCATACTTTTTTCTGCTGCAGGATCGGCTCAGCGTTGTCCAGGGGGTCCAGTTGCTTGCCATGGAGGAACATAGCTGTTAAGAGGTCATCCCTCCAGCGTTGCGTCTTTGCATACTGTAGTAGCATGCGGTGCACTGGTGTATCTATCAATTTTTGCACAAACAGACATAATGTCTTATGGGATAACAGCAATCAGTGATTTTATAATGTTACTTAAAAACCTCTTGACTGCAAATTTTTTATTCATATAACCGGTTTCGGTTCATTCAGAACCATCTTCAGATCTGCTATTTCAGTTACAGGAGTAACCCGTCCAAATCCAGCAATTTTCGCATGCTTCCTGTAACTGAAATAGCAGATCTGAAGATGGTTCTGAATGAACCGAAACCGGTCATATGAATAAAAAATTTGCAATCAATATGGTTTTTAAGTAACATTATATGTATCTCTCAATGAAAGATTTGGCGTGGCATCGTGCCTACTGGCGAGCTATCGATTGTGATACTGAATACTTTGTGCGAGCTTGCGAGGACTGTGCACAGTATCAGGCTGTGCCATCTTGTCAGTTTTCTTCTTGGTCAGTTCCAGAGACCCTTTGGACAGGATGCACATCGATTTTGCAGGCTCCTATTGGGGTAGCATGAGGCTGTTGGTGATCGATGCGTTGTCAGAGATTCCTTATATTGCCAACTTACCTCCATGATATCGACAGTTACTGTATTAGTGTCGCCAGACATCTTCCCCGTCGATGGCTCTTCTTGCACCCTTGTCTCTGATAACAGTCAGCAAAAAAAATGGCCCTGAGTACTATGGGGCTGAACATCTATGGTCATCAGTCCCCTAGAACTTAGAACTACATAAACCTAACTAACCTAGGGACATCACACACATCCATGCCCCAGGCAGGGTTCGAACTTGCGACCGTAGCGGTCACACGGGTTCAGACTGAAGCGCCTACAACCGCATGGCCACACCGGCCGGCAACATTCAGCAGTTCGTTGCACAGGAGTTTGGAGATTTTTGCATATGCAGTGGTATCTAACATTTCACTAATGCCCTGTTTGATCCAACTTATAACTCGGAGGTGAAGCGATTAATGTGAACTTTTGAAACTTGTATTCCAGCGAATATATGCTATCTACTTAATGGGCATTTAACGAGCACAGTACAGTGGAGCATATGCCTGCACACCAGCTATGGCGTCTTTTTGTTTTGTTACGCCAACTGTAACATGCCCCATACTGTCATGGACAGGCCTGTTTTTCTCAAAGCGCTACTGTTTGGACCCAGTCGTTTGTCTGGCAATGGGCGTGGCTGCCAGGTGTCTTTGCTGGCCACATAGGTCGACATTTGTTTGTGTGCACTTCAGTCGGTAGCAAGTGACTCATTATGCCAATCACTTGTGCCCACCACCTGTGGAGATCCAGCACCAACATCTCTAAGCCAGCTAGGCGACAGGGCGTTTATTTGGTGGATGGCTTCCAACTGCGACAGCATACACGTCAGCTGCACCTTTAGCCACGCAATCTTCGATTGTGGATTGGGACGCTGGGTATCACGTCCGTGACTACTGATATGGACCCCATGGAATATTACCTGGCCATTCCCTACACCCACTCGCCAGTGGTTGAGTCCCAATATCATCAATGCCAATGAACCAACTATCATCGCAGCCCCCACAATCTTCTGCTTCTCTGGCGGAGATAGCTGCTTTGGCAGTTCGTCCTTCAGTGGCCGATCCACTGTTGGAGGATCTCTCGGCCTCGTCCGGTTTGGGATGGCGGTCGGGACATAGTCCAGGCCACTTTCGGCCCTACGTGGCCTTTTCCACGATGGGGGGTGGGGGTGGGTGGGGGGCGGGGGAGGGGTTCAGTATCCCCGCCGGCGGACATCGAGATGAATGTCGGTGAGCTGGCGTGGTTATTGAAGTGGGATAGTACAGAACTCTGTCATGGAGAGTGTAAGCAAAGTGTGGCATGGAGAGAGCCACTGACCGAAGTGCTTACCTGCCGGTGACAACAGGCCGGGCCTGGCAGTTCTTATGCTGATTTCAACTGTCACAGACCGTCGTGCTCTGTTTTCTGCGTGTTAATGACAGTTGTTTGCATTGGTAGAGTTAATGTTTATCTCCAGGCTTCATCGCTACGCAGTATTCAGACCCTCTGTTCGCCTACGGATTGCCACGGACACTGAGCTTCGTTCACTCGTGCAGGGTTCAACCCTCGGCCACCGTCAACTCCTGCACATTACATTCGTGTTGACATTGACGGTTCGTGGCACTGTCACGTCTTGCACGGTGAAATGTAATCGTCGTTTGTTTCTTTCTTTTGCAAAGATGGCAGCTAACCACCTTTTCTTAACATCCTCAATATCGTGCTAGATGAGCGATAGCAATGCTAGTTATGCGTCGATTAAACGAACGATCACGATATCTGCTTATAAACTGAATAATCCGAAGGTGTAGCCACTGCACTGTGCTGCAATGGAACACAGTCACAATGAGACAAAGAAATTAGAAATGAAGATAATCGTGCTATATTTACATTCAGAGAGTTGCCTAGGCAGTATTAGCTGTAAGACAATACTTTGGTTCTGAATTTCATATCAAGCCTGAGTTTCATAAGTCATTTATTTACCCTATATCTCGACACTACTACATTAAAGCAACAGAGAATGAGTTTCCAACGAAATGAACATAAAGGTTTATAAAATCGACTGAGAAAATACTCCAGTACAACAAGCGCAAAGTTACCTAATAAACTAAAACCCATTGACCTCTAGGAGCTCAGTGTAACCAAGAATTTCCGATAACACTGTCGGAAGGTATTTCATTTACGTAGAATATTTGGCAAACGCTACAAGCTTTTCTAATTTGTGCAGCTCGAAAATGCAAAGCGAACGACCCAGAAACTCAAAAAAAAAAAAACAGTATAATTAATGAGGAAACACAAGTTGCCTAGCAAATCCCGCAAATTGTGAGCTCACCAGACAGTGGATGGTGAACATGTGAAATGTGACACTCCAAACTGGGGAAACATACGCTAGATCACGCCGATCGTCACTGGATAACCGGATAAACGATAGCCCCCCAATCGGCGTAAGCAGGCGTGCGCTACTCTCAGCGCCGAGATCAGAAGTCGCTCCCCTTCCCGCAGGACCAGGAATGTTCGAAATTATGCTCCTGTAAACCTAACTGCCAACCTTTTGAATAACCATGTGTGGAAGAGATGACTCCCAGCTGTCGCCAAAGTGATCGGCGACAGTTTCGCTATGTCTAAGTGAAAACATGAGAAGCCTGCAGAAATTTCCCATTATTGCCTTACAGTATTTACCTTCACTGCCACAAGTTGGTGTCTGTTGCTAGGCATGTTCCATTCTTGGGTCGACCGCTTCGCGCCGAAACTCGGTGACGGGTAAGCCTCGTTTGATTGGATGACAAAAACTGCAGTGCAGCGCAGCGAATTTTTTTCACAATGTCTGAGCAGAGCCGCGGCCGCCCGTTCTTAGACATGCATACAGGGAGGTGTCACACTCACAAGGAGACGTCCTCAGTAGTGGAACCGACTTTCCAAACCACCTATAAGTAGGTTAAGAGTCCAAGTGTCACACCCTGCACCCATTCACCCTGGTGGCCCTTGTTTGCAACTAATCGACAGTAATCGACGGAAAAACTCTGAATTTTATGTGAACGTCTATAGCGTTAAAGGAGAAGACTTATGTAGACTGGCTGCGTGGTATAATGCCTACAATGAGGCGTTCCCTTAATTTTTAAAAATCTTTATCAAAATGACTTTTATCAGTATTTTTATTAAATTAACTAGTTTAAATATAACTTTTTTTCCATTCCTTTGCCAAATTTCAATCGTTCTATGAATTTTTTCATTTTTTTCTTATATTATTTTTTCCACTTGGAATTTTTGTAAATGTGAATTTAATTATATCTGCCTATTATAACATTCAAATATTTGAAAATACCGATCTGTCAATTAAAAACAAAAGACGAAATAGTATATTTGTATCGACTGTGCAATAGTGTCAAAACTGTATTTTTCGTTACAAGATGTCCGTACTTTTTCATGGTAATCGTCGTACAAACATTTAAAACATTGCCTATATTCCTATTGCACTATGGACAAAATATCGGTAACGGAGGTTTAAATGAAAGAAGGGATTATAGGTAAAACGATATTCAAGAAAAATGAGAAATAGAAATAATGACGGCAAAAACATGGACAAAAAAATTGGCTAATAAAACGAAAGAAAGTAAATCCAGGTTAATACGTAAAATTAATTAAAATCCAAGAATGATAGAAAGAATAAGGAGAGCAAATGAAGGTGCTTGTATGATGATTAAAGTGATGTGACAAAGGAACAGAAACACAAAATTACATTTAAACCAGTTAACTGAACAGAAATAATGATCAAAGTAATTTCAATAAAAATTTAAAAATAAAAATAATTGAAATACATGACAAGATTCGAACCCAAGACCTTCCCCATGGCAAATCTTTGCCTTATAAATTACACCATGTTATCAGTCGATAGCTCGCGTCAAGCAAAATTCCGAATTTTTTTTTCGTCAGTAAGGAGGGCCTACTGGGGTGAATGGATGCAAGATGTGATAACTGGGATATTAATCTACATGACAGTGTAGGCAGTTTCAAAAGTCAAACCCATTGCTCGGGTCCTCTCTTGTCAGTGATACTCTAGGAACTTGCAGTGGATTAGCGGCAGACAGCCTTCACAGGAGAAAAACTCATTTGCCCTTAGAGTGCAGAGCAGGGACTTATCGCACCCGATTACCACAAAGTGCACTGCCCTGGGGCAGCATCACCCTTTTCCGAAGCCTCTGTGACTAACCACCAGCCGTCACGGTAGACCGCGGGATGCACGCCGGGATCCACTCGTTCCTAACAAGATAATCTGAAGACTTCTAACTGAGTTAGCAAGCCTTGTACTCACATAAAAAATGACCAAGAAGTTACCAGAAAAGTAATCAAATATTACTCAGCGATATGTGACTGTCATGTCGCATTGGGCTACTAAACCTCCCATCCCGCAAAGACAGGCCCGGATCTAGGGGGGGTGGGGCGGGGGGGGGGGGGGGGAGGGGGCAAACCGGGGTATCCGTCCTGACCGGCAATTACAGGGAAATTCATATTCTTTCAAAAATGAAACCTTGTTTCACAGAGTGGTTAGCATCCAGCTCACGTTACTCTATCGATTACTCGTATGATTCTGAAACGCGTCCCTGTTGGTTTTTGAACATTTTTCAACATATTCTAAGCTGATTTCTGAACGAATCTTAAGCTGATTTTTGAATGCGTGCATAGTGTACGTGCCAGGAGAATCCCCGTCGCATCTAGAAATAAGAAAATTTTCCCGCAGACAAAAGGGGACGGGGCTATACGAGCTGAGCAAAATAGACCCGAACGGTTGGATGCCAATCGCTGTTTGTTTACGTGGCGGATTGGGTGTGCGAATGATCAGCGTTGTTATAATTATTAGTGAAATCCGTATATTCACACTAACAGAGTGGAAATAAACGACTAACAGTAATAACAGATAAGAAACATTACATATTAATCTTTTCTGTGTATCCAAGGAAAGGAAATTTTACCAGAAAATGTTTGCCAGATTGCTACACTAGTGAGGGCCAGTTGTACTGTCCCCGGTTAGCAGATGCTTAAGTTCTGTCCTCGGAAGGGCGCGGAAAACGTATTATTCCCCCCGTCGGAGATTCGGGTCCTCCCTTGGGTATGGGAGGGTGTGTTGCCCTTATCGTAAGTTAGTTTAAGTTAGATTAGGTAGTGTGTAAGCCTAGGGACCGATGATCTCAGCAGTTTGGTCCCATAGTACTTACCACAAATTTCCAATTTTCCAAACGTGTTGTACGAACATGTATAACGCCCAACTGGGAAATAAAAGCGCGATAACTAAACTGGTGATTCTGGCAGGGTTAGCGAAGTTAACCGGAGAATAAGTTTTTACAATGGAGGGAATAGTTACAGAATTAGTGATGACAAAATTGTTTGTTAGAGCGAGGAAGGAGAAGAAACGAGGACATCATACAAATTATATGGAAGAATATGAAGATTACAAATTTGTATAAAAATTTCGTGCTACAATTTTTCGATTTCATGCTTGAGAAACTGGAGCGTATGAATGGAATGTGAAACTATTTCCTGACATAAAACTTTTTGCTTGCCTAATAGGCATTTGATATTGGCACTTAGTGGAATATGTTCCACCGTGTTATTTAAGTAAATGAGGTACATAAAGCGACCATTTGTGCCAAAACAGTCAGGCTTATTTGACGTGTGTTACAATTTCTGCAATATCAGAAAGGCCGTTTTCGTTTTAGTTATAGACAGTGACAAAACAGACGTAATCAAATCGATAAACCACATCAGTCTTGTGTGCTATTCGTATTAACAGATTTTTTCACTATTAGACAACGACATTTTGATTTCCCATGTAGTGAAACGTTTGGCGAACTTTGATAAAGTAATGGATTCTTTTGCAGAAAGGAAAGCACGCCGTGTAAAGCTGTAGGAAGATAAGAGACGAAAAAATGCTGGGAGCTAAGGAATGAAGAAATGTGTACTGTCTTGCTTGTGTCTTATCTTTATTGATTTTATGTTTCCTATATTCAATTTTATGTCACACAAAAGAGAAAGTTATTAGGTAAAAGGCAATGAAGAATGCAAATTTTCTGAAGAGTTCTTATTCTCCTAGTCACAAATAATCCCATCCAGTATTAATTGTTTTTTTTTTTTTTAAACGGGGCAGTAAGATGTCAAACCGGTTGACTAGTTTGATGGTTTCCATGACAAAATATACACGCTTGAAATCCACAAAGTGAAATACAGTGACGTGCGACAGAAGAATGCTGTGTGAAGAGGCGTGGCACTACCCTGTGTCACACTTAAGACCAAATAACATGTCTTACGTTTCCTCTAACATATATGTTATATATTACAAACTCTTCAGAAACACGTGCTCTACAAAATGAACATATTTTTGAAAAACCAATTTTTTGACGTCCTGTCTCAAACGCTCCAACAAGGGTGAGGGGGGAGGGGGTGTAGGGGGTATTGGAGGGGGAGGCGCTATTATTAACTTTTTGCCCCGGTTCGGACATATCGTAAATCCGGGGCTGTGCAGAGGAGTAATTCAGAAGAGGACAGACCAGCGTCATGTAGAGTAGATTTGTTGCACCTTCTAAGAGTTCTGCCAATAAAACGCGTTCTTCGGTTCACCTTCCCCACAACATCGTCTATGTGATGGTTTCAGTTTAAGTTTTTAGTAACTATAATATATAGCTACTTAGCTCAATTGACGTCCTTAAATTTATATTTTTTATAATATAAAAAAATTGACAAGGGTTGTTCGGTTGAGCTTGTCATTGTATATTGCCTATTTTTGTCCTTTTAATGTTTTGCATGTTCTCATAACTCTGCGATGTTAAAATAGTTTCAGTGCTAACCAGTATCCACACATATTCTATTTTGCTGTGGTGACTGTATACAGTCTTACCGCTACTACCTCTATTTTATAGTTTTCAAATTCTTTTATTATTATCTGTCACTTTCTGTAAAGCTTGCTGTGGTACATATTGATATAGACTACATGTAAAAGGTTGGTCCATTGATAGTGACTGGGCCAAATATCTCACGAAATAAGCAACAAACGAAAAAACTACAAAGCACGAAACTCGTCGAGCTTGAAGGGGGAAACCACATTGCGCTATGGTTGGCCCGCTAGATGGCGCTGCCATAGGTCAAATGGATATCAACTGCGTTTTTAAAAAATAGGAAGCCCCATTTTTATTACATATTCGTATAGTATGTAAAGAAATATGTTTGTTTTAGTTGAACCACTTTTTTCGCTTTGTGATAGATGGCGCTGTAATAGACACAAACGTATAAGTACGTGGTATCACGTAAAATTCCGCCAATGCGGACGGTATTTGCTTCTTGATACAATAACCCGTGTTAAAATGGACCATCTATCAATTGCGGAAAAGGTCGATATCGTGTTGATGTATGGCTATTGTCATCAAAATGCCCAGAGGGTGTGTGCTATGTATGCTGCTCGGTATCCTGGACGACATCATCCAAGTGTGCGGGCCGGGTAGTTAGGTTATTTAAGGAAACAGGAAGTTTTCAGCCACATGTGAAACGTCAATCACGACCTGCAACAAATGATGATGCCCAAGTAGGTGTTTTAGCTGCTATCGTGGCTAATCCACACATCAGTACCAGACAAAATGTGCGAGAATCGCGAATCTCAAAAACGTCGGTGTTGAGAATGCTACATCAACATCGATTGCGCCCGTACCATATTTCTATGCACCATGAATTGCATGGCGACGACATTGAATATCGTGTACAGTTCTGCCACTGGGCACAAGAGAAATTACGGGACGATGACAGATTTTTTGCACGCGTTCTCTTTAGCGACGAAGCGTCATTCACCAACAGCGGTAACGTAAACCGGCATAATACGCACTATTGGGCAACGGAATATCCACGATGGCTGCGACAAGTGGAACATCAGCGTCCATGATGGGTTAATGTACAGGGTGTTTCAAAAATGACCGGTATATTTGAAACGGCAATAAAAACTAAACGAGCAGCGATAGAAATACACCGTTTGTTGGAATACGCTTGGGACAACAGTACATTTTCAGGCGGACATACTTTCGAAATTACAGTAGTTACAATTTTCAACAACAGATGGCGCTCCAAGTGATGTGAAAGATATAGAAGACAACGCAGTCTGTGGGTGCGCCATTCTGTACGTCGTCTTTCTGCTGTAAGCGTGTGCTGTTCACAACGTGCAAGTGTGCTGTGGACAACATGGTTTATTCTTTAGAACAGAGGATTTTTCTGGTGTTGGAATTCCACCGCCTAGAACACAGTGTTATTGCAACAAGACGAAGTTTTCAACGGAGGTTTAATGTAACCAAAGGACCGAAAAGCGATACAATAAAGGATCTGTTTGAAAACTTTCAACGGACTGGGAACGTGACGGATGAACGTGCTGGAAAGGTAGGGCGACCGCGTACGGCAACCACAGAGGGCAACGTGCAGCTAGTGCAGCAGGTGATCCAACATCGGCCTTGGGTTGACGTTCACCGTGTTGCAGCTGCGGTCCAAATGACGCCAACGTCCACGTATCGTCTCATGCGCCAGAGTATACACCTCTATCCATACAAAATTCAAACGCGGCAACCACTCAGCGCCGCTACCATTGCTGCACGAGAGACATTCGCTAACGATATAGTGCACAGGATTGATGACGGCGATATGCATGTGGGCAGCATTTGGTTTACTGACGAAGCTTATTTTTATCTGGACGGCTTCATCAATAAACAGAACTGGCGCATATGGGGAACCGAAAAGCCCCATGTTGCAGTCCCATCGTCCCTGCATCCTCAAAAAGTACTGGTCTGGGCCTCCATTTCTTCCAAAGGAATCATTGGCCCATTTTTCAGATCCGAAGCGATTACTGCATCACGCTATCTGGACATTCTTTGTGAATTTGTGGCGGTACAAACTGCCTTAGACGACACTGCGAACACCTTGTGGTTTGTGAAAGATGGTGCCCGGCCACATCGCACGGCCGACGTCTTTAATTTCCTGAATAAATATTTCGATGATCGTGTGATTGCTTTGGGCTATCCGAAACATACAGGAGGCGGCGTGGATTGGCCTCCCTATTCGCCAGACATGAACCCCTGTGACTTCTTTCTGTGGGGACACTTGAAAGACCAGGTGTACCGCCAGAATCCAGAAACAATTGAACAGCTGAAGCAGTACATCTCATCTGCATGTGAAGCCATTCCGCCAGACACGTTGTCAAAGGTTTCGGGTAATTTTATTCAGAGACTACGCCATATTATTGCTACGCATGGTGAATATGTGGAAAATATCGTACTATAGAGTTTCCCAGACCGCAGCGCCATCTGTTGTTGACAATTGTAACTACTGTAATTTCGAAAGTTTGTCTGCCTGAAAATGTACTGTTGTTCCCAAGCATATTGCAACAAACGGTGTATTTCTATCGCTGCTCGTTTAGTTTGTATTGCCGTTTCAAATATACCGGTCATTTTTGAAACACCCTGTATGATGGGGCATTATGGGAGGAAGAATAATTAGCCCCCATTTTATCGATGGCAATCTAAATCGTGCAATGTATGCTGATTTCCTACATAATGTTCTACCGATGTTACTACAAGATGTTTCACTGCATGACAGAATGTACTTCCAACATGATGGATGTCCAGCACATAGCTCGCGTGCGGTTGAAGCGGTATTGAATAGCATATTTCATGACAGGTGGATTGGTCGTCGAAGCACCATACCATGGCCCGCACGTTCACCGGATCTGACGTCCCAGGATTTCTTTCTGTGGAGAAAGTTGAAGGATATTTGCTATCATGATCCACCGACAACGCCTGACAACATGCGTCAGCGCTTTGTCAATGCATGTGCGAACATTACGTAAGGCGAACTCCTCGCTGTTGAGAGGAATGTCTTTACACGTACTGCGAAATGCATTGAGGTTGACGGACATCATTTTGAGCATTTATTTCATTAATGTGGTATTTACAGGTAATCACGCTGTAACAATATGCGTTCTCAGAAATGATAAGTTCAAAAAGATACATGTATCACATTGCAACAACCGATATAAAATGTTCAAACGTATCTACATTCTGTATTTTAATTTAAAAAAAAACCTACCTGTTACCAACTGTTCGTCTAAAATTGTGAGCCATGTGTTTGTGACTATTACAGCGCCATCTATCACAAAGCGGAAAAAGTGGTCCAACTAAAACATTCATATAGCTTGACGTACTACACGAACATGTAATAAAATATGGGGGTTCCTATTTTTAAAAAAGCGCAGTTGATATCCGTTTGACATATGGCAGCGCTATCTAGTGGGCCAACCATAGCGCCATCTGCTTTCCCCTCCAGCATAGACAAGTTTCGTTCTTTGTAGTTTTTTCGTTTGACTCTTTTTTCGTGGGATATTTAGCCCGGCCACGATCAGTGGACCACCCTGAACACTTTTTTACTATGCAGAGGCGTGAAGATCGCATACTGAATTGCCTAAATAGTTGCGAAAATAAAATAAAGTAACTTCTCCATTTGTACGGCTGTCTGGGGAATTTCTATGTTAGAAAGCTTTAAATTTGTATTATTTATCGTGTTACCGTAATTTAAGAGTTCTTTTTTTTACTCATGTGGATGATTTCACACTTTTTATTGTTTGTCATGTGTGTATGTTATCTAAACAAGTGCGTATCTTCTGATTAGTTTAACTGATGGTAGACGACGGAATCATCTGGAAGCAATATAAGAGTGTTGCTCAGATAGTCTCTTAAATCGTTTAAACATGTGAAGAACAACAAAGGGTCTTTGACATTTCCTCGGGGAACTTGGATATAAATTTGGTTTCAGTGGTCCGGTTAAGAGAGGAGGAAGTGGATTAGTCAAACATAAAGATACACTTGCCCTCAAGTTCACTTCAGATTCATGCTGATGGCTCTTCAGAAGTGCGATGTGGGTATTTTAAACGGCCTACACACGATTCTTGTTACTGTTGAGCATTCCACCTCCAGTGAAACAGAATCCATCCAAGGAGAGAACATATGCTCGCAAGGATCGACCATACAGCCGTTATCTCAAGGCTGTACGAGGTCCGAAGTCACGTTACAGCTTGCACTTTCTGTGAATGGTAGAGGTGTCGCTGTTGTTTCCGTATTGCTTTACGTACTGTACTGTGACACCCATTTCATGAGCAAACGGATCGAATATTGACTGGAGACTCTTCATCCACGCGATGAAACATGTGCACAGTTAATTGTCCTACTCGGCCACTGTATTGTAGTACTGCTTACTACATTTCTCTTACCGGTTGATACTTTCGGAAAGATGGTGCGCACCGAATGTCTACTGCGTGGGTACTTGGCCCAATAACACATCTTAGCTTCGCTGCAGTTTCCGTTTGTTTGGTCACATACGAAGTTCACGTCTTCTAATTCCGTAACTGGATACAGTGGCATATCACCAGGGCTGATCGAATACACAGTCCAACTTATCTGCTAATATATATACAGAAGTTCACATCAGGACTGGCCATGACAGTGCACACATCGCACCATCTGAGTCCTTTAGTGAAGTTCCAAGTACTGATCGCTCGCAATGTACGCCTAAATGTAGGTAGAGTTTGCCTAGCATACAATCTTAATAAATATGGATACAATGAATCAGTTCATTGAGTAGTAGAAATAAAGATTCGTAGATTCTCGTATTCCACTAGCAGAGATACTCCATTACAAGTTCCATTTTGGAACCTTGGGACTCATTTCCAAACAGTGATTGCTTACCTCCAATCGATATATTTGACCCTGATCCGTCGTTACCGTAAGATTCATTCGCCCTCACGAAAACACATTTAGTGCTATGCTAGGAGCAATGGTTTCATGCCATACTCAAGAACCGTTCACCACCGCAAAAGGCAGCTTCGTCCTAACACGTAACCAATCTGGTGGGTTAGTTGTGTGGCAGGAGTGAGGAGGTCCAGTAGTTAAGGATACGTTGGTGGAGATAATTAGGAGATAATCTAACTCATGTTTTCTTTATCGTTGATTTTTATCTATGGTCTACTCATGCGTACTGCTGTCTAACATTATTCCGGTGTGATGGTGCCTATTTCCAAAAGGAACAGGAATGATTAGTGTTCACGTTTTTACGTACGTACCTGTGGACCCCAACTGCTGCTTTTTTCTTCACTCCACACATAGCACTCCAGTATGCTGAAGGTTTGCTGTAACAGTTTTGATAAACTGATTTCGACACTCAAGAAAATAACCGCAGTGATGCGTTCTGATGGACGTCGTGTGTGTGTTATCATGTTAAATCACACGTTTACGGCTGCGCTCTTCACAGCTTATGTTGCTTTGTATCTTTTATGCAGTTAATTAATTATTCTATCACATTATAGCCATCTCAATGACGCCCATCGATCGACTGTTGATGTACCAACAGAAGTTTGAACACCCAGAATATTTCTATTGCCGCTGAAAATTTTTCCATACAATTTTCAGTGGACATATCGCACTCCGGCAAGATGAATGACCAACTCAAAAATGCAATACTTGAGAAAAATCGAAAGAATTCCTTAAAACTCATATTGAAATAGTATAACCAATCTTTATATTTCACTTCAGTATTTTTGCTAGTGAATTCTATTACAGTCTATGCAACAGTAATGTCGACGGGCACTTCAAAATGGCTCTAAGCACTAAGGGACTTAACATCTGAGGTCATCAGTCGCCTAGACTTCGAACTGCTTAAACCTAGCTAACCTAAGGACATCACACACGTCCATGCCCCAAGCAGAATTCGAGCCTGCGACCGTAGCAGCAGCGCTGTTCCGGACTGAAGCGCCTAGAACCGCTCAATCACAGCCAAACTGTCAATAGATGTCAGTACGGTACTGTTCTGCACGGAAGATGGCATTCCGGTCAACGGAAAATCACTCCAACGTTGACGTCATGGCACCTATCAAATGGATTTATATTTCCCGGGCAGACCCACATCCATAACCGCTGTTTATACAGTCACAGACTGTGCAGTGTGGCACAGGGAAGACGCCTACCAGACTCGCTGCGGTGGAGGGCCCAAGAATGGAAGCAGCACAGTCGCAAACTTGTGACGTAATGATAATCGTTCTGTTGTTTCTTAGGCGTGGTGGCTGTTTATAGAGACCGAAAGTGTATCCGAAGACCAGCGCAGAGCCGGCCACGTGTAACGTCAGAAAGAGAGGACCTTTCTTTGGAAGTGGACGACGGTGCCGCCTAGTACTGTATGGCAACTGGCAGTTGACTCTGCAGCATCCACTGGACGTATTGTACCGAGGACAAATGTGTACAGAATGCGCCGGAGACCTGCTGTCGTGTCTCACAGGAGGGAACGCCTAGAGTGTCAGCACCATGCCAAATGGACGGTCGAACAGTGAGCCAATGTTCTTTCCACAGCTGACCCCCGATTTGGTCTGGAGAGTGATTCTCGACGGATTCGCATCTGGAGAGACAGGAGAACACGATTTCGGGACACAGACATTGTGGAAAAGAGACCTGTACTGAGCAGGGACCCTAATTGTGGGAGCGGGGATTATGTTGACCACTCTAATACCTCTTCATAAAATTGTATGGGTGAATCGGCAAAATTTCACTGCTGTCAAATATCGCGACGAGATCTTGAGACCTCACGTGCGGTTGTTGTGAGGTGTTGTGGGTCCGGAGTTCTTCAAATGGTTTAAATGACTCTGAGCACTATGGGACTTAACATCTAGGGTCATCAGTCCCCTACAACGTAGAACTACTTAAACCTAAATAACCTAAGGACGTCACACAACACCCGGAGTTCTTACTGATGGACGACGATGCTCGACCTAACAGAGGTCGAGGTGGCTGATATTTTCTTGGAAACGGAAGCTGTTGCATGCATGGCGTCGCCTGCTCGCTCTCCCAATTTGAGTCCCAAAGAGCATGTCTGGAATGCATTAGGGAGACGCTTTTTATCACGTCAGCATGCACCAACCATTCTCCAAGACCGCAGAAAGAATGGGCGTTATTGCGTCAACATGAGATTGGTGATATGATTCATAGCCGGTACTGCTGCCAGAGGTGACTACACCGCGTACTGAACACTTTAACCAGGTGTCGGAATCTGTGCGTAAGTCAGTCTAGTTGGAAACATCGCACATCATTTTTGTCTGCCGTTATGCATGTTGCAGCTGCTTGCGTTCTGTACTCTTCAGATTGTTTCTGCTTTACTATCATCTGTTTACACTGTTACACTGTTTTGTGGCAAAATAAACGTAACCTTGCAAAATTACCGTTCGTTGCTTTAAAATTTTGGACGCCTATATATATATATATATATATATATATATATATATATATATATATATATATATATATATATATATATATATATATATACAGGGTGATTCAAAAATGCATGTAAATATTTTAAGGGTGTATTTGTGAGGTAAATATAAGACAAAAATGTTCTATACAATTTTTGCTATACTTGGCTTATTACAGAGTTATGAACAAAACATGATAATACATTCAATACAACGTAAAGTATTTACTTCCCACAGTTCACAGTTTAATTACAGTGCATTTGGACTAAAAACGCAAACTGGTAAATAAACGTGACGTAACAAACTGAAACAATTCCTCGCGAATACTGTATTACTTTAGTTCCTGTTGATTGAACTAAATCAATGCAAAATAACTAAGGAAAATACGTGAAGAATTTACAGACTGTACTGTACTGTATTTGCACAAATCTTAATGCAATGCATGTTCAAAATGCTGTCCCTGAACTTGCAGACAGACCCGTGCTCGTCGCCGCAATGATCTCTGCACATTACACAGTCCGTTCAACTCTCCACGAATAATTTCACAACCACCTTCAATTCTTTGTTGTAGCACTTCTCTGTTCGGTACTGCAGAAGAATATACCAATGTCTTTAGTCGGCCCCATAAATAAAAGTCTAAAGGGTTCAGGTCAGGTGATCTGGCTGGCCAAGCAATTGGTCCTCCGTGACCTATCCATCGATGTGGATACGCATCATTGAGGTACGCCCTTACGTTGCGGCTGTAATGGGCAGGAGCACCATCGTGCATAAACCACAAGGTGGCTCGTGTTGCAAGAGGGACATCCTGTAACAATCCAGGCAATTCCCCCTCCAAAAATTCGCGGTAAGCGTGCCCAGTCAGCCTTGGAGGTAGAACATGAGGTCCGAGTAAGTCATTCCCCACAATACCACACCAAATGTTTATGGAGAATTGATGTTGATATCCACGCACAATTCTCGCGCCAGGATTCTCGACAGCCCACTGGTGCATATTATGCGAATTGATTACACCCGCACGAGTAAACATGGCCTCATCTGTGAATAATATCCGCCGAATGAACATTGGATCATTCAAATGACGCTCTTGTAACCACTGGCAGAATTGCTGACGGCGAGGATAGTCTGCAGGTGTCAATTCGTGCACTTTGTGCAGGTGAAATGGATGCAACTGTTGTCTCCGAAGCAGCCGCCATACAGTAGATTGTGGAAGTCGTACAGCTGCACTAATTTGTCTCGTACTGATGGCTGGATCTTGGTCTACCAGGTCCAAAACATGTTCCTCGACGTTCACTGCATGCTCAAGTGGTCGACCTGAATGTGGCCCAGGACGAATGCCATACTCCCACATACGTCTGTCCACAGAAACAAACGTCTGATGACTTGGTAACCGTCGTCTTGGAAACAGCTCACTGTACCTTCGTCTTGCTGCAAGTGCGTTTCCATTTGCTGCACCATACACAAGGTGCATATCAGCATACTCACTGTTTGAATACATCATGTGCACGAAACCTGTAGCCTTCCGACGATGAATGAACGACAGGAAGTACGTTTCCGTTACCAACAACATCAGCGCCATCTTCTGTACAGTAGGAGTAAACAGCAATTGCAAACACAAACAAACACTATTCATGCAGTTTCGAATCAACTGTTGGGAGATACGTATGTGCATTACGTACCAGAATATGGCATCCTGCTGCTTGCACTGACGTCGTTTTGATACGGACATGACTTTCGTATTTTAACGATAACTCTGGAATTAAACGTTTATGGAAAAACATTTATAGAACATTTTTGTCTTATATTTACCTCACAAATACACCCTTAAAATATTTACATGCATTTCTGAATCACCCTGTATATACTGTAGCCTAATATAATACGACATACTAACATCCATCAGGCAAAATTTGAGATCAGTTAGAATAAAAATGACAAAAAAGTTGGAAGTGTTTTATCGTTAGCGTTTTATCATAAAAATTCAAAATGCAGAGTTATAATTCATGCCAATTAATACAATCTAATAAGGAACATTAATTAGGTACACTTAAAGGAACCCAGTTCAAGAAAACATAGAATCATAAATGCTCCTATATACTGTAGGAGTCTTTTAGCCGAGAAAAGGCATTCAGTATTAACTTCCTTTATAGTAGAAATTTCCATTCTTTTCTTTTCTTGTACGCTGCAACACACAAAATTTCGTAATATTTACAACACCTGTAATCGCCAGTACAGTGTAATGCAAGATACAGGTATTGTTTAAATACAGACATTGTAATAATCAGCCTACACAATAATGACCCTACGACTTATCTTAGAAGCTAGATTAAGGAAAGGCAAACCTACGTTTCTAGCATTTTTAGACTTAGAGAAAGCTTTTGACGATGTTGATTGGAATACTCTCTTTCTAATTCTGGAGGTGGCTGGGGTAAAATATAGGGAGCGAAAGGCTACTTACAATTTGTACAGAAACCAGATGGCAGTCATAAGAGTTGAGGGGAATGAAGGGGAAGCAGTGGTTGGGAAGGGAGTGAGACAGGGTTGTAGCCTCTCCCCGATGTTATTCAATCTGTATATTGAGCAAGCAGTGAAGGAAACAAAAGAAAAATTCGGAGTAGGTATTAATATCCATGGAGAAGAAATAAAAACTTTGAGGTTCGCCGATGACATTGTAATTCTGTCAGAGACAGCAAAGGACTTGGAAGAGCTGTTGAATGGAATGGATAGTGTCTTGAAAGGAGGATATAAGATGAACATCAACAAAAGCAAAACAAGGATAATGGAATGTAGTCGAATTAAGTCGGGTGATATTGAGGGCATTAGATTAGGAAATGAGACACTTAAAGTAGTAAAGGAGTTTTGCTATTTGGGGAACAAAATAACTGATGATGGTCGAAGTAGAGAGGATATAAAATGTAGACTGGCAATGGGAAGGAAAGCGTTTCTGAAGAAGAGAAATTTGTTTACATCGAGTATAGATTAAAATGTCAGGAAGTCGTTTCTGGAAGTATTTGTGTGGAGTGTAGCCATGTATGGAAGTGAAACATGGACTATAAGTAGTTTAGACAAGAAAAGAATAGCCTTCGAAATGTGGTGCTATAAAAGAATGCTGAAGATTAGATGGGTAGATCACATAACTAATGAGGAGGTGTTGAAGAGGATTGGGGAGAAGTTTGTGGCACAACTTCACTAGAAGAAGGGATCGGTTGGTAGGACATGTTCTGAGGCACCAAGGGATCACAAATTTAGTATTGGAGGGCAGCGTGGAGGGTAAAAATCGTAGAGGGAGACCAAGAGATGAATACACTAAGCAGATTCAGAAGGATGTAGGTTGCAGTAGGTACTGGGAGATGAAGAAGCTTGGACAGGATAGAGTAGCATGGAGAGCTGCATCAAACCAGTCTCAGGACTGAAGACCACAACAACAACAGCCCAATGCATGCTAGCTACGCGGTCTAACATGCTGCTTCCCGAGCGGGAAAGCGTGCCGGTCCCCGGCACAGATCTACACGGCGAATTAGTGTCGAGGTCCGGTGTGCCGGCCAGCCTGTGGATGGTTTTTAAGGCGAACGCGAGCTGGTTCCCCTTAATCCGCCTCAGTTACACAGTGTCGGCGCTTGCTGTGCAAACACCGTTTCCACGTATGCGTACGCCATACTTCCTGCACCAAAGAAACATTTGGGGCTACACTCGTCTGGTATGATACGTTCCCGGGAGGTGGGCGGGGGTCCACTGGGACGGAACGCACAATAATCCTGGGTCCGGTGTGGGGGGCGGTGGGGTGGGTGGACTGCTGTGGCCTGTTGTGAGGTTGAGAACCACTGAGGGCTACGGCGGGACGAAGCCTCTCCGTTGTTTCTAGGTCCCCGGTTTAATACATACATACATACCCTGTATCAGTTGCAAAGCGATTTAGAAAAGATTGCTGTATGGTGTGTCAGGTGGCAGTTGACGCTAAATAACGAAAAGTGTGAGATGATCCACATGAGTTCCAAAAGAAATCCGTTGGAATTCGATTACTCGATAAATAGTACAATTCTCAAGGCTGTCAATTCAACTAAGTACCTGGGTGTTAAAATTACGAACAACTTCAGTTGGAAGGACCACATAGATAATATTGTCGGGAAGGCGAGCCAAAGGTTGCGTTTCATTGGCAGGACACTTAGAAGATGCAACAAGTCCACTAAAGAGACAGCTTACACTAGACTCGTTCGTCCTCTGTTAGAATATTGCTGCGCGGTGTGGGATCCTTACCAGGTGGGACTGACGGAGGACATCGAAAGGGTGCAAAAAAGGGCAGCTCGTTTTGTATTATCACGTTATAGGGGAGAGAGTGTGGCAGATATGATACACGAGTTGGGATGGAAGTCATTACAGCATAGACGTTTTTCGTCGCGGCGAGACCTTTTTACGAAATTTCAGTCACCAACTTTCTCTTCCGAATGCGAAAATATTTTGTTGAGCCCAACCTACATAGGTAGGAATGATCATCAAAATAAAATAAGAGAAATCAGAGCTCGAACAGAAAGGTTTAGGTGTTCGTTTTTCCAGCTCGCTGTTCGGGAGTGGAATAGTAGAGATAGTATGATTGTGGTTCGATGAACCCTCTGCCAAGCACTTAAATGTGAATTGCAGAGTAGTCATGTAGATGTAGACATGAAAAATGTCACAACTATGAATGTGTCGCTCTTCGTGGGTCGCCCAGGCACACCTGTCAGTAATAACGCTGAAGCGACACTGTTCTAGCGGTGGCGAATCATGACGTGACAACAACAAAACTGCCCTGAAGTAGACAAATTGCTAGATAGAGTTGTCACTTTTTCGTGCACGTTGAGGCACTTCACATGTGTTTGTTGGTGACCTATACTAAAAATTTCGGTATTCTGGCTTGTGACACTTTCCTCGCGTAGGTATGATATGTCCCGTTTTTCGCGGTGGGGTGAAGTTGATTGTCGACTCGATGTGCATACAACAATACTTTGCTCTCACTGTCTAATCGCATCAGTTTAAATTTAACTGGCGTAGCGCCAACACACAGATGTCATAATTGGCTGAATGATTAACCAAAATAAGCAATTTCTACTTTCGCAACGTATTTCGAACGTCCAACAACGACTGCACAAACGTATTACGTTAACAGTCGCTACTACGAGCGTTGTCGATGTTGAAATATACCGATAGTAACAGAGGCTATGGTACACACTGTTCGTCGTTGAGTTTGACAAGGGAGAGAATATTTCTGTATGTGCTCCTCCGCGTTGTTACTTTATTTGTGTCTCCTTCCCGCGTAAGCTGGATGATGCCCTGTTTCGTAGACGGCCGTACGCACGAGTTCTGCAGTACGTTTGCGTTGCAGCAGCGCCGGCCGCACATCGCCGCACAGGCGGGTGCATTGAACCTGCACCTGCACTGAGCTACCCTCCGCTGAAATCAACGTCTGGCGAAGATTAGTCATTAATATGCTGTAAAAACCCAGCAACATGATTCGTAAAAACGTTGAACAGCAGCAAAACAGTACATCTTCAAATTACATTTAGTACAATTTCTGAAGAAAATAAAATAGTACATGACAAAACTCTGTAATACACTTCATACCGAATCAGGCGGAAAGTCAAAGCTACTACATTTAACGGGCAGCAGAAATACATCTCGTAAAGATGACATTTTTCATTTGGATAGGGGTGTGTATAACGGCCGGTCGTTGTGGCCGAACGGTTCTAGGCGCTTCAGTCTGGAACCGCGCGACCGCTACGGTCGCGGGTTCGAATTCTGTCTCGGGCATGGATGTGTGTGATGTCCTTAGGTTAGTTGGGTTTAAGTAGTTCTAAGTTCTAGGGGACTGATAACCACAGATGTTAAGTCCCATAGTGCTCAGAGCCATTTGAACCATTATTTTTTTTTTTTTTTTTTTGTATAACGTAAAAATGTATTTTAGAGGTTTGACCGTATAACAGGTTGCTGAAACCACAGAAGATAGTGCTTCATAGCAGTACTGCGGGAGTCTCTTAGGTCCTTCCGTATCAGATTTCGAGGAACCCCATTGTTAAGCGTATCTACAAACATGAAAAAAAGTTTTGCATCACCTCGGTTCCGATAGTTCCGGAACCTGTGCATAAAACTGGAACAGGGATCAACATCAAAATCATTTCCGCGCTTTTTATTGCTCATGAAAACCACACATTGCATGTTGTACCACCATACAACGAGACCTTCAGAGGTGGTGGTCCAGATTGCTGTATACACTGGTAACTCTAATACCCAGTAGCACGTCCTCTTGCATTGGATGCATGCCCGTCGTCCATAAAGAGCCCTTTTCAATCTATCCCAGGCATGTGCACGATGGGGACGCGGATTGTCGTCTATGAAGACAAATGCCTCGCGAATATGCTGCCGATACGGTTGCCCTATCGGTCAGAGGATGGCATTCACGTATCGTACAGTCGTTACGGCGCCTTCCATGACCATCAGCGGCGTACGTCGCCCCACGCCAAAATAGCAGGGAACCTCCACCTTGCTGCACTCGCTGGATACTGTGTCTAAGGCGTTCAGCCTGGCCGGGTTGCCTCCATATACGTCTCCGACGATTGTGTGGTTGAAGGCATATGCGACACTCATAGATTAAGAGAACGTGATGCCAATCCTAAGCGGTACATTCGGCATGATGTTGGGCCCATCTGTACCGCGCTGCATGGTTTCATGGTTGCAAAGATGGACATCGCCATGGACGTCGGCAGCCTGTTGCGCAAAGTTTGAGTCGTAACACGAAGTCCTGAAGCTGCACGAAAACTATTATTCAACATGGTGACGTTGCTGTCAGGTTTTCTCCGAGCCATAATCCGTAGATAGCCGTCATCCACTGCAGTAGTAGTCCTTGGGCTGCCTGAACGAGGTATCTCAATGACAGTTCCTGTACCTCTGTGCCTCCTCCATGTCCGAACAACATCGGTTTGGTTCACTACGAGACGCCTGGACACTTTCCTTGTTCTGTGTGGCTGGTTCTGGCGGAGGTTCGAGTCCTCCCTCGCGCATCGGTGTATGTTTGTCCTTAGGATAATTTAGTTTAAGTGGTGTGTAAGCTTAGGGACTGATGACCTTAGCAGTTAAGTCACGTAAGATTTCACACATATTTGAACATTTTTGAACTTGTTGAGAGCCCTTCCTGGCACAATGCGGACGCGATCGAACCGCGGTATTGGCATGGCTGAACGGCAGACAACACGAGCCGCGTACGTCCTTCCTGGTGGAATGACTGGAACTGATCGGCTGTCTGACCCCTTCCGTCTAATAGACGTGGCTCATTCATGGTTGTTTACATTTTTGTGTGGTTTTTGTGACATCTCTGAACAGTCAAAGGGACTGTGTCTGTGATACAATATTCACAGTCAACGTCTATCTTCAGGAGTTCTGGGAACTCGGGTGATGCAAAACGTTTTTTGATGTGTGTATAAGGAGACGATTAACAACAGCGTGCATTAGGTCATCTGATATCCACGCATGCACCTACGACCGCATACCGATTTTCACTAAATCGTGACAATTACAAATCCACGCTAGTGTCGTGTCCTCGTCAGTAGTAAACGGTTTACCTGTGTTTCTGTTTTTAACTTTCTTCGCACCTAGTACACTCGACACAGAACCTGCTATAAACTCCGACGATGTTTCGGAAATCTTCCTTACGTAGTGACGGATCCTTTCTGAAAACGACTCGAAGAAATCAAGCGCGATCTGTTTCTCGCTGCTTTTTAAGGTTTTATGCGACTACCCCCACTACAGAACACGAATCGAATCCGTAAGTGAGCACGACTGGCAAGAGAGAGAAATCGATTGCCCAGTAAGATCTAGCACAGGAACTTCAGGTGTCCAACACTGAACATGGTCACTGGTAAAAATAGTCGAGACTTCCAATCCTTTAGCGCGCGACACTGTGTCATGCGCACTAGAATTTCAGCGCAAGAACCGACACATACGTGGTGCCTATTCGCAGTGGCGTCTGTTGTAGGTGTCGCCCAATCGCTGAGCGTGCTGAATGTTCGTTTGTTTTCATTAACGTGGAACTTCGATGAACAATGTGTACATACTGCTTACAAGATGAACGTCAACAGACCACAGGCAGTTCCTTCCTCAGCCCTAATCTAGTTCAGATGTGGCTACATTTTCTGTGGCCTGGGCGTCAACAGTACGTGCTACTCCTTCCCTCCTCCGTTGTGCACAGGCCAGATGCCACCCTAGAAACAGCCGACATCTGCCGACATCTATCAGAGTTTCCAAGTGCAATACGCCTCTGACCTCCCGCTTCCTCAGACCTGAAAGCAATTAAGCCATCTCGACCGTAGCTTCCGCTGTTTGTATCGTCTGCTACGCACTCCTAACCAGTTGAGGATTGTACTGCAGACAGCATCAGGCCGGATAACCAGCCAACTCCACACTCATTCTTCCCTTACCGGAAAGGCTGCTGCTAGCGTAATGAATGGGCGTCTCCATGAATATTTGTTCACGGGCGCTGTAGTTAGGGAGTTAGGGGAATAAAGGAGGAGGGCTGTCGCGTCACATCTCGTCGATAATGAAGTTATTTCATACATTGCAGCAGTTCGGATTGGGCAAGAATGGAAAGGGAAACCGCAATGTCCGCTTCAAAGGCATTCTGTATAACCAGTTTGTTTGCGTAGCTACACTCCGCGGCAAGTACAGAAATACTTGTTTTGTAAATAAAACCGCCTTTTCTTGCTGCAACTTAATTTATTTTTCCCAGACGCTTTTCGTCCTTTTCTCGGTCTAAGCCATTTTCATTGGGATCTATAACAATACAGTTTTGTTATTTTTAGATTATCAAACAGTTCGTGTAGCGCTTTTTTTTATTAAGCAATTACTTACAGTTCGTTGTGATCTGCGTTTTCTCTCATCTCAAAAGAACACTCTTAGTAAGAGTGAGAGGATACAAATTTCAGAGTATCTGAGCAGTCAGCATGAAATATTCGGTGATGAGGACGAAAATGTCGAAAACAAATGGAGAAAACTTCAATGGAATCGTGCAATATGGCCCAGACAGATATGTATGGTCTTAAGTGCTGGGAAAGACCCACCATGGTATAATAGCCGTGTTAGAAAGCTGCTACGTAATCAAAGAGAACTGCACCTCAGATTCAAGAGAAGTAAAAACCTAGCTGACAAACAAAAGCTGTACGAAGCGAAATTGAGCGTAATGAGAGAAGCGTTCAGTGACTTTTAAAATAAAATTTTGTCAACAGATCTGAGTAAAATTCTTAAGACGTTGTGGTCGTATGTAATATCAGTAAGTGGGTCAAAATCATCTATTCATTCACTCGGTGACCACACCGGTACCGAAGCGGGAGATGACAGAGGGAAAGCCGAAATATTGAATTCGGCCTTCCAAAATTGTTTGACCGCTAAAGATTGTCACATGGTCCGTCCTTTCAATCGTCGTACGAACTTTGAGATGGCAGATATTGAAATAACCGATCGCGAAATAGAAAAACAACTACAATCGCTTAGTAGTGCAAAGGTGTCAGGACCAGATGAGATATCTATAAGGGTCTACAAAGATTACGCGAGAGAACTTGCTCTCCCTCTAGCAGCGATTTATCGTAGATCGCTTGAGCAACGAAGGGTACCTAGCGACTGGAAGAAAGCACAGATCATTCCCGTTTTTAAGGAGGGACGTAGGACAGATCTATACGCATATCATTGATCTCAATCTGTTGTAGAATTATGGAACATGTTTTATGCTCAATAATTATGACGTACTTGGAGAGGATAATCAACATGGATTCCGTAAACAGAGATCCTGCGAAACTCAGCTCGCTCTATTCCTTCATGAGATCCACAGCGCCATAGACAATGGTGCTCAGAATGATGTCGTGTTCCTTGATTTCAGGAAGGCACTTGCCCTGTCGCGCACTGCCGTTTAGTGAAAAAATACGAGCTTATCAAGTATCGGAGTAGATCTGCGACTCGACTCAACACTTCTTTGCATACAGAACTGAACACGTCGCTCTTAACAGAACCAAATCGACAGATGTAAAGATAATTTCCGGTGTGCCCCAAGGAAGTGCGATAGGACGTTACTGTTTACAATATATGTAAATGATCTAGTAGAAAGATTCGGACCTCTATAAGTCTGTTCGCAAGTGATGCGATTGTCTATGACAATGCAGCAATGCCAGAAGATAGTAACGATCTGCAGAATGACCACCAGAAAATTAATGAACGGTGCAGGCTTTAGCATTTCACCCTGAACATAAGCAAATGTAACATATTGCGCACACATAGGAAAAGAAATCCACTACTGTATAGCTACACTACTGATGACAAACCGCTGGAAACAGTATCTGCAGTAAAATAGCTAGGAGTAACTGTCCGGAGCTACCTTAAGTGGAATGACAATATAAAACAGATAGTGGGAAAAGCAGACACCAGACTCAGATTCATAGGAAGAATCTTAAGGAAATGTAACTCATCCCCGAAGGAAGTAGCTTATAAGGGGCTTGGTCGACCCATTGTTGAGTATTATCCATCTATCTGGGATCTCTACCACATGGAACTGATAGAAAAAATAGAGAAGATCCAACGAAGAGCGGCACGTTTCGTCACAGGATCGTTTAGTTGGCACGAGGGCGTTACGGAGATGCTCAACAAACTCCTTTGGCAGACTTTACAAGAGAGGCGTTGTACACCACGGAGAGATTTATTATGAAATTTCGAGAGAGTACTTTCCGGGAAGAGTAGGGCAACTTATTCTTCCCCTACATACGCCTCTCGTAATGACCACGAGGAGAAAATTCTAGAAATTAGAGGCAATATAGATGCTTACCGACAATCACTCTTCGCACGTGCCATGCGCGTATGGAACATGGTTGGAGGGCTCAGTTAGTGGTTCAAAAAGCACCCTCCGCCACACACCATTACGTGGCTTGCGGTGTATGGTGTAGAGGTAGACCTTTCCCTTTTGAGGGCGAATACTCTGCCGACTGAGCTACCCGAGTACGACACACGATCCGTCATCACACCTTTACTTCCGCCTCTATATGATCACCTGCCTTCCAAACCCGCACGGAAGTTCTCCTGTGAAACATGTAGGCCTTGCACAGCTGGGAGGAAGCATATTGCGGAGACCTGTCTTAGCCACAACCTGGGGGATCTTTCCAGGATGAATTTTTCGTTCTGCAGAGATATGTGTGGTGTTACGATTGTTTTACATATCAGCTAGTATGAGTGTGTTACATGTCAAGTAGTATGACTGATTTATATATCAGCTAGTATTGTTCTTAGGTTTGGTGGACCTCGAATCAGTCTCATAAATATAAACAGCTAACTTTCTGCACTGGCGTGCACTTTCACTTATTTTTTCTCTTGAGCAGCACATAACATTCCTTTCTGCGACATTATTTTTCTTCTCAGGTGGGATATATGCAGTGGGAAGTGAGTTCAAGTTTTTGCCTGAAGTCTCATCGTGGTGATATGTAGTGATGGTTGCCCATGAACAGAGTACTCAGATAACGGAGCACTCTCTAGCAGTTGCTGCCAGACCGCCTCATCATTATCGCGAACTTCTCTCAAATGGCTCTGAGCACTATGGGACTCAACTGCTGTGGTCATTAGTCCCCTAGAACTTAGAACTACTTAAACCTAACTAACCTAAGGACATCACACACATCCATGCCCGAGGCAAGATTCGAACCTGCGACCGTAGCAGTCGCACGGTTCCGGACTGCGCGCCTAGAACCGCGAGACCACCGCGGCCAGCGAACTTCTCTCTTCGTCATTTTGGCTGTTCACTAAGATGAGTGATCACATGACGTGCGTGACATGTTCTTCGTTTTAGAATATACACTCCTGGAAATGGAAAAAAGAACACATTGACACCGGTGTGTCAGACCCACCATACTTGCTCCGGTCACTGCGAGAGGGCTGTACAAGCAATGATCACACGCACGGCACAGCGGACACACCAGGAACCGCGGTGTTGAACGTCGAATGGCGCTAACTGCGCAGCATTTGTGCACCGCCGCCGTCAGTGTCAGCCAGTTTGCCGTGGCATACGGAGCTCCATCGCAGTCTTTAACACTGGTAGCATGCCGCGACAGCGTGGACGTGAACCGTATGTGCAGTTGACGGACTTTGAGCGAGGGCGTATAGTGGGCATGCGGGAGGCCGGGTGGACGTACCGCCGAATTGCTCAACACGTGGGGCGTGAGGTCTCCACAGTACATCGATGTTGTCGCCAGTGGTCGGCGGAAGGTGCACGTGCCCGTCGACCTGGGACCGGACCGCAGCGACGCACGGATGCACGCCAAGACCGTAGGATCCTACGCAGTGCCGTAGGGGACCGCACCGCCACTTCCCAGCAAATTAGGGACACTGTTGCTCCTGGGGTATCGGCGAGGACCATTAGCAACCGTCTCCATGAAGCTGGGCTACGGTCCCGCACACCGTTAGGCCGTCTTCCGCTCACGCCCCAACATCGTGCAGCCCGCCTCCAGTGGTGTCGCGACAGGCGTGAATGGAGGGACGAATGGAGACGTGTCGTCTTCAGCGATGAGAGTCGCTTCTGCCTTGGTGCCAATGATGGTCGTATGCGTGTTTGGCGCCGTGCAGGTGAGCGCCACAATCAGGACTGCATACGACCGAGGCACACAGGGCCAACACCCGGCATCATGGTGTGGGGAGCGATCTCCTACACTGGCCGTACACCTCTGGTGATCGTCGAGGGGACACTGAATAGTGCACGGTACATCCAAACCGTCATTGAACCCATCGTTCTACCATTCCTAGACCGGCAAGGGAACTTGCTGTTCCAACAGGACAATGCACGTCCGCTTGTATCCCGTGCCACCCAACGTGCTCTAGAAGGTGTAAGTCAACTACCCTGGCCAGCAAGATCCCCGGATCTGTCCCCCACTGAGCATGTTTGGGACTGGATGAAGCGTCGTCTCACGCGGTCTGCACGTCCAGCACGAACGCTGGTCCAACTGAGGCGCCAGGTGGAAATGGTATGGTAAGCCGTTCCACAGGACTACATCCAGCATCTCTACGATCGTCTCCATTGGAGAATAGCAGCCTGCATTGCTGCGAAAGGTGGATATACACTGTACTAGTGCCGACATTGTGCATGCTCTGTTGCCTGTGTCTATGTCCCTGTGGTTCTGTCAGTGTGATCATGTGATGTATCTGACCCCAGGAATGTGTCAATAAAGTTTCCCCTTCCTGGGACAATGAATTCGCGGTGTTCTTATTTCAATTTCCAGGAGTGTATTTAAGAGGCATCTATTCATCTTTATCTACATGGATACTCTGAAAATCACACTGAAGTGTCTGGCAGAGGGTCCATCGAACCCCTTTCACAGTAGTCATATATATTCCACTCTCGAACAGCGCGCGGAAAGAACGAACACCACATGAAAGTGTACGCCGCTATGTGTATGAAATAAAAGACACTATTATAAATATATGTTTGAATGAAAACACGAGGCGTATTCGGATAGTAAGGGCCGAGTAGGTGCGAAGTGATAACCACTGTGAAAAACCGATGGAACTTTGCACAGATGTGTTGGGCAGTGTCTTTAGTGTCCCTGTCGATCGATTAACGTCGCTCTTTTCGGTTCAGAGCGCGAAGTGATCACGTAGAAATGTCTAAAACAAGAGTGTCTCCCGCCAAGTATGTGAATCTGGTGAGAGATTTCGCCTGAAGCTATGCAGCCCAAATAATATAAATGTCAGGCTTTTCTTTCTTCAAGGCAATTTTCAGCCGCATTCTGCAGGGGAAATGAAGATGCTCCTGCAGCGTTTTCGAAGGGAAGTGTTTGAACACCCACAATACAGCCCTCTCTGTAGTTCATCTTTGCTCACATGAGCCGCTGGCAACATTTTGGCACAAACAACGAAAGGCAGACCAGCTTTGAGAATTGGCGGAAAGGACAGGTGGCTGGTTTCTGTGACGAGGGTACTGGAAAGTTTGTACAACGCCACGACAAATGTCTAAGTCGGAGAGGTAGTTAGAAGGTGTGGCTAACTGTTGATAATAAAAATTTTTTGATTGTCACTGTGGTTTTCCTTTCGCGACCGATCGGACCTTACTTTTCAAACAACACTCATACATGTTATTAGTACTTGCACAGTTACCTAAAAGTTAATCCAATCGCCCCCATGATCGATTAATGCATGACACCATAGCCCTCTCTCCTGTAAATCATCCACGTTTTCAACTCTAAATGTCATTTGATCCACTTCGCAACGATCGTCTTTTAGTTTCTAAGAAGTTTAGCACCAGCTTCACGTGAAAGCTTTGATACTTTTAGATGATTTACGTGGACGCTTCAGATATTTTTCCCTCATTTTAAACTGCAACCGACAAAACAAAACATTCAATTCTCACACTATTTATCTATACATTGTGCAAAAGCCCATTGATTACAGATGGAGACCAACATTTAAAACCATGGCGCACACTTTCTTGTGGAACTGACTGTATTTCTTTCTGTGCGAGCTCTGATTTCGCTTATTTTATTATGATGATCGTTTGTCCCTATGAAGGTCAGTGTCAACAGAATATTTTCGCATTCTGATGAGAAAGTCGTTGATCGAAATTCCGTGAGAAGATCCCGCCTCAACGAAAAACAAGAACTATTAGGTAAAAACTGAACGTCATCTATTCCTATAGCGTAGGGCGCATTTCCGAGCTGAGCTCCTCACGCGATTTAAATTCCATAGTAACTACAATGAAGAGCCAGAGAAACTGGTACACCTGCCTAATATCGTGCAGGACCCCCGCGAGCACGCAGAAATGCAGCAACACGACGTGGCATGGACTCGACTAATGTCTGAAGTAGTGCTAGAGGGAACTGACATCGTGAATCCTTCAGGGATGTACATAAATCCTTAAGAGTACAGGGGGCGGAGATCACACTAGATCGCGTGTTTGGATGTGTGTTATGTCCTTAGGTTAGTTAGGTTTAAGTAGTTCTAAGTTATAGGGGACTGATGACCTTAGAAGTTTAGTACCATAGTGCTCAGAGCCATTTGAACAAATTTGAATCTACAGACTGAGGGCCATAACAGCAACCTTTGGACATGGCTACAACTCTACTCACAATATATCTTAGGAATATTCTTCAGCTCAGAGAGGGAATATGTACGTGTGTACCCTTGACAACATCCCTTACAGATTATTTCATTCAAATATTCAAATCTGTGTGAATGCCTAAGGGACCAAACTGCTGAGGTTATAGGTCCCAAGACTAGACTCTTCCGACCAGACAACATGTTTCCAGTCTTCAAAATTCCAATATAGGTGTTGACGGGCCCAGGGGAGGCGTAAAGTTTTGTCTCTTGCACTCATCAAGAGTACACGACTGGGCTTTCAGCTCCGTAAGCCCATATCGATGATGTTTCGTTGACTCGTTCTCATGCTGTTGGACCACCATTGAAACCTGCAGCAGTTTGCGGAAGGGCTGCACTTCCGTTGCTTTGAACGATTCTCTTCAGTCGCCGGCCGCGGTGGTCTCGCGGTTCTAGGCGCGCAGTCCGGAGCCGTGCGACTGCTACAGTCGCAGGTTCGAATCCTGCCTCGGGCATGGATGTGTGTGATGTCCTTAAGTTAGTTAGGTTTAAGTAGTTCTTAGTTCTAGGGGACTAATGACCACAGCAGTTGAGTCCCATAGTGCTCAGAGCCATTTGAACCGTCTCTTCAGTCGTCGTTGGTCGGTCTACAGGATCTTTTTCCGGCCACAGCGGTGTCGGAGATTTGATGTTTTACCGGATTCCTGATATTCACTGTACACTCGTAAAATGGTGGTCTGTGAAAATCCCCAGTTTATCGCTACCTCGGAGATGCTACGTCCCATCACTCTTACGCCAACTATAACACCACGTTCAAACTCACTTAAATCTTGATAACGTGCCATTGTAGCAGCAGTAACAGATCTAACAACTGCACCAGACACTTGTTGTCTTATATAGGCGTTCCCAACCGCAGTGCCGTATTCTGCCAATTTACGTAACTCTGCATTTGAATACGCATGCCTGTACCAGCTTCCTTGGCGCTTCAGTGTAAATGCGACTACAGTTTGCCAGTATAAGTGACTGGGTTATGGGAGAAGGTGCGTGAAACTGGACACGCGAGCCAAAAAATTACGCAATTAATTGAATCGAATGTGGTCTTCTGAATTATCTTTCAAAATACACTGCCTGACAAAAAAAAATGAAGCACGAAAAGGTGGGCGGACAGAAACTGGAGCTTCAGGGTTTAAGAGGGCAAGGGATTTCATTTCAGTGATGAAAAAATCGGGCCAGACTTACAAAGAATTTGTGAGTGTAAACCCCCTTTTCAGTGTGGGTTCCACCCTCTCTGGCCTGGAAACATGAACTGAATCGATTGGGAGGGGTTTCATAAAACCGGTGGGTTCTCTCCTGAAGAAACTGGCCGACGGGTGTTGTAACTGGTTCTTGATATCTTGGACGCTGGCGCTCAGACTGAGTTCACGTCCGGACTGGTTCCACACATGTTCCGTAGGGTGCAATTATGGTGATCTTGCTGACCACGGGAGTACCTCAACATCACGCAGACAGATCACAGACCGCCATGTGTGGGCGAACATTTTCCTGTTTAAAAATGCCACCACGATGCTGTCACGTGAAACGTAAGACAGGAGGATGCTGGATGTTCCTGACACAACCTCGTGCTGTCACAGTTTCACCAGTCACTACCAGCCGTGACCTGAGGCACAGACAAACTATGCCTGTACCGACAGTATGACGCCAAGCAGCACCACAGCGCGTCTGAAACACTGCAAGAATGGGACCACTCCGCATGTCCCCTTCCGTAGATGCTGGTGATACAGGGCAGTGCAGGACCACGATTCATCACTGAACACGATGCAACGCCGTTCATCACTGTGTTGGCGTGAGCTGTCGCCATCAAACCAGGCGGCAAAGAGGTTGCTTGAAGATCAACAGAGCCCAAAGACAGACTTGCAAGAAACGCACCATCAACGCCCTGTCGGCCGCCAGTACTTTCATCGCCGCCACGGACTGGAGGCCCCAGTCAGTCATCCAGCGAGACAGTGAGTCAAGTCATCAGTGGCAGCCCAGTGGGAGTCGCAGTCACAGTTAGCTCAGCCTCTAGCTCAAAGTCGGGCAGCACCCAGCGACCAGAGTAGTGTACATAGCGGGACTTTGTACTTTACCAGTAGTGAGGCTAATGTGGACTATTAACGTGTAAACGATGGACCTTGCCATTGATGTGGAGGCTTGCGTGCCACAATGGAGGGGTATCTGTTGAGAGGCCAGACAAACGTGTGGTTCCTGAAGAGGGGCAGCAGCCTTTTCAGTAGTTGCAGGATGACCGACTGATCTGGCCTTGTAACACTAACCAAAACGGCCTTGCTGTGCTGGTACTGCGAACAGCTGAAAGCAAGGGGAAACTACAGCCGAAATTTTTCCGGAGGGCATGCAGCTTTACTGTATGGTTAAATGATGATGGCGTCCTCTTGGGTAAAATATTCCGGAGGTACAATAGCCCTCCATTGGAACTCTAGGAGGGGACTACTCAGGAGGACGTTGTTATCAGGAGAAAGAAAACTGGCATTCTACGGATCGGAGCGTGGAAAGGCTATTTACAAATTGTATATAAATCAGATGGCAGTTATAAGAGTCGAGGAACATGAAAGGGAAGCAGTGGTTGGGAAGGGAGTGAGACAGGGTTGTAACCTATCCCCGATGTTATTCAATCTGTATACTGAGCAAGCACTAAAGGAAACTAAAGAAAAATTCGCAGTAGGTATTAAAATCCACGGGGAAGAAATAAAAACTTTGTATTTCTGTCAGAGACAGCAAAGGACCTGGAAGAGCAGCTGAACGGAATGGACAGTGTCTTGAAAGGAGGATATAAGATGAACATCAATTAAAGCAAAACGAGGATAATGGAATTTAGTCGAATTAAATCGGGTGATGCTGCGGGAATTAGATTAGGAAATGAGACGCTTAAAGTAGTAAACAAGTTTTGCTATTTGGGGAGCAAAATAACTGAAAATTGTTCGAAGTAGAGAGGATATAAAATGTAGAGCGTTTCTGAAGAAGAGAAATTTGTTAACATCGAGTATAGATTTAAGTGTCAGGAAGTCGTTTCTGAAACTATTTGTATGGAGTGTAGCCATGTATGGAAGTCAAACGTGGACGATAAATAGTTTATACGAGAAGAGAATAGAAGCTTTCGAAATGTGGTGCTACTGAAGAATGCTGAAGATTAGATGGGTAGATCACATAACTAATGAGGAGGTACCGAATAGAATCGGAGAGAAGAGAAATTTCTGGCACAACTTGACTAGAAGAAGGGATCGGTTGGTAGGGTATATTCTGAGGCATCAAGGGATCACCAATTTAGTATTGGAGGGCAGCGTGGAGGGTAAAAATCGTAGAGGGAGACCGAGAGATGAGTACACTAAGCAGATTCAGAAGGATGTAGGTTGCAGTAGGTACTGGGAGATGAAGAACCTTGCACAGGATAGAATATCATGGAGAGCTGCATCAAACCAGTCTCTGGACTGAAGACCATAATAACAACAAGGAGACCTTGTATCACAACACCGGGACTATCTTTAGCTTAAAAAAATTCTGTTCTGATAAATAAGGAACCCAATTAATAAATGCGTGCAGTTGTGTTACAGAAAGGATACCGGCCATCAACAACATCCTCTCCTTGCTTTCCATGGTGCAAGCCTACAGTGACAATGAGACGACACAAAAATCACTATTCCATCCTTTCTGGCCGTGGCACCGCACCAGATACAATCGTTTGTGTTGTAGTGTTAACGGCAGCCTCAGCATTTCCCTAATCTAGCTACTGCTAGTCTTCAGTCAGTGATGCAGAAAGACCCCGAATGTAGGACAGAGTACATTAGTTGCTCTTGTGTGGCAGATGCAGTTGTGATGGGATTACAATGTGCTTTGTGAACAATACCGCGATCCCCCCATGTGGTAGTCAGATGTGGTCGACTAGAAACTTGGCAGAGAGTATGCCTTCCCTTATGTTCCTTTCCTATGCAGTCGAACATCACGCCACTGCCACACCCGAAAGTCCCACAGATCTGGTTATTGCACAAGTCGTCCAGCCAGGCAGATGAAGACTCGCAATGAGGCCCCTTACAAATTCTGTCATGTGATGATAACGGTGTCATGAGCTCCCAGTTGGTGCACATCGACAGCGCAGAAAGATACGTATATAGCTTCTTTCTGTGTTTCCTTCGTAGATTCTTACTTACATTGTGTGTGCTTTTCATATAGGAGGTGTAATTTCGAGTTTTAGTTACTGTAATCGTAAATTCAGGCGGATTGTAGCGCAGTCGTTAGGCATTTGTTTTGTTTTGGTACGTCAGTGGCACTTGTCTGTCTAGTAGGCTCTCAGAGACCAGTGTGGCCTGAGCTCCCAGTTGGTGCACATCAACAGCGCAGAAAGATACGTATATAGCTTCTTTTCTGTGTTTACTTTCTAGATTCTTACTTAAATTGCGTGTGAGTTTCGTATAGGAGGTGTAATTTACAGTTTTAGTTACTGTAATCGTAAATTCAGGCAGATTGTAGCGCAGTCGTTAAGCATTTGTACAGGTTAGTTCATACATTCTTTGCGTGTTTCCCTTGCATTATCTAGGCACGGACTCGTGTTCAGCAACTGTTGTTCAACATCAATTAGAATGGGCAGGGACTGTGATTGCTGTGTTCGGATGAGGGCTGAGTTGGCATCCCTTCGCTCACAGCTGCAGGCGGCGCTGACTTCAGTCGCGCAGCTTGAGGCTGTTGCCAATGGGCACCACTGTAGGGAGCTGGACTTGGATATCACGGGGATGTCAACCTCGTCCTGTCTGTCCCCAGATCGGTCTGCCGCTGTGGTTGCCCCGGTTGCTGCCCGCAGTGGGGCTGAGCCCTCGCCTGTGGTTGATTGGGAGGTCGTTCCAAGGCGTGGCAGGCAGCGAAAGACGTCCCCAGAGGCTGATCAGAAAGCCTTCCCGGTGCGTCTGACAAACAGATTTCAGGTACTGTCTCTGGCTGACCAGATGCAGCAGCCCGCCCTGTTTCAGAGGATGATTCTCAGCCTTCAAGGTCTGGGAAATCGCAGAGGGTGGACTTATTGGTAGTTGGGAGCTCCAATGTTAGGCGCATAATGGGGCCCCTTAGGGATATGGCGCCAAAGGAGGGGAAGAAATCCAGTGTTCACTCCGTGTGCATTCCGGTTGGAGTCATTCCTGATGTGGAAAAGGTCCTTCTGGATGCCATGAATAGCACAGGGTGCAGCCAGCTGTAGGCGGTGGCACATGTTGGCACTAATGACGTGTGTCGCTTTGGATCTGAGGAAATTTTCTCTGGATTCCAGTGGCTATCTGATTTGGTGAAGGCTGCCGGTCTTGCTTACGAGATGAAGGGAGAGCTCACCATGTGCAGCATCGTTGACAAAAACGACTGCGGACCTTTGGTGCAGAGCCAGGTGGAGGGTCTGAGTCTGAGGCTCAGACGGTTTTGCAACCGTGTTGGCTGCAGATTCCTTGATTTGCGCCATAGGGTGGTGGGGTTCCGGGTTCCGCTGAATATGTCAGTTCACTACACGCAGCTAGCGGCTACGCGGGTAGCGGAGGCTGTGTGGCCTGGACTGGGCGGTTTTTTAGGTAAGAAGGCCTTGGGAAAGTACGGGGTGGGCTGCAATCTCAAAGGGTGCATGGCAAATACAGAACGTGCTTGGAGCAAGGAACAGTCGGAATTGTAGTTGTAAATTGTTGTAGTTGTGCTGGGAAAGTCCCTGAGTTTCAAGCACTAATAGAAAGCATAGAAGCTGAAATCGTTATAGGTACAGAAAGCTGGCTACAGCCTGAAATAAGTTCTGCAGAAAATTTTACGTTGTCTCAGACGGTGTTCGGGAAAGATAGATTAGGCAGAATTGATGATGAAGGGTTTGTGTCTGTCAGCAGTGGTTTATCTTGTAGTGAAGTCGAAGTAGATACTCCGTGCGAATTTGTATGGGTGGAGGTTATACTTAACAGCCGAACTAAGTTAATAATTGGCTCCTTCTACCGATCCCCAGACTCCGATGATATAGTTGGTGAACAGTTCAGAGAAAATTTGAGTCTCGTAACAAATAAATACCCCACTTACACGGTTATAGTTGGTGGGGACGTCAACCTTCCCTCGATATGTTGGCAAAAATACTTGTTCAAAACCGGTGGTAGGCAGAAAACATCTTCCGAGATTGTCCTAAATGCTTTCTCCGAAAATTATTTCGAGCAGTTAGTCCACGAACCCACGCGAATTGTAAATGGTTGCGAAAACACACCTGACCTCTTAGCCACAAACAATCCAGAGCTAATAGAGAGCATCATGACTGACACAGGGATTAGTGATCACAAGGTCATTGTAGCTAGACTCAATACCATTTCTTCCAAATCCACCAGAAACAAACGCAAAGTAATTTTTATTTAAAAAAGCGGAGAAAGTGCCACTAGAAGCCTTCCTAAGAGCCAATCTCCATTCCTTCCGAACTGACTACGCGAATGTAGACGAGATGTGGCTCAAATTCAAAGGTATAGTAGCAACAGCAATTGAGAGATTCATACCTCATAAATTGGTAAGAGATGGAACGGATCCCACGTGGTACACAAAACGGGTCCGAACGCTGTTGCAGAGGCAACGGAAAAAGCATGCGAAGTTCAGAAGAACGCGAAATCCTGAAGATGGGCTAAAATTTACAGACGCGCGAAATTTGGCACGTACTTCGATGCGAGATGCCTTTAATAGGTTCCACAACGAAACATTGTCTCGAAATTTGGTAGAAAATCCGAAGAAATTCTGGTCGTATGTAAAGTACACAAGCGGCAAGACGCAGTCAATACCTTCGCTGCGCAGTGCCGATGGTACTGTTATCGACGACTGCGCCGCTAAAGCGGAGTTATTGAACGCAGTTTTCCGAAATTCCTTCACCAGGGAAGACGAATGGAATATTCCAGAATTTGAAACACGAACATCTGCTAGCATGAGTTTCTTAGAAGTAGATACCTTAGGGGTTGCGAAGCAACTCAAATCGCTTGATACGGGCAAGTCTTCAGGTCCAGATTGTATACCGATTAGGTTCCTTTCAGATTACGCTGATACTATAGCTCCCTACTTAGCACTCATATACAACCGCTCGCTCACCGATAGATCTGTACCTACAGATTGGAAAATTGCGCAGGTCGCACCAGTGTTCAAGAAGGGTAGTAGGAGTAATCCATTTAACTACAGACCTATATCATTGACGTCGGTTTGCAGTAGGGTTTTGGAGCATATACTGTATTCAAACATTATGAATCACCTCGAAGGGAACGATCTATTGACACGTAATCAGCATGGCTTCAGAAAACATCGCTCTTGTGCAACGCAGCTAGCTCTTTATTCGCACGAAGTAATGGCCGCTATCGACAGGGGATCTCAAGTTGATTCCGTATTTCTAGATTTCCGGAAAGCTTTTGACACCGTTCCTCACAAGCGACTTCTAATCAAGCTGCGGAGCTACGGGGTATCATCTCAGTTGTGCGACTGGATTCGTGATTTCCTGTCAGGAAGGTCGCAGTTCGTAGTAATAGACGGCAAATCATCGAGTAAAACTGAAGTGATATCAGGTGTTCCCCAGGGAAGCGTCCTGGGACCTCTACTGTTCCTGATCTATATAAATGACCTGGGTGACAATCTGAGCAGTTCTCTTAGGTTGTTCGCAGATGATGCTGTAATTTACCGTCTAGTAAGGTCATCCGAAGACCAGTATCAGCTGCAAAGCGATTTAGAAAAGATTGCTGTATGGTGTGTCAGGTGGCAGTTGACGCTAAATAACGAAAAATGTGAGATGATCCACATGAGTTCCAAAAGAAATCCGTTGGAATTCGATTACTCGATAAATAGTACAATTCTCAAGGCTGTCAATTCAACTAAGTGCTTGGGTGTAAAAATTACGAACAACTTCAGTTGGAAAGACCACATAGAGAATATTGTGGGGAAGGCGAGCCAAAGGTTGCGTTTCATTGGCAGGACACTTAGAAGATGCAACAAGTCCACTAAAGAGACAGCTTACACTACACTCGTTCGTCCTCTGTTAGAATATTGCTGCGCGGGGTGGGATCCTTACCAGGTGGGATTGACGGAGGACATCGAAAGGGTGCAAAAAATGGCAGCTCGTTTTGTATTATCACGTAATAGGGGAGAGAGTGTGGCAGATATGATACGCGAGTTGGGATGGAAGTCATTAAAGCAATGACTTTTTCGTCGCGGCGAGATCTATTTACGAAATTTCCGTCACCAACTTTCTCTTCCGAATGCGAAAATATTTTGTTGAGCCCAACCTACATAGGTAGGAATGATCATCGAAATAAAATAAGAGAAATCAGAGCTCGAACAGAAAAATTTAGGTGTTCGTTTTTTCCGGGCACTATTCGGGAGTGGAATGGTAGAAAGATGGTGTGCGTCGATGAACCCTCTGCCAAGCACTTAAATGTGAATCGCAGAGTAATCATGTAGATGTAGATGTAGTCTGTGGAACTCCTGTTCACTGTGATCACTCAACATCCGACGATGTTCTCGCTCTTATATACCCTACCAGGCTTTGTAACAACACGAAACACGAACAGCACTAATACACTATGGTGTACACCTGCCATGGAGAATTGCATTTACGTAACCACTTACGTCTTCATCTATGATGTTACACTAACATCCGTCTATGTCTTCTGGGTGACTCACTTTTTTTGTTAGGCAGTGTATAACGAACGGCCTAGAGAACATTCTGACTCGTCTCTCGAGCGTCTTAATTTTTATGTATTGTGTGCCGTAACAGCTTATAATGTACAGCTGTGGATCTGATGTCACAGAGCACGAGCTGTTTCAGTATTTGGAAGTCGCGCCTTCAGGAAGGAGCTGCACTAAGTTGTGAGAGGTTTTCTGACAGGAAACTGTCCTAGCCCGTAGCCTCCTATCATTAATGTGAAGTTTGATGTAGTCGGTCACGAACTGACTGTAACTCAAACTGGCAGTGAAAGGTAATGCTCCATGCTCTTTGCTGAAACATATCTGCAGTGTTACTTCCACGTGAATGTCGCGTAAGTGTACATAAAGCAGTGTAGGGCATAAGTGGTGCTTTGAGAGTGATGTAGTTGAAGATTTATTTGTCAAACTACGTTTGCTTATTCTAAATAGGAACCCACAAAGCTTCAGCGTTCTCTTGCATATATTGTCTGTGATCTTCTCTATCTGTGCGTAAAGATCTTCATTTTTCCTCTTCTTCTGTGCATCGTCGTTTCTTTCTTCCAGTCTGGGAATATTGCTCGAAATTTTTCTTTCCTTCTTTAATATTTCTGTCATTTCTCCACGCTCATTCAGTATCTGAATTCAGAAGAGTTCTTCTGGCTTAACAACGGTGGTTTGTTGCCGAAATTTTGCATTGTAATAGATTATTAAAATAAACATAGAAACCACTCACAGATTAGGCCTTAGGCCTGCTCCCACTGGCTGACTGCTAAGCTGCTGCCTACAAGTCAGTACGAGGGGCGATCTGTGAAGGTGGGAACGTGATCAGCACGCTTCCAATCTCTTATGCCGTTATTGCCAATAGAAGAATGCTGATGGTGCTGCTGCTTCTTTATTCAAGCACCTCCACATGTGGCCTCACAAGGATCCATTCACCAAGATTTCATTACATGACCAGCCTTTTTTCGCCAATTTTTTTCTCCATCATATCATTCGGAGCATATACTGTAGACATTACTTTCTACCCCTTTTCTGGGTCCATCTCCTCCTTCTTCCATCTCTCTGTGCAGGAGATTTTAAATGCAATAATGTAAACAGTCTTGGTAGCACCTACGGAGAAAATAGTGATTTACTGAAGCCTGTCGTTCCAATGTTGTAGACGATAGTGCTTTGCACTTGAAAGCTGCGTGAAGCATTCCCAACTGTGGGAACATCTTACACTCTACCGACAATTGGGCTTTCTTGTCGCCACAGTATATATATCCATGGTCCATTTAACACATGTACAACATGTCTGTCTATCTCTTCCTCCTCTTCCTTCTCCTACTCCTCCCTGTTTCTGTCCCTCTCCACAATCTCGCTGTCAGTGTCTTCCTCATCACCTCTCTGTATCCATCTCCCCTACATCTGTCTATCTACTCCATCTCCTCCCTGTCTGACACTCCCCCATCTCTCTGGACATCGTTGGACCACTTTTTCGCTTTGTGACACATGGCGCTGTAATAGTCACAAACATATGGCTCACAATTTCAGACGAACTGTTGGTAACAGGTAGGTTTTTTAAATTAAAATACAGAACGTAGGTACGTTTGAACATTTTATTTCGGTTGTTCCAATGTGATATATGCACCTTTGTGAACTTATCATTTCTCAGAACGCATGCTGTTACAGCGCGATTGCCTGTAAATACCACATTAATGCAACCTCAGTGCATTTGACAATACGTGTAACAACATTCTTCTGAACAGCGAGTAGTTCGCTTTCCATAATGTTCCGCTGGCCGTGGTGGCAGAGCGGTTCTAGGCGCTACAGTTTCGGATAGCGCGACCGCAACGGTCGCAGGTTCGAATCCTGCCTCGGGCATGGATGTGTGTGATATCCTTAGAATAGTTAGGTTTAAGTAGTTCTAAGTTCTAGGGGACTGATGACCTCACAAGTTAAGTCCCATAGTGCTCAGAGCCATTTGAACCATAATGTTCGCACATGCATTGACAGTGGGCTGACGCATGTTGTCAGGCGTTGTCGGTGGATCACGATAGCAAATATCCTTCAACTTTCCCCACAGAAAGAAATCCCGGGACGTCAGATCCGGTGAACGTGCAGGCCATGGTATGGTGCTTCGACGACCAGTCTACCTGTCATGAAATATGCTATTCAATAGCGCTTCAACAGCACGCGAGCTATGTGCCGGACATCCATCATATTGCAGGCACATCGCCATTCTGTCATGCTGTGAAACATCTTGTAATAACATCGGTAGAACAATACGTAGGAAATCAGCATACATTGCACCATTTAGATTGCCATCGATAAAATGGGGGCCAATTATCCTTCCTTCCATAATGCCGCACCATACATTAACCCACCAAGGTCGCTGATGTTCCACTTGTCGCTGCCATCGTGGATTTTCCGTTGCCGGTTGGCTGAAAACAGACGTAAACAGTAATGAAATCCTAAACTCAGATTGGAATGTATACCGCAGAGACAGGCTGGACAGTGTACGGGGAGGCGTGTTCATAGCGATAAGAAGTGCAATAGTATCGAAGGAAATTGACGGAGGTCCTAATTGTGAAATAATTTGGGTGAAGGTCACGGTTAAAGCAGGCTCAGACATGGTAATTGGATGTCTCTATAGGCCCCCGGGCTCAGCAGCTGTTGTGGCTCAGCACCTGAAGAATAATTTGGAAAATATTTCGAGTAGATTTCCCCACCATGTTATAGTTCTGGGTGGAGATTTTAATTTGCCGGATATAGACTGGGAGACTCAACGTTCATAACGGATGGCAGGGACAAAGAATCCAGTGTAATTTTTTTAAGTGCTTTATCTGAAATCTACCTTGACCAGTTAAACAGAAAACCGACTCGTGGCGATAACATATTAGACCTTCTGGTGACAAACAGACCCGAACTATTTGAAACAGTTAACGCAGAACAGGGAATCAGCGACCATAAAGCGTTTACTGCATCGACGATTTCAGCCGTAAATATAAATATTTAAAAAAGTGGGAAGATTTTTCTGTTTAGCAAAAGTGACAAAAAAACAGATTACAGAGTATCTGACGGCTTGTGAGGTTCAGTGGACAAAGTTCAAAACCATCGTACAATAAGCGTTAGATGAGTATGTGCCAAGCAAGATCGGAAGAGATGGAAAATAGCCACTGTGGTACAACAACCGAGTTAGAAAACTGCTGCAGAAGCAAAGGGAACTTCACAGCAAATATAAAACATAGCCAAAGCCTTGCAGACAAACAAAAATTACGCGAAGTGAAATGTAATGTGAGGAGGGCTATGCGAGAGGCGTTCAATGAATTCGAAAGTAAAGTTCTATGTATTGACTTCGCAGAAAATCCAAAGAAATTTTGGTCTTATGTCAAAGCGGTAGGTGGATCAAAATAAAATGTCCAGACACTCTGTGACCAAAATGGTACAGAGGATGACAGACTAAAGGCCGAAACACTAAATGTCTTTTTCCAAAGCTGTTTCACAGAGGAAGACTGCACTGTAGTTCCTTATCTAGATTGTCGCACAGATGACAAAATGGTAGATATCGAAATAGACGACATAGGGATAGAGAAACAATTAAAATCGCTGAAAAGAGGAAACGCCGCTGGACCTGGTGGGATACCAGTTCGATTTTACACAGAGTACACGAAGGAACTTGCCCCTTTCTTGCAGCGGTGTACCGTAGGTCTCTAGAAGAGCGTAGCGTTCCAAAGGATTGGAAAAGGGCACAGGTCATCCATGTTTTCAAGAAGGGACGTCGAACAGATGTGCAGAACTATAGACCTATATCTCTAACGTCGATCAGTTGTAGAATTTTGGAACACGTGTTATGTTCGAGTATAATGATTTTTCTGGAGACTAGAAATCTACTCTGTAGGAATCAGCATGGGTTTCGAAAAAGACGGTCGTGTGAAACCTAGCTCGCGCTATTCGTCCACGAGACTCAGAGGGCCATAGACACGGGTTCCCAGGTAGATGCCGTGTTTCTTGACTTCCGCAAGGCGTTCGATACAGTTCCCCACAGTCGTTTGATGAACAAAGTAAGAGCATATGGACTACCAAACTAATTGTGTGATTGGATTGAAGAGTTCCTAGATAACAAACGCAGCATTGCATTCTCAATGGAGAGAAGTCTTCCGAAGTAAGAGTGATTTCAGGTTGGCCGCAGGGGAGTGTCATAGGACCGTTGCTATTCACAATAGACATAAATGACCTTGTGGATGACATCGGAAGTTCACTGAGGCTTTTTGCAGATGATGCTGTGGTGTATCGAGAGGTTGCAACAATGGAAAATTGTACTGAAATGCAGGAGGATCTCCAGAGAATTGACGCATGGTGCAGGGAATGGCAATTCAATCTCAATGTAGAAAAGTGTAATGTGCTGCGAATACATAGAAAGAAAGATCCTTTATCATTTAGCTACAATATAGCAGGTTAGCTACTGGAAGCAGTTAATTCCATAAACTATCTGGGAGTAGGCATTAGGAGTGATTTAAAATGGAATGATCATATAAAGTTGATCGTCGGTAAAGCAGATGCCAGACTGAGATTCATTGGAAGAATCCTAAGGAGATGCAATCCGAAAACAAAGGATGTAGGTTACAGTACGCTTGTTCGCCCACTGCTTGAATACTGCTCAGCAGTGTGGGATCCGTACCAAATAGGGTTGATAGAAGAGATAGAGAAGATCCAACGGAGAGCAGCGCGCTTCGTTACAGGATCATTTAGTAATCGCGAAAACGTTACGGAGATGATGGATAAACTCCATTGGAAGACTCTGCAGGAGAGACGTTCAGTAGCTCAGTACGGGCTTTTGTTAAAGTTTCGAGAACATACCTTCACCAAAGAGTCAAGCAGTATATTGCTCCCTCCTGCGTATATCTCGCGAAGAGACGATGAGGATAAAATCAGAGAGATTAGAGCCCACACAGAAGCATACCGGCAATCCTTCTTTCCACGAACAATACGAGACTGGAATAGAAAGGAGAACCGATAGAGGTCACACACCGTCAGTTGGCTTGCGGAGTATGGATGTAGATGCACATTAGAGCGCCATCTGTCACAAAGCGACAAAAGCGGTCGAACTGAAACATTAATATTTCTTTACGTACTACACGGATATGTAATAAAAAATGGGGGTTCCTATTTAAAATAACGCAGTTGAAATCCGTTTGACATATGGCAGCGCCATCTAGCGGGACAACCACAGCGCCATCTGGTTTCCCCCTTCAAGTTAGACGAGTTTCGTTCATAGGGCGGAGACAAAATTGTGTCGCGAAATTTTAACCCTGGATAGCTGATGCCAGTAGGAAGCAAAATTACTAATGTTGTGTAGGTCGACAACGCACAATTTTTAAACAACGGAAACTTGGCAACACGTGCTCCGATTGGCCGGGGTATTGTCCTGTTGCCGGATGCTCTGGACAACACTTGACCGCGAATGCTTTGCCTGCTCGAGACCACGCTGTATCCAAGGCGGTCCGCAAGCTCGGTGGTAGCGCGCCAACCTTCCGCTCTGGAGGCTTGGGCGTTAATCCGCCTGGGCCCCAACACGTTCATTGTAGTTTCATGATAAGTGGTACTGGGAACAAGCCCGTCAACAGCTGTTAGTTCGCATACAGAAAGTCTTTCAGAGATTGTGTCGGCCCTGAACCGGTGACTCTCTGACGAGACACAAGCTTGGTAACGTCGAACGATGTTTTTCCGAGTTATTTCAAATATCCCTGGCATTACCCTGATGTGACTAGCGGCATGTTGAATGCGACCCATTAATTCCTCTTCGTTTCTGGGCGATTCCTTCCGGGCGGGTAAACTAGACCCTTGAAGAATCCCCACAGGAAAAAGTCCAGTTGCGTGAGGTCTGATGATCGCGGGGGCCATGTCCAACGAGCCCCTCTGCCAATTGCCCGGCTGTCAAAGGGTTCTTCTAAATATTCGTCCACAGCAGGACTGTTATGTACGGGTGATCCATCCTGCCGTAACCACATGCGTAGCTGTATAACCAGGGGAACATCTTCCAGCAGGTCGGATAGAGTTTCTTGCAAAAAGTGAAGGTAATTTGTCCTGGTAAGTCTAGGAGAAGATCAGCTGGAGAGACAAAATAACAAATGAAGAGATGCTTGGAAGAGTACAGGAAAGCAGATGTCTGTGGAGGCACATCCAAACAACAAGAGACAAACTTGTAGGGCACATTCTACGACACAACAACATCATTGGAACAATAGCAGAAGGAGCTATTGAGGTAAGGAATCGGCGGGGGTGACCAAGGATATCATACATGCAACAGGTCATGAATGACGTTGGATGTAACACATACGTGGAAATGAAGAGGAAGGCAGACAGAAGAGAGGAGTGGCGCTGTGCTGCAAACCAACCTCAGGGTTGAACACGAAAAGAAAGGCAAGAAGTCTAGGAGGTATACGGTGAACCGTGAATCTACTTTCAAAATCTTTTCTTAAAGAATTTACCTTATTTACTTGCGATTCAAACACAGTAGGTGAGCGTGGAAGTAGCTGTCAGGAAGTAACTGATGGAAAATAAAATTACATTTAACAAATGTGAATTTTATTCCTAAAAGCCTTTTCAAAACAGATTTAAAATTATAAGGAGAAAAGTACCCTCATAACATCAAGTTACAATTTTATTTAGAGGCAGAAAGAACAATACTAATAGTATGAGACTTCGTGCTCAGAAGATTGCCTGCTCTCTTTCAACACGGCCGTAGTCATGAATTCGGCCTTTAAGCAATAAATTCGTCATCACCGACAAATATGACAGAGGCAGCTTTTAACGTACGGGAGACCGACCGACAGACAGACAGACACTATCTGCCTAACAAATGCGGACGAGAGACAAACGAGTAAAAACAAGTAGAATTTAGCAAGTAACCGAAACAACATATCGCAAATCACTCAACTTCTAATAACTGCGATTTCTGGCGAAGACATGGCGCAGCACCCCCAACGCTCTCCCGAACCATCCGCCGCCAACTGCTTCAACGGACGCAGGAAGGTGCGCCGATCTCCCGTCTCACGGCGTCGCAGCTCGCCCCGGCCAGACCGAAGTCGTCGGTTGACTCCTGTTGCCCTCTTGTGAACCGCGAAGCCACTACCCCTTTCTATACGGCGCTGCCCACTGGACTCACGTGGGGACCTCACATGCGCCGACGCTCAAGGCAGACAAGTCATCTTGTGTCTCAGTGCGCGACCGGCCAACCGACCGATCCAACCGCCAATGACCGTTGCCCGAGCAATTGGAGCAGACTGGCGGCCTAACAGACTGGCGGCCTAACGTGCAGATTGAGATGCAGGAACTCAGCCCCGACCGGGCGACCAGTAGCTGAGTTCTGTTACTGGCGGAGTGGCAAGACTCTCATGTTCTGGCTTTAAAGTTTGATCCAAACGACAGATACTAGCATTCCCAGCCTAAATCCAACTGACCAACTGCCGAGCTGACAGACTGACCGACTCAGACTCACCGACCGCCGAGCTCACAGCGCCCCTTCAATGCACGTGAACAGGCAACTTTTCCCCTTTCCCACCAGAGGGAGACACCAGAGCTGCGATTGTCATAGCGGCGCCACCGCCAGAAACGGAAGGCGACTGCTTTACACTACGCGCTGCGGCGCGCTCATCGAAACAGCAAATTTTAGCATGGCTCAGACGAACCGGCCCAATCAGATGGTCACCGACAATACCTGCCCAAATGTTGAGCGAAAGTCGTTCCTGGTGTCCGTGGACGTACGTGATGTGAAGATTACCCCTTGCCCAGTAATGAACGTTTCGAGTGTTGTAAATGTCATCCTGATGGAAGATGCACTCGTCGGTAAACAACACAATGACGGGGAAGTCGGGATGTCGTGCAAAACGTCGCAGAAACCACCGGCAAAACCCTAGCCTGTGTTCATAGTCCACCACAGAACTTAGGTCTTGGACAAGGTGGAAACAAAATGGATGCTGGCAGTCATTCCTCAAAAGGCCCCGACTAACAGATGAGTGACCTCCATGTTGTGTCCAACCGCTCGTCGAGTACTTGTCGTGCGTGCTTCCTCGAAGTGCTCGAGAACAGTCTCTTCGAATGTTGCATCCTGTCTTGTTCGAGGTCTTCCAGCAACATCATTTTATCCCGCTAATGAGCCTGTTTCGCAGTCGCCGATGAATTGCTGTAAACGTTTGCGGGTGTGGATGGCGTCTTGCTGGATACCATTCCTCATACAACCGCCGAACTTCATACGCATTACCGTCGGATAGTCCATAAGCAAAAACCATATCTCGTTGTTCTTCAAACGAATACTGTGCAGCCATGCTTGACTAAATCGCAGGTCATGTGCATGTGCTTCAAATCGCAAGGGTATCTGGCGTGAGCCAGAGTAGTGTTGTTCGTGTTCTGCATCGCCATAAATATCATACTTACCATATCAGTCTCCACCAAGCATTAACTGGTACGGATTGTATGCGTCACACTGAGTTCTGCCAATGGGCTCAACTTCGGATTCAGAGGGATTACACATTTATTAATTTGATTTTATTTACTGACGAGGCTGCATTCACGAACCATGGAAATGTTAATTTGCATTACATGCATTACTGGACAACTGAAAATCCATGTTGGTTGCGGCAAATTGCACACCAAAAGCCGTGGTGGATAATGTATAGTGTGGGATTCTGGAGGACAGAATCATAGGTTCCTATTTCATTGAAGGAAATCTTAATGGTAGGAAGTACACAACATTCCCGCAAGAAACATGAGATCTGTTATTGGAAGAAATGCATTCAGGTACAAGGAACGGAATGTGGTATGAACACGTTGGGTGTCTGGCACATTTCTCGCTGATGGCTAGAAATGAGTTGCAGGGACAATTCCCAAACCGTTGAATTGGACGCGGAGGAGATGTGTCGTGGTTGGGTCGTCCGCCAGCCTTGACGCCTCTGGATTTTTTCTTGTGGGGATTCGTAAAAGACACATTTTATAAAGACGTTACAACTACACCTGAAGATATGCGAGCGAGAATTGTGAGAACATGTGCTTCGATAAGTGCTGAAGTGATAACGAGTACCACTCAATCCACGAGAAGAAGATTGCAGCACTGCATTGATACCAGTGATCATCACTTCGAAAACGCTCATGCCACCTTTGCGACCTTCGCTGACCTTCGCTGACCTTCAAAGACCTTTCTGTTACACATCATTGGATTCATCTCTGTGTTTACAAGCTGAAGTTCAAAATGGTTATAGCCACTATGTGACTTCACATCTGAGGTCATCAGGACCCTAGACTTAGAACTACTTAAACTTAACCAACCTAAGGACATCACACACATCCATGCGCGAGGCAGGATTCGAACCTGCGACCGTAGCAGCATCGCGGTTCCGGACTGAAGCGCCTAGAACCGCTCGGCCACAGCTGTAGACATGATTTTCGTGTACGCTAAGCAAGCGAAAGCAGCAAGGGATGCTAAGTACTCGCAACACGCTGTTTCTCACAGACCGACATACATTGAAGAGCCATGGAACAGGTACTCCTACCTAATATCGTGTAGGGCAGTCGCGAGCACGCGGAAGTGCTGCAGCACGACGTGGCACGGACATCCGAGGTATGCTCAATAATATTCATGTCTTGGAAGCTTGGTGGGCAGCGGAAGTGTTTGAACTCGGAAGAGTGTTCCTGGAACCATCCTGTAGCAATTCTGAACGTCTGGGGTGGCGCATTGTTCTGCTGGAATTGATCAAGTCCGTCGGAATGCGCAGTGGACGTGAATGGATGCAGATGATCAAACAGGATGCTTACGTATATGTCACCTGTCAGAGTCGTATCCAGACGTATCAGGGGTCCCATATCACTCCAACTGCACACGCCCAACACCATTACAGAGCATCCACCAGCCTGACAGTCCGTGGATTCACATGGTTGTCTCCATACTCGCACAGGTCCATCCGCTCCATGCAACTTGAAACGAGACTCGTCCCATCAGACAACATGTTTCCAGTCATCAACAGTCGAATTTCGGTGTTGACGGGCCCAGACGATGTGTAAAACCTTGTGCTGTACAGTCATCAAGGGCCTTCGTTTCCGAAATCCCATAGAGATTAAGTTTCTTTGAATGGTTCGCGCGCTCACACTGCTTGACGGCCCGCACTGAAATCCACAGCAATTTGCGAAAAGGTTGCAATTCTGTCACGTTGAACGATTCTCTTTAATCGTCGTTGGTTCAGTCCTTGCAGGATCATTTTGGGCCGCAGCGATGTCGGTGATTTGATGTTTTACCAGATTCCTGATGTTCACAGTACGATCGTGAAATGGTGGTACGGGAAAATTACCATTTCATCGTTATCTCGGAGAAGGTGCATCCCATCGGTCGTGCGCCGTCTGTGACACCACACTGCAACTCACTTAAATCTTGATAACCTGCCATTGTAGCAGCAGTAACCGATCTAATACCTGCGCGAGACACTTGTCTTACATAGGCGTAGCCGACCACTGCGCCGTATTCTGCTTGTTTACATATCTCTGTATTTGAATACGCATGTCTATATTCGGAGCCCTCTTACCAGCGTCAGCGATGCAGGAAAGTCGACCACGTAATATGTGTGGCACTTAATACCTCAACCAACAGTGAGAACAGAATAAAAAATTCGGAGGCATTACTCTGCAGCACGCCGTCGTATATGACATGGTTGAAAACTGTATGTCTCAGTGGTTGAAAGTGAAATCCAAACTTTAAAACAATTTATTGTGTGCGTTTTGCCAATTACTTCTTGTATTCATTGCTAACTGTGATGATAAATGTTAAATCTGAGAAAAATTTTAAAATTGTATTGCAAAGTGATATCACCACCTTAAAATATTTAACTGTTTACTTTTTATCACTTTCTTCGTGTATTCGTTGCTTACCATGACAAAGGTGAATTTTGTGAAAAATTTTAAAATTCATATTTTTTAAATTGTTAGGGCTCAGAGAGTTAAAGAGCAATAAGCTGTTGTTAAATACAGCCCCTAGTGTGAATGAACATCATGGACACTTATAGACAATTTTAGTTTGAATGACATCTTTACTATTTCGCCAAGAAATTCATCAATCCTGCAACAGCGTGGTCATCGAACTCTGTTAGCAAAGGCAACATGTATCTTCAAACAAAAGCGCTGCTAGAGACGAGATCTGTTGTGTAGTATCAGACGAAGGCTTTTCCATATTGGTTTATACTTTTTTTCCCCCATCATTCATGCATGGTGCGCCACTTGGCTCGTCATTAGAGTTGGAAGTATGTAATACTTCGGCCTACCTGTACACGGCAGAATAATGCCTAGAAGTGAGACCCCTGCACAGTACGGTCTCGCCTGTCTCCCCAACAGTTTCTCATTACCTGAGTCGACACCATGGAGTCTAATGATGGGCGACAAGGTTTCTGCGAAGGAGAGTGTGAACACTGCGGATATTCACAGGCGATTGGTTGCAGCGTGTGGAGAGTACACCGTCAGGTTAAGTGCTCTTGCAGCACGACTACATTCCGCCCCTACGTGTCGGAAAATCACAGCTGCTATTACTGGAACGGGGTTCCAGCTACTGCCATACCCACCGTATTCTCCTGACTTGGATCCTTTATCTTCTGCCAGCCTTCCTCGAACCCCTTTTCCGGAGTCTGTTACACTCTCTGCAGGACAGCTACTCGCGCTTCCTGGAAGTCTGTGATATGATGTCCGCGCAGATTTTTCTTCATAGTCCCGAATAACCATTAATCGGAATGAGGATCTTACTGAGACGACGAAACATTTATGTACAGAAAACATTACGTGGGGCAGCTTCCTTGCTGAGTGCATCAATAAACGTTACAGCAATGTCTCACGCAAGGAATGGTAACAATGTCAAATTTAGTAATGCCGTCCAAACCATGTCCTACAAAAAGGTGCAGTAAAATTACTACTGAACAGAATACGTCCGATATAAAAAGAAATTGAAGACTATTCCTGACCATCGATTCCTGTCTCAGTCGGCATACGAAGACTAACGGTGACTTGGAAACTGGTGCTACACATCTTTCTTTCGGAGCAGTTCCGTGTTTCACACGACTGCCATCATTGCGTTTCAGTGAGCATTTCATAATTTTTCATTGGAGATGAGTCGATGTGAGACGCTATAGAGAATCATCGACAGGGACACGGGTGTTCTTAGAGGTATTTGTTCAAATGGTTCAAATCGCTCTGAGCACTATGGTACTTAACATCTTAGGTTATCATCCCCCTAGAACTTAGAACTGCTTAAACTTAACTAACCTAAGGACACCACACACATCCATGCCCGAGGCAGGATTCGAACCTGTGACCATAGCGGTCGCGCGGTTCCAGACTGTAGCACCTAGAACCGCTCCGCCACCCCGGCCGGCAGAGGTATTTGTAACACACATATTCATTTACAACGTATGTTCAGTATTTCTGACAGGTTCTCGCTGATATCATTTCATGTCACTACATCTTTGTTGATTTCACCTTGACTGACTTAATTCGTTTCATTTCAAAGAGTTTAATTCAATTCATAGGAGAGGATTGCCTATATTATACCGACTCCTAATTTCTACCATTACTACAAAATTCGTACCTCTTGTACTAACCAGCGTTAAATGAGCCGCATGCTTCTTGTAACCATATTGTCGGCAATGAGTTCTGTTTGTTGAGGCGTAGGTCGTCTGAAGACAGCGTTGATTTTGTAGTAGTTTTCATAAAAAATTTTTTGTTCGTGACGATGAGAATTACTATTATGCGGTAAATGACAACATAATGTTTTATTTATGGGTAAATACACATGAAATACCGTTAGTTATCAGACAGCCATGAATGTGTATTCTTTGTGGTTTGTCTGTAGGAAACTGTCAAACAGAAAATTACGACGTTGCCTATAATGTACCGCTATAAATTTCCGATGTTGCACCGATACAATTTAACAAAGTTGATATTATAGCGAGCTGTAAGTGCAGCGTAATGTTTAGAAACGATGTTGTGAATTATTTAAAATGTTCTTAATCCTAAGTTGCCGGTCGCGGTGGCCGTGCGGTTCTAGGCGCTGCAGTCCGGAACCGCGGGACTGCTACGGTCCCAGGTTCGAATCCTGCCTCGGGCATGGATGTGTGTGATGTCCTTAGGTTAGTTAGGTTTAAGTAGTTCTAAGTTCTAGGGGACTGATGGCCTAAGATGTTAAGTCCCATAGTACTCAGAGCCATTTGAACCATTTTTTTTCTTAATCCTAAGTTACTGACAAGATAATAACGGTATGGTAACAGAAATGTGTTGTCGTAGTACAGGTGAATTGCATTTACTGTTAAGTATTCCTAAATGTGGATCATGAATTAAATGAATCAACACGCGAATCAACAAGCGTATGCAGTGTGCCTGAACCAACAGTTGAGGAGCGTACCTAAGATAAAACATAACTCATACTGCGATATAAACATTTTTGGTCGCAGTAAACCGTAACTCGACGAAGTTGGAAACGAATTAGGAGACCATATTCTTACATTTGAAGAGATTGTAAGCAGGCTGTTTAGGTTTTTATGTTGGTAACGCCACGTAGCGCTCTCTATTAAAATTGCTGACTGCGCTGTGTGCAGTCTGTGGTTGGTTGGACTAGGTGTTGGAAGTTATTCGCCAGTGTAGTGTTGAGCAGTTGGATGTGAAGAGCCCGTGGGGTTGGGCAATTGGAGGTGAGGAACCAGGAGTGATGGATGTGGGGACAGAAATTCCAGAGTTTTGAGATGTTAATAAGAGCGGACGATCTGGACGTGTGTCCGTCAAAAAAAAAAAAAAAGGAAGTGGCTAGCACACTGGACTCTCATTCGGGAGGACGACGGTTCAATCCCGTCTCCAACCATCCTGATTTAGGTTTTCCGTGATTTCCCTAAATCTTTTCAAGCAAATGCCGGGATGGTTCCTTTGAAAGGGCACGGCTGATTTCCTTCCCGATCCTCCCCTAACCCGAGCTTGCGCTCCGTCTCTAATGATCTCGTTGTCGACGGGACGTTAAACACTAACCACACACACACCTATATATATATTAAAAACAAAGATTCCAAGACGTACCAAGCGGGAAAGCGCCGGTAGACAGCCGCAATAAAATAACACACAAACACACACACACACAAAATTTCGAGCTTTCGCAACCGGCGGGTGCTTCGTCAGGAAAGAGGGAAGGAAAAGGAAAGATGAAAGGATGTGGGTTTTAAGGGAGAGGGTAAGGAGTCATTCCAATCCCGGGAGCGGGAAAGACTTACCTTAGGGGGAAAAAAGGATAGGTATATACTCGCACACACACACACACACACACACACACACACACACACACACACACACACACACACACACACACATATCCATCCATACACAGACACAAGCAGATATATATATATATATATATATATATATATATATATATATATATATATATATATATATATATATATATATTCTTGGAAATTGAAATAAGAACACCGTGAATTCATTGTCCCAGTAAGGGGAAACGTTATTGACACATTCCTGGGGTCAGATACATCACATGATCACACTGACAGAACCACAGGCACATAGACACAGGCAACAGAGCATGCACAATGTCGGCACTAGTACAGTGTATATCCACCTTTCGCAGCAATGCAGGCTGCTATTCTCCCATGGAGACGAACGTAGAGATGCTGGATGTAGTCCTGTGGAACGGCTTGCCATGCCATTTCCACCTGGCGCCTCAGTTGGACCAGCGTTCGTGCTAGACGTGCAGACCGCATGAGACGACGCTTCATCCAGTCCCAAACATGCTCAATGGGGGACAGATCCGGAGATCTTGCTGGCCAGGGTAGTTGACTTACACCTTCTAGAGCACGTTGGGTGGCACGGGATACATGCTGACGTGCATTGTCCTGTTGGAACAGCAAGTTCACTTGCCGGTCTAGGAACGGTAGAACGGTGTGCGGAACCGTAGCCCAGCTTCATGGAGACGGTTGCGAATGGTCCTCGCCGGTACCCCAGGAGCAACAGTGTCCCTAATTTGCTGGGAAGTGGCGGTGCGGTCCCCTACGGCACTGCGTAGGATCCTACGGTCTTGGCGTGCATCCGTGCGTCGCTGCGGTCCGGTCCCAGGTCGACGGGCACGTGCACCTTCCGCCGACCACTGGCGACAACATCGATGTACTGTGGAGACCTCACGCCCCACGTGTTGAGCAATTCGGCGGTACGTTCACCCGGCCTCCCGCATGCCCACTATACGCCCTCGCTCAAAGTCCGTCAACTGCACATACGGTTCACGTCCACGCTGTCGCGGCATGCTACCAGTGTTAAAGACTGCGATGGAGCTCCGTGTGCCACGGCAAAATGGCTGACACTGACGGCGGCGGTGCACAAATGCTGCGCAGCTAGCGCCATTCGACGGCCAACACCGCGGTTCCTGGTGTGTCCGCTGTGCGTGTGATCATTGCTTGTACAGCCCTCTCGCAGTGTCCGGAGCAAGTATGGTGGGTCTAACACACCGGTGTCAATGTGTTCTTTTTTCATTTTCCAGGAGTATATATATATATATATATATATATATATATATATATATATATATATAACAACTTTTGAGCACTATTAAGGTAAATACGTTGCTTGTTCTCTACCAAATCTTTCATTTGCTAACTATATGACTATCAGTAGTTAATGACTGCAGTCGTTAGAACCTTTTATTTAGCTGGCAGTAATGGCGCTCGCTGTATTGCAGTAGTTCGACTAACGAAATTTTTTGTAAGGTAAGTGATTCATGAAGGGCAGAGGTTATTGTTAGTCAGGGCTATTCTTTTGTAGGCATTAGTGAAAGACAGATTGCGTTGCGCTAAAATATTGTGTGTCAATTTAGAAATGATCAGAATAAGTAAAGATAAGACAGTCTCAGTACGTTCAGTGTCACTGTGGAGTTTGAAAATCAAGTAACGTAGAAGTTTTACCAGCACAGTCATTCTTTTCATTCAGAGGGGAAATTTCAAGATGATGTTCGGTTTAAGCAGATGAGAGGTAAGAAAACTTGTGTCAGGCTTCACAGAACGAAATGGATTGTCCTGTAGCGACTGAGATTACGATCCTCCTTGTGCAGTTTCGCGTCGCGTTGTGTCGCGCATGTGTGTGTGTGTGTGTGTGTGTGTGTGTGCGTGTGTGTGTGTGTGTTTGTGTGTTTGTGTTTATTTATATCACGGCTGTTAAACATTTTTCGCACCAGCCGCCAGAGACGCTGTTTCATTCTTCTTGGGAATATACTTATGCTTAGACTGGTTGCCTATCGTTTTTCAAAGAGGTTATTTTTACTGCCTTCATTACGGACTGAATATTCCGCTATTCTCGAAGGAAGATTTTATACTTGTATGTAAAACTTCTCCGAAACTATTGACTCCCAATAAATTTCCTTTTCTGTGCGAAGCAATGTGGTGTTTGTTCATTCCTTGTACGAGAGTTTGTATTTCGTACACCAGCCAGTCTAGAACTAGAGCTGTGCAAACTATACGGTCGGACGACAGATATAGTAGTCAACCCGACGGACCCATAATTTCAGTGCACAGGAAGCCATGGCTGGCGAGAAGAAATATCGCCGAATCCGATTGAAATAATGAAAGCTGCAAGCAAAACAGCAAGACTTAGTGAATGACCCGGTTACCTGCCGAGCAGCCCAGACAGAAAACGTTAACACAAGCAAAGGTGAAGACATCCAGAACCACAGCTCCATCTGCAAAAATGAAGTATTAGAGCGGCTCTGTGGGGAAGTGACCACAGTACGTCTTTCGTAAAACTGAGAAATGACAAAGCGAGTTGGGCGAGGAAGATCGAATGATAGTAATGAGCAGATGCATGAAATGAAAAATGTGGAATCATGCAAAACGCGCAGGAGCTGGCAAAGAGATGAAAAATTATGTTGCAATGCCTGAAAAGATTACTGTAAGAGCTAAAATATGGAATATTTCCTTACGAGAATAGTACATGTCTTTAGACCCATAGGCATAGTTTGCAAGGTTGGTAGAATTTACGCACTCACTGGTTCAATTTAGGAAATGAAATTCCGTAAATGTTTGGAAATTTGATGATATGTGTTTATTTTTCCAGAATTTCCATTTTAAATCAGATACCAAGAATAACTACATACAGATGACAATGGCTTTGTTTAAACAACTTTGTGACTTACTGGTTAGGCTACAATATATAAAATCTCGGAAGTGGTCTAATTTAGGCATCTCTACCTACACACACTGATGAACCGAAACATTACGATCAAATTCTTAATTGCGTGCAGGTCCACGTTTGGAACGAAATACAGCAGCGACTCTGCTTCGCATGGATTCGGCAAGTCCTTGGTTGTTTGCCCTACATTACGGCCTGATACTTGTGTGTGCGTGGAGCTGGCATACTATAGCACCCCGCAGGTGTTCCAGGTCCCATGGAAACTCAGATTCATGTCCTCCTTAGCACAATACTGACCACACAGGCACGCGCCCATGGCGCGCTGCATGCTTCCAGCAGTTGTTCACCTGAATGACTGTGTATCTAGACACGACCACCCACAGGGGCAAAATTATTGAACTGTGTGAAAAAAAAGAAACATAAATTAGTTACATACTATGGCGTGCACGCACTTTATTACACTTGTAAACGCCACTGCAGATTCGGATTTAGATTATATATTCTATACGCCTATAGCGAAATTCTGCATGACCCGATGAAGTGTCACAACATCGATTCCATCGATGACCTCCTGAATGGCTGATTTCGGGTCAGCAATGGTTTCGAGGTTATTGGTACGTCTGGTTTTTAATATAGCCCCGAAAAAAGGAGTCGCATGTGTTCAGATCCAGAGAATATGGTGGCCAATCGAGGACATGCCAGTGGCGTCTGGTTACCCCAGGGCCACAATGCGGTCCCCCAAAGTACTCCTCCAGGACATCAAACTCCTACTTCGATGGGGTCGAGCTCCGTCTTGTATGAACTAGATCTTGTCGAAATTAGGTTAACTTTGTTTAATGGGGATGAAGTCATCTTCCAAAACGAAAACGTTCACGTACCTTTTGGTAGTCACCAAGCCATTAAGGAATATCGCTCATCTTATTCCGTGACTGGACATTGCACACCACAGAGTCATCCGTTGAGGGTGAAGAGACATCTCGATCGCGAAATGTGGATTCGCAGTCACCCAAAAACATCAATTTTGCTTATTGATGTCCCCATCTGATGTCATTTTGTAGCAAAATACATCAAGTGTTTTACCTCGTACCTAAACAGGTTCAATGCGAGTTCCAATGGTTTGCAGCGCATATCCATCCTGAAGTCGGTTTGCCAAACTCGCGGCACCTTATCAGGAGTGACTTGTTCAACTATGGGGCTTATCCTAGCTCTGAGCTGTGGTATCTAAGTTGGTAAGGGTGGAACAAACATGGCATCCTTGATGACTCTCCAAAGGAAAAAGTCAAGAGGTATCAGGTCCAGTGATTGTGGGAGCCATGCAGTTGGCGCACTTCGAGCAACCCATTTACGTGGAAAGCTGATACTTGGAAAATTCAGGACGTCAGAGAGATAGTATAGCAGTGGGCCATCTCGCATTAACTGTTGGCGCCGTTGCTGGTTCAAAATGGTTCAAAAAATGGTTCAAATGGCTCTGAGCACTATGGGACTCAACTGTTGTGGTCATACGTCCCCTAGAACTTAGAACTACTTAAACCTAACCAACCTAAGGACATCACACACATCCATGCCCGAGGCAGGATTCGAACCTGCGACCGTAGGAGTCGCGCGGTTCCGGACTGAGCGCCTAGATCAAAATGGTTCAAATGGCTCTGAGCACTATGGGACTTAACATCTGAGGTCATCAGTCCCCTAGAACTTAGAACTAGTTAAACCAAACTAACCTAAGGACATCACACACATCCATGCCCGAGGCAGCATTCGAACCTGCGAGGGACTTAACATCTGAGGTCATCAGTCCCCTAGAACTTAGAACTAGTTAAACCTAACTAACCTAAGGACATCACACACATCCATGCCCGAGGCAGCATTCGAACCTGCGACCGTAGCGGTCGCGCGGTTCCAGACTGACGTGCCTAGAACCGCTCGGCCACACTGGCCGGCGAGGCGTTGCTGGTCATCAGCTTTAATCTGCGAGATTAAAAAGTTTTCCATCATATGTAGGCACAGCAAAAGGAAACGTTCGTAAAGTATTCTCTTGCTCAGTGCTCAAAGCACATGAGTTTTGCGACACCATGTACATGTTACAGGAATGTTTACATCCGGATAATATGGCGACCTATCGTAGCCCATGCCAGTGGCCTCTAGGTACCCCTGAGCCAGAATGCGGTGCCCAAAGTGCTCCTGCAGGACATCAAACACTCTCCTACTTCATGGGGTCGAGCTCCGCCTTTCATAAATCCCATCTTGTCGAAATCAGGGTCATTTTGTATAAGGGCGATGAAATCATCTTCCAAAACCTTCACATATCGTTCGGTAGCCACCGCGCCATCAAGGAATATCGCACCGATAATTCGTGACTGGACATTGCATACCACACAGTCACCCGTTGAGGGTGAAGAGGCTTCTCGATCGCGAAATGCGGCTTCTCAGTCCCTCAAATACGCCAATTTTGCTTGTTGGCGAACCCATCCAAATAAAAGTGGGCTTCCTAGCTAAACCAAACCAAGCATGCACATACTAATTCCCTAATGCCCCGCAACCAACAGTCCAGTTTGGACATGCTAACGCAATCCGTTCAGACGTTATGACGATTTTGTTTCATATAGTCTGTACTTTCACCCTGTACTACAGCCTTCCCGGAAGGTGACCCGCGTGCTTTGGGCGGCTGTCACTCGTCGATTAGGCCTGGTTTTTGCGGTTGCGCGTCCGTCGTTCTCGTCCACTGGCCGACAGACTGCCGTCCCCACGTACCAGCCGACTCCACCTCCAGTTCCTCGATGTGCGAAGAGAATGCTCAGCCACAATATACTCGCAGCGACACTTCTTTCCGAATGGGCCAGTGATATAGTAATCAACCTTTCACGACAAACAAAGATATAATAAAGTGTGACAGCTTTTACACTCAGTCTTGCAAGAAATTCACATTTTAAAAACTAAAATAAAGGATACTGTAAATTGCAAAATTCTTAGTATTCAATCTTGCAAGCAATACAAGTTTTCCAACTAAACTGAAGATACAATTAATCATACAATTTCCATTTTTTACAGCCAACTTTTCCTTACAAGGGAAGCTCCCCAACGGACCCCCGTCAGATTTAGTGGTAAGATGGCTCAGTGGATATCCCATCAAAAACTGAAGACAGATTAACCATGAAAACAGGAAGAATGTATACCAACTAAGAAAAAAGAAGCAAAATAGGAACAGTGAACGGTCCAAGCTTAACAAGTGCAATACTGAGCGAAGCTTAACAGCCGTGGCGTGGCTTTGTCTTTAAGTGGTCACGGTGTTGAACTGTAAAGCGGACGATCAGTGTTCAAAACTCCCTCGTGCCTTTTTTTTCACAGCAATGTGAAATGTACGTTCTCTTTTTGTAGTCTTGGCAGTTGTCATACATGCTGTAAGTTGGTTGTAGAACATGATTCACGTGGTAAGAATAAGTTATCGTTGCAAGTAAACGACGCGCAGACGAGATACCACATAGACTTCTCACAGAAATGAAAACAACAAATAGACGGGCTGTAAACTATGTTACAACAAATGATTTCAAGTGTTAAAACTTCCAAAACGGAACGCAACTTCAAAAACATGTGTTTCGACAAGGCAATAGAAACTGTGAGGTTGTGAAACTGTTTCTTTCATTTGTTGCAGCTGATGTCACAAACTATTAGGTTTCCATCATTTCCTTGGGAGTGACTACATTCACATTCATACGAACACCTAAATCGGACAAAAATTTTTCTCTCACTCACTTACCAGGCGTACAAATAAGGTGCGTCGGTAAGAGATTCCTATCATAGACGTACTAATGCATTGCATGACACACCAGACGTGTTTTCCGGTGCAGGAATCGTTTGACTTGTCGCCTCGACATAAAACGTTTGGGGTTCCCATTCGAAAACAACTTCCTTTCGGCTGCTAACAGAATAGTTGTGCAAAATCAAGTATCATTGTAGGTCCTTCCTTGCACCTCGCTGTTGCAGACGAACGTTACACCGCGGCCCAGGCATAAATTTGTATACAGGGGGAAAAATGGCGTGTTAGGAAGTCTGAACACGCTTTCCCGTCCAACACGACGAGGCCGTTGCTATTTCAGACTGCTGTATATTGCTCTTCTTGTCCTTGGACCGTTCACTTTCTATTTTTCTTCTTTTTTCACAGTTTAGTACACCTTCTTCCTGTTTTCATGCTTGATCTGTGTTCAGTTTTTGACGAGCTGTCCAGTGGGCCATCTCACCAAAAAATCGAGAGGAGGGATGCGATGGGGAGTTTTCCCTGTTAGAAGTAACCTCATTATTATATCCTACGAGGCTACCACTCGCCAGACAGAGAACCTACTAATGATCGGAAGAGACAAAACAAGCCACTGAAGCCGGCCGGTGTGGCCAGGCGGTTCTAGGCGCTTCAGTCTGGAACCGCGTGACCGGTACGGTCGCAGGTTCCAATCCTGCCTCGGGCATGGATGTGTGTGATGTCCTTAGGTTAGTTAGGTCTAAGTAGTTCTAAGTTCTAGGCGACTGATTACCTCAGATGTTAAGTCCCATAGTGCTCAGAGCCATTTGAATCAAGCCATTGACATCGCCTTGAAGAGAGAAGGAGGTTGATTAACAACGTCGGCCAAAACTACAAACAGCCACCGTTCAGTGTACCGAGTAAAACCACGCGAAGACTCCAGATATGTTCTGGTTCGAGAAAATTCCTCTTCAATAGCCTTTGCTAGTAACGCAGTAACATCCGGTAACCACAGCTTGGTGGACAGAGTCCCCTCAACACTGGAGGACTATTTATTCGTTTGAAACCCCATCCAGCAGTACCATTAGCAGGTTACAATCACTCAACAAATGGCTTATCTACACGTGGCGTTCGCGGCCTCTGTACTAACAAAAAATGGCTCTGAGCACTATGCGGCTTAACATCTGAGGTCATCAGTTCCCTAGAACTTAGAGCTACTTAAACCTAACCAACCTAAGGACATAAGGACATCACACACATTCGAACCTGGGACCGTAGCAGTCGCACGGTTCCGCGATGAAGCGCCTAGAACCGCTTGGCCACAGCGACCGGCCCGTACTAACAGAGAGAGTGGCGCAGCACTTGTCGGCCCTCACTGGTCAACCGCCCAGCGCTGCTACCAGCTGCAGTCTTTCGCTGCACCTCCGTCACCCGTGAAGCATCCAACGCCCACGACAAATACGAGACCCAACAATTAACTTGGGACGTCGCCCAACTTGCCTTCCTCGACATACACAGCGCAACAAAGTCATACTTGCCGGCAGCCTTCCTCCGTGATGGTACAAAATTATCGCGCCATTCGACTTCACCCTCGGGGAACTGTGACGTCACCCTCGGACGTGGCGACGCCTCAGACAGCAAGGAGGAAAGAAACGCCACAGAACAGAAGTTTACGTGGCGTGTAAGGTGGGTTAAGGACATCACACTGGCATCAAATTACAACACGATTCTGTCCAACGCCATGGTGGACGAGGCACACGATGGGACGGTCGTTACACCACCTGTTACTCACACTTCACGACTTCTGTTGACGCCTCTACAATGGAGATCAGAACCGCAACACCCAGCGCTGAAATCACGCGATTTGCTTATGGGTGAACGAGGAAAACATTTCACACACACCGCCGCTCAAAAGAGACACGGCGAACCATCAGGAGGTGGCTTAAAGTGCGTCAATGAAAGCGCCCATTCCACTAGGCCGAACATTTCCCACACATTTCGCAGTCGAAAACGAAAGATCGAAGAACGATGAGCAACAGGATTATCTTCTCGACAACATTCCACTGGAGGACCGTGACCTCTTAAAAGGAACAATTATAGACTGACGCACTTCACAGTGACTTATCAGTCGATAATTGCGTAACAACTGAAACCTCGATCGTGAATAAATTCATTTACTCGTAGTAACAGTCCGGGCAGGAGATATTTTTCATGTCTAAAACACTGAAGGACTGTGGATGGAAGTAAACAGAAAATTGTGGGCATATGCAACTTACATCAGGTCGAAGTCAGTTTAGTGGCAGCGCACCAAGGTGACAGTGTTCAGTATTTGCTTTTCTTCGCATTCTATAATTCTCGAACACATTGGTAACGTATTATGTTTCCAGTAATCGGTGTATCATGCCTGAACAGTCTTTCGTCAGTTGTGAAGGGTAGACTGGACTACCTTTCCCGAGTAGAGTCTTGGATGACGAGAGGTCAGCGCACACTCGCGCCGGTAACGCACGGGCAGTGTGAAGTGCTGCAACCACCGTCCAACAAATCAAGTCAGTGAATAAGCGGCCACATCTCTCTGTGAGGTATGATACGCCATGCAGGCGGGTGGAATACGGCGTGACCATTGTTAATGGCGCCGTGTTGGCTAGAATATTCCAGAGTTAAAATGGTTCCGCATTTGCATCTCCTGATGGGGACTCAAGGTTATTTACACTGTTTGTGAAAATTCCAGCACCCAGAAGGAATGGTTTGAATCACTCAAAAATTGGATGGTGAGTGGAACTGTGGACCCATAATAACTGAATTCGTAAAACAAGGGCAGAGAGTTTGGCTGCTAATTAATACGTACTGGGCCAGGATTCGATCCCAGACACTCTTTGTTGAATAAAAGTCACCACATATAAGAACCCATCCTAGCTCTATCGTTGCCCTTCACAAAGAGAGCGGAATAACTATATAGTCACAAGCACATCCGCTTCACTCATTTTCTGCAACAGCCGACCAAACAATTTTTCCTTCGTGGGGGTTCACAGTCATGTCGAACTTTTTGAAAGAAATTAGCGTCATATCGCTGTAAATTACAGTTCATTTATTTCACATAACCATGATTTCGGCTTTATAGACATTCTCACGTCCATGCATAAATGTTACTATATCTGTCTACATTACATATTTCTTATTTTTCGACGATGAAATACTATGTCGACAGATCACGAGCATTGTAGCATTTCAAAATGCACTTGAGAATGGCAATAAAGCCAAAACCATGATTACTTGAAATAAGTTAATAGTAATTTACACTCAAATGGCTGAAGTTTCTTTCGCAAGTCTGACAAAATGTTTGTACTTTTCGTTTTAAAAACTTTTAAATTAGACGTGTGCTTATTCTCTAACTATAAAATGGTGTTTTTTTCATATAACTGGAGGGAAGAATTTCATTTACTGCGATTTTTTGGAACTTAACATAGAAGCTCTTTTTCACTCTAGGGCGAATATCAGTTATTTATCGGCAGTTGAAACTGATGAAGTTAATATCTCTTGTCCTCCTAGTAAAAAGAGAACCTGGAATAATATTTTTTTTAAATTAATTTCTGATCCAGTGACCTACACGTTGAACAGAAGAGAACTTAAACAGATGCAGAGAAGATGTACAATTGGTTTATTGAACTTCTTTGAGGACTGAGATGATTTTATGTGGCTCACAACATCAAAACACTGTTTATCTAAAGCATGAATTCATAGATGACAGTTACATAAATAAATATAAATCTACCGGGAGAGCAAATATTCAGGGAGATCTCCAGGAGATAATCATTAAAAAAGATTGAGTAAGCAACAAAAGGTTAACATTCTACGAATCGGAGAGTGGAACGTCAGAAGGTTGAACGTGGTAAGTAAGCTAGAAAATAAAAAGGAGAATGTACTCTAGAAGCAGTGGGGTTCAACGAAGTGAAATAGCCGGCAGCAGTGGTGTAGCGGTTCTAGGCGCGCAGTCCGGAACCGCGCGACTGCTACGGTCGCAGGTTCGAATCCTGCCTCGGGCATGGATGTCTGTGATGTCGTTAGGTTTAAGTAGTTCTAAGTTCTAGGAGACTGATGACCACAGTAGTTTAGTCCCATAGTGCTCAGAGCCATTTGAATCATTTTTTTTAAAGTGAAATAGATAGAAGGTAATGACTTCTGGGTACGCGAATGTAGGTCAATATAAGCAGTAACGAAAAATTGTGTAGGATTCGTATAAATAGGGAGAGTGAGCTACTGTCAACAGTTCAGTGATGGGGTTGTTCTCGTCAGAATCGAAATCACTCCAACGCCAACAACAGTTTGGATACGCATAACGAGTTTACAACCAGATGATGAAGAGGCAGGGAAAGTATATGAGAATATTGAACAGTAATTCAATACGTAAAGGGAGACGACAATAATCTTGAGGGACTATTGCGCTGTGGTAGGTGAAGCGATAGAAGACAGAGTTACAGGAGAATATGAGTTTGGCAGTAGGAATAAGGAGCAAGAAGTGTTCTACAGTGAATTTCAGCTGGTAATAGCGAATGCGTTGTTAAACAATCAGGAAGATGTATACGTGGAAAAGGTCCGGACACAGGAAGCTTTCGGCTGGATTACATCATGGTTGACAGAGATGTCGAAATGAGATACTGTGTTGTAGGGCGTATCCAAGGGCAGATATGGACTCGGATCACAGTTTAGTGGTGATGAAGAGTAGACTGAAGTTTCAACGATCGTCCAGAAGAATAAGTGTTGAAATAAGTGAGATACTAAAATACAAAGGAATGATAAGAAGGGTCTGAAATTCTCTAAGACTACAGAAACTGCGATACTGAATACCACAGGAGGCAGCTCAGTTGAAGAGGAACAGAGATCCCTGAAAGGGATGAAAGGGAAGAACTGGAACAGATAAATACTTGTACAAGGGAGGTAACTCATAGAAGAAATACTTCAACTGATTGACGAAAGAAGAAAGTTAAAAGAATCAGAGAAAGACAAGACTGCAGCAATGTAAGTCACTTATGAATAAAATAAATAAAAAGTGCAAGGAGGCCAAGATGTAATGATTGCGGGAAAAATGTGAAAAAATCGAAAAGAGATTTATCATCGAAAAGACTGATTCATCATACAGAAAAGTCAAAACAACCTTCGGTGAAATTAATAGCAAGGGCGTCGGCATTAAGAGTGCATAGGGAATTTCAATCAAAGGACAGAGCAGAAAGATGGAAAGAATAAAGCGAATGCTTCTACGAGAGGAAGGAACTTCCTGATGTAGTAGAAAAAAGAAACGTGAGGCGATATTGCAGTATTAGAATCAGAATTTTAAAGAGCTTTGTGAGATCTGAGATCAAATCAGGCGAAATTGATAGAGACAGCCATTCGTATTTTCTGAAATTATTGGGAGAGGGAAGGGGGGGGGGCGGACAGGGCAGGCATCTGGAGACACTTCAGTTTTGTTTTTACAATCTATGAGGCTGGCGGCATCCCATCATAGTTTCGAAAAAACGTTATCTACTCAATCCCGAAGATAGCAGGGGCAGATAAGCGCAAGAAATATTTCACAGTCAGCTAACGGCTAAAAGATCCAGTACCTGGGACACATCATGCGTAACAATCCTGCAAAAAAAAAAAAAAAAAAAAAAAAAAAAAAAAAAAAAAATACGAGGGAAGAGAAGCGTTGGCCTGGCAAGAATATCTTGGTATAAGAACATCAGAACGTGTACCTCTAAAACATCTACAGAGACATTTAGAGGTGCAAGCAATGCCAACATGGTTACCAACATCCGGAACGGATGGGAACCAGAAGAAGAATAAGAAGCTAACGGCTCATGCATCGAAGTCGCTCACAAGAATAATATGCAGACGAATGAAAAAGAAAATTGAGAATCTGTCATATGACGACTAGTTTGGCTTTTGGAGAAATAAAGCCACGAGGGAGGCAGTTCCAATAATGGAAGCGAGACTTAAGACAAATCAAGACACGTTCATGGAATTTATCGATCCAGAAAAATCGCTCGACTAAAATACAGCGAGATGCACAACATTCTGAGAAAAATAAGGAAACACAAATAAAGTGGTAGTATACAATTAGTACAGCAACCAAGACAGAACAATAAGAATGGAAGCACCAAGAATGAAGTGCTCGTGCCGGCCGCGGTGGCCGTGCGGTTCTGGCGCTGCAGTCCGGAACCGCGGGACTGGTACGGTCCCAGGTTCGAATCCTGCCTCGGGCATGAGTGTGTGTGATGTCCTTAGGTTAGTTAGGTTTAAGTAGTTCTAAGTTCTAGGGGACTTATGACCTCCCATAGTGCTCAGAGCCATTTGAACCATTTTTATACATCTGTACACTGAAGAAGCAAATGATGGAAAGAAAGATGGAGTAGTGGGAATGCGATTAAAATTCAGATTGGAAACATTCTCCGACGACATTGCTATACTCAGTGAAAGTGAAGAAGAATCATAGGATCTGTTTAATGGAATGGACAGTGCAAAGAAAACAGCAAATGGATGGATAGTTAACCGAAGAAACTAATGAGATGTAGCACGACAAGATTAGCCATGAATTCAACATCAAAACTGGCGAGTACAAAATAAACGAAGCTATGAAAATCTGTTGTCTTGAAAGTAAATTAACTTATCGCGAACGAAACGAGCAGGTCATAAAAAGCAGGATAGCTCTGTCGAAGAGTGCACGTGTGTGTCGTGACAAGATCATAAAGGTAAAATAAAGGATATGAAAGCTCACAGGGAGGCTTACCAGCAATCGTTCTTCACGCACACCAACACCATTTGCTACTGAAACAGGAAAGGTGGGGCTGATTGGTTGGTTGATTCGGGGGAGGGGGCCAAACAGCGAGATCAGCGGTCCCACCGGATTAGGAAAGGATGGGAAAGACTTGTGGCTGTGCCCTTTCAAAGGTACCGTCTCGGAATTGACCTTAAGCGATTTAGGAAAATCACGGGAAACCTAAATCAGGATGGCCGAAAGTGGGTTTGAAACGTCGTCCTCCTGAATGCGAGTCCAATGTGCTAACCACTGTGTCACCTCGGTCGGTGAAGAATGGACTAACATCGCTGTTTCCGTTACGTTCGTCCCCATACACCGAGTCACAATAATCTGCCCTTTGTGAGCGAGTGACAGTGGTTCAAAAATAACATCGACGCGCCATAAAATGGCTTCCGGAGTATAATGCAGATGTGAACCATCCCCTTGGAAAAATTAAGAATGACTGTGCTGGTAAACCTCTTACGTTATTTGATTTTCAAACTCGAGTTACTGCAATACAGCGAGCGTCAATACTGCGAGCTAAATAAAAGATTCTAAGTACTGAAGGCCCTAACTACTGATAGGCATAGTTAGCAAATGCAAGATTTTGATAGAGAACAACCCATGTATTTACCTTAATAATGTTCAAAAGTCATAATATATACCGGGTGATCAAAAAGTCAGTATAAATTTGAAAACTGAATAGATCGTGGAAAAATGTAGATAGAGAGCTACAAATTGACACACATGCTTGGAATGACATGGGGTTTTATTAGAACCAAAAAAACACAAAAGTTCAAAAAATGTCCGACAAATGGCGCTTCATCTGATCAGAATAGCAATAATTAGCATCAAAAAGTAAGACAAAGCAAAGAAGATGTTCCTTACAGGAAATGCTCAATATGTCCACCATCATTCCTTAACAATAGGTGTAGTCGAGGAATAATGTTGTGAACAGCACTGTAAAGCATGTCCGGAGTTATGGTGAGGCATTGGCGTCGGATGTTGTCTTTCAGCATCCCTAGAGATGTCGGTCAATCACGATACACTTGCGACATCAGGTAACCCGAAAGCCAATAATCGCACGGACTGAGGTCTGGGGACCTGGGAGGCCAAGCATGACGAAAGTCGCGGCTGAGCAGACGATCATCACCAAACGACGCGCGCAAGAGATCTTTCACGCGTCTAGCAATATTGGGTGGAGCGCTATCCTGCATAAACCCCATGTCATTCCAACCATGTGTGTCAATTTGTACCTCTTTATTTTCATTATTCCATGATTTATTAAGTTTTCAAATTTATACTGACTTTTTGATCACCCAGTATATCAGTTCATGACATCCAGTCTTACAAATTTCCTTTTTCTGACGGACACACGTCCAGATCGTCGGCTCTCAGAATTCTGCCATCTCTCTCCCCACATCCACCTCTGCTGGCGGCTCACCACCAACTGCACAACGCTACGCGCTGTTCACACCCAACTCCCAAAAGCTACGCTAGCGAATATTCCACCAATCCCAACCAGCCACAGACTGCACACAGCACAGTCAGTGATTTTGATACAAAGCGCTACATGGCGTTACCAACATAAAAACCTGTACAGCATACTTACAGATGTAGCGTTGAGAAAGAAATTTGACATTAAGTTTTGAAAAAAAAAATTCAGAACAAGAAGATGAAAATCTAGTGCCCTGTCTAGATATGAAATCAGCAGGTTCTCTGTGTAATCGATAGGGGAAGGAAACTCAGGAAGAAACTGAGTAGAATAACGAGCAGTATGACAGGACATGTACTGAGACATCGTGGATTAACAACG